>NC_142514.1:112002500-112311250 GCF_057876585.1 Rhinolophus sinicus | reverse complement strand
TACTCTGAGAAGCCACATGATGTGTCTTGTCCATGTGACAGGGGCTAAGGCTGCCAGCCCTACACCCAGGGTACTGTGGGAGCCTGAGACTTGGTAACAGCCATGTGGCCCTTCGGTGTCTCCCCAAAGCAATTTGCACTGAAGAGAGGAAGGAGACCTTCCTTCAATGGCACCACCACACCCTCCAAGCTCCCCCAAGCCCGGCATCCCTTTCTCTTGCTTTGCTTGGCAATTGCAGGGTATGCTCATGTGACCACATGGGCAGTTCCCCATTCACAGGCCGGCATCTGGAGCTACTACAAGAGCCTTCGTCCCCACCGCACCTGGGACAGCTCCTTCCTTTAGGCCTTGGGGCCACTTGCTTCCATAAAGGGAAAGCCCACCTGCACACCAGAAGTCTTTTGCAGAAAATGCAGACAGCTCAGTCCATTTGGAATGGGATGTATTCATCACTGCCCTGTGCACCGCTCCCTTGAAGCTCAGCTCATGTACTCCTTTCTTGGCACCGTGGGCTCCTGTGAATGCTGCAGGAGAGACTGAGCTGACAATAAATCGCCAGCTCAGTACTTGAAGGAGCATGTGAGTTGAGATCTGACAGCTGGGACCTCACATTTCACATGGAAGAGGCTGTACAAGTACTTATGGATGAACAAGTAGGATGAATAAGTCTAGAGATCTAACATACAACATGGTGACTCTAGCTAACAATACTGTAGAATATAGTGGAAATCTGCTGAGACTAGAGTTCAGATCACACACACACACACACACACACACACACACACAAATACTATGTCAGGAGATAGATGCATGAATTAGCTTGACTGCAGTAATCATTTCACATATCATATTTTACACCTTAAATATATATAATTTTTACTACAAAAAAAAAAAAAAAAAAACCCCGCCCAGGTAGCTGTATCTGGGTCTGTCACCTCTACAATGGCAGGAATGACACCCCCACTAAGGTGAGGCCTAACCTTTAAATCACTGGTAATTGTTGATTTGTTCATCTTCTAAACAAGCCACCACTCTGAGAGGAAGAAGCCCACACAGCCCCATAAAGGCGGACCCAGGCCCCTGGCCATCACTAAGCTGAGCTCCCAGTGTCAGCCATTGTGAGCAGGGCCTCAGCTGATGTCACATGGGGCAGAGAGGAGCAGTCCCCTGGGTTCTGCCCAAACTGAAATCTTGAGTAAATAAATGAAGGTCGTTGTTTTAGAGCACTAAATGTCAGGGTGGCTTCTCCCTCAACAGATGACCCAGACACTCCCTAACCGCTCTCCCCACACTTGCTTCAGTTTCTCAAATGCCCCTCACGTCCTGTTGGAGACTGAATGTTTGTCTCCTCCAATTGAGATATCGAAGCCCTAACCCGCAGTGTGGCTGTACTTGGAGATGGCGCTTGGGAAGAGGTGCTCCAGTGAAATGAGGTCATAGGGGTGAGGCCCTGATCCAGTAGGGCTAGTGCCCTTACAAGAGATAGAGACACCAGTGCTCACTGATGTGCAGCCTCCAGAACTGTGAGAAAGCACACTGCTATTGTTTAAGCTGCCCCTCTGTGGTACTTTGATCCGGTAGCCAGAGCAACTGATACACCCTTTCCAGCCTCAGAGTCTTTGCACACACTCTCCCTCCTGCCTGGAGTGTTTCACCCAGTTAACTCCGCCTGCCCAGCGTTTACTCTCAGCAGTTGTCCCTAACGAGAGGGGCGTCTCTGACCACCCTCCACAAACTCAGCCAGGCCTCCCCGCTTCATCCCTCTCAAGGCAGCCTGCCCTTCCCCCACAGCCCGCTCCAGCTGGGCCTTAGATTTCTTTGAATCATGCTTTGACTACTGCTGCCTCCACCCAGCTTCAGCTCAGCAGAGGGCCTGCCACACAACAGTGCACCAAGTTACAAAAGACGGTGGCTTTGCCCAGGAAGGTCAGAGTACCCTTGACTCAGGAGTTCTGCTCTGAGGTACAAACACCAGTGACCAGGGAAACGTGTGACACAGCCCTGGGTCATGAGGTCCCGGAGCCCTGAGCTGGAATGGACCTTGTGTGTCAAAAAGGAGAATGGATGAGCGTGGCCCACGCAGACAATGCTAAACAGCCATGGGAATGCATGAGCCCCGGCAGCTCCCAGGAGCAGGGTGAGTCGCCCAGGCAACCAGTCCCCAAAGAGGGCACACATCATAATCCATCTGAATCTGTTAAAAGAGGCAAAATCAATGCCTCAGCTAAGAGATGGCCACCTGGGAGTTACACTCTGAGACTTAGCAGGACATTATTGTCATAAAAGTTAGGGTACAGGTCACCCTGGGGAGAGGGCTTGTTGTCAGAAGGACACCAGTGGCTTCTGGGCTGCTGACAATGTCTCATTTACTGACTAGGGTGGTGAATACAGGGGTCCACATTACAGAGGTCTTTCAACTGTGTACACGCACAGACATTCACATATGTATGCAGATATATTTTGCATGTATCTTCTGTGTGTGTAAGCCTGGGGGTGGGGTAGTGTGTGTGTGTGTGTGTGTATAAGGAGAAAAAAAATGGATGGCCATCTTTGAAGATGAGTCACCAGAAACATTCCACGATGGCAGCTATAGTCATTCTGGTCCTGGGTGCTGAGCCCCAGCACAGTCTCGCTGTGCTCTGGGAGTTCCCGGTCCAGCAAGCAACCAGTCACCGTGAGACTCTGTAGCTCTTGCTATAGTTAGTGCTGTCCCTGGAATCCCAGCCTGCAACATGACTGTGCTTGGGGAATGCCTGGAAGGAGCGGTGTGTACTGAATAAGAGAAGACAGGCATTGCTGGGGCAGCATTGAAATGCAGGAGTCTTGACTTTCCTCCCAGCACTTCCAGCTGTTCTGGGCAGGGATGCCACTGGCCACATTCCCAAGTGTGCACAAATTCATGGGAATTCAGAAGGTGTAGCCTAGTGGCTTAGCCTACAGAGCACTGGACGATGGGTCAGGAGAGCCTGTCCACAGGAGGCTGGGGACCCACTGTGCCGCAGCCTGCTGGTGAATGGAGCCTGGAGTGGCAGGGCCGTGCACAAGGGCTTCTGGGTTAACCGCCTCAGCTGCCAAGGGCTATGGTCATATGACAACCCTTAAGGGCCTTGTCACTTCTGATCTCAGAAGCTAAACAGGGCTGGGCCTGGTGAGTACCAGGATATGTAGGCTTTTGCCGCTCACCTCTCCTTTTCTCCCTCTCCCTGTGTCTCTCTCCTTTGCAGTCTCTCTTCCCCCCACCCACCCCACCCCACCCCCCAAAGGTTGCTCCCTTCTTCAGCTACTCCTGGGGGTGCCCAGGGGTGGAGTCCATGTCAGGGTCAATGGTGTATGGTTTTCCAGGGAATGTGGGTCTTAGGGATGATGCTGAGATGTTGCCTTCTGGGCCTGGTGGAGGGACCAGTTGGGGATCAGAAGGACAACAGTAATTAATGCCATGAAACAGGATTCTTAAAATGGTTATAATGGCAAATTCTATATACTGTGTAGTTTCTACATTTAGAAGTAAAACTATATGTAGATCTATCTATGAATCTATCGTCTATCTATGTATCTGTCTACAGGCACACATACATGCAGAGACACATTCATGATATATCCGAGATCTGACCATTAAGTTTGTGAACTCGTCGCAAGGATGTTGCTAACCTTTTTTTGATATGAGAGGGATTATTCATTATAAATTTGTAACAACTGGACAAACAGTTCATTCACCAAGTTTACTATCTGGAAGTGCTGAAGAGACTGTAGGAAAAAGTTAGACAACCTGAACTTCTAGCCAACAACTCATGGCTCTTGCCTCACGACAATGGACCAGCTCATACAGCACTGTCTGTGAGGGAGTGTTTAGCCTGTAAACAAATAACTGTATTGGAACACCCTCCCTACTCACCTTATCTGGCCCCCAATGACTTCTTTCTTTACCCAAAGATAAAGGAAATACTGAAAGGAAGGTACTTTGATGACATTCAGGACCTCAAGTGTAACGTGACGACAGCTCTAATGGCCATTCCTGAAAAAGAGCTCCAAAATAGCTTTGAAGGGTGGACTGGATGCTGACATTGGTGCATAGCTTCCCAAGGGGAGTACTTTGAAGGTGACCATAGTGATATTCAGCAATGAGGTATGTAACACTTTTTCTAGGATGAGTTCACATACTTAATTGTCACAGCTAGTATATCGCATAGAATGAAAAATTCTTAAATCAACCAAAGGAATGAATCACATGCAGAAACATGGATGAGCCTTGAAACATGAATCTAAGTGTAAGAAGCCAGACATAAAGGCTAAATATTGTACAACTGCATTTCCATGAAATATTCAGAATGGGCAAATCCATAGACACAGAAAGCGTGTTGGTTGTTGGCCGGGGCTGGAAGAAGGCTGGAATAGAAGTGACTCTTTAATGAGTATCGGGTTTCTTTTCGAGATGGTAAAAATGTTATTGAATTAGATAATGGTGATGGTTGCACAACTTTGTGAATAGACTCTAGGTAACTGAACTGAACCCTTTAAAAGTGGTCATTTTGTGGCATGTGAATAATATCTCATTTAAAAAACCTGTGATGAATGAATAAATACACATATACATAAATACATTTTTAAAAAGAGTGAACGCAGGCATGCCTATTATTTGGAGTGCTTTCTTTGCTTCCTGCACTGTTAACCTCTGTGGAGATGGAGGAAGACCTCCCAAAGGAACACAGCACTTGGAGAGCTTGCCCTGTGTAGCAAGGGAGTCGGCCACCACCGCCTGCTTTTGGCAGAGACCGAAAGACAGGGGAAGCAGTGAGAAAGCTCCCTGGTGTAGACAAAGGAAGGCACACGGTGATAAGAGGTCATTGGCATGGCTAAGCTGGAGGTGGGCTGCCTAGAAGATGGGCATCCTACCTGACTGCTTAGGGGAACATACCTGGCTTTCCTCCATGTGGTTCTAAGTTGGAAGCGGGATTCAGAATGAGGAAGCTGTCACTCATTGGCTGAGTCCTAAGCAGCTGGGCTGATTGCTGTGGAGACTGTGGTCTGGCCCTCTGGGCTGATGGCTGCATGCAGGCTGTGGTTCAGGTGTTCACCTGCTGGAGCGAGTGCTTCCCCGGCTCCCAGGCAGATTTAGGAAACGCCATGGACTGAAACCCTTTCTTTATCAGCTTCCATAGGTCAGACACTTGTTTGTGGATAAACTTTATTTAGTTATTTAGTGAAAACAGTTAAGTTCAAACAATGGTAATAATTGCAATAATGTGTAACAGTGGTGGTTTTTATTATCACTATAAACCTCTGGAGTTTTTTCCTCACTAATGTCCAGCCTAGATGAGACCTGATAACTGCTGAGAAGGTCAAGGAGAAAAATGGGATAAGCAGTCAAAGGCACACCACTCCCGGGGGCTGCACAATCCTGTCCGGTCCACCATTTGTCATGTTTCTTGGCCTCTGGCATCCTCCAAGACCATCCACAGGTGCAGAGGCCATCCATGCATGCAGAGACCATTCGATTCCCTGTCTCCTGAGTGAGAGAGACATCTAAAACTTTCCTGGAGGAACCTCCTACCACTAGACCCCACATGAGGCCACGGCCAGGTTTGGGTTGTCCTCCAGATCCCTCATAGCATGTCAGTCCTCTTTCCTAAAAAGATTTTCCATTTAGTGACTACAATGACCAGCCCCACAAACCATGGCCAGGCCCTTTGCTCCCAGCTTGCTTTCCCATGTTAGTATGGGTCTGTCCACTGTGGTGAAGGAGACCCTTGTGTGTTTGCCAACCTGCAAGTGCCACACTCAGGAGGGGACCTGTGAGAATCCCCCATATGTCTATGAGTCCTCTCCATGGGTTTATAACTAAGGATATAAAGAAAAAAAAACACATTGAGACTGGTCAGATGGGTGAATATGCAAAACAGGATAGCCCCAAACCTCTGTGTGTCAGTCAAAAAACAAGAGGGATGTCTCAGCCATGAAGCTTCCCCCCGGAGGACCGAGGGGCCCACATACCTATCTCCCCAGTCCAGAGTACTGGTGCTGGGAAGATGAGCCCAACAACATCTGGCTGTGAAAAACTGTGGATTGCAACCATTTGGGTGGGACAGCTGCAGGAAACCCAAATGTCCTTTTAAATGGCCCATTTTACAGAATCTTTCAATAGAAGTCACCCACCTTGGGCTCCAGTGGAGGGACAGTAACTTGGGGGAATGTCAGAGATGTATGGGGGGCAGATTAAGGTGTGTGGCTTCCTAGAAAGGTCTGGAAGACAGTCACCATTTTCCATATGTGGGGTCCTTCTCCCATACAGCTAGGAGGCAGGTGCCATCTTTCTTGTGTTGAGCCTATCCCCACAGGCCCAATCTGAATCTGAATCTGGCTTGGTGAGCTCCATTCAGTCTACCCTGCTGACTCACTTGGACCCTGCCCTACCCAACTCGCCCAACATCAGAGCCACTTTATTTGCGAGCAGCCAGCCCCACTCAAATTGCACTCTCTTGGAAAACTATGGGAGTCGACAGACCCCAGGCAGGCAGCTACAGGCCTCAGTGTGCTCTAAGACTTTTGCTGAGTACCTCCAGGCTCAGCAGTGCCACCAAACCAGAGTCTACATTAACCTGCTGACAAACTCTTCCCACTCTAGTAACTCCCTGAGAACCTACCTCACCCAACTCACATACCTCATGAGGCTTTATGAGTGGCTGAAACTTAAGGCAGCAGGCAGGTGGCAGCAGGCCTTGGGGTGTCCTGGCATTTTGTGGAGCTACCCCAGGCCCAGTACTTGTGGCTGATGTTCTTGTTTCACAGCATGACCTCTCCCCCATGCCTCCAGGGTTAGCACAGACAGCAAACAACTGTAGATTGGTTTGTAGTTCCTACTAGATATTCCCCGGCTGGTCACAGGCAGTGGGTGACCTGGGCCTGCACCAGAGCCCCACTCAAGAAGCCACAGAACCAACATTCTTGGAGGTTGACTCAGATCACAGTGGAGCACTGGCAAATTAGCCCCACAAGCGGCACAAAAAAAGAGCGGTCTCAAAAGTCACCAGAGCCCACTGGGGCGAATCCCACTTGGTGGGTTAAGCTCCCCACATAATAGCCCATAAGCTGTGGATGTGGCCGAATCCTACAACCAATCAACCAACATGCCAACAGCAATCAAGGCTCAACTATACCAGGAGAGCACACACAACTCACACAAGGGACACTACTGGAGCACCTGGCTCAGGTGACCAGGGAGACTGTGCCACTGGGCCCCACAGGACCTCTACTACATAAGACCACCCAGTAAGACTGGGAGACATCACAGCCCTACCTAATATGGAGAAACAAACACAGAGAGGAAGCCAAAATGAGGAAACAAAGAAATACATCCCAAATGAAAGAACAGGAGAAAACTCCAGAAAAAGAACTAAACAAAATGGAGGCAAACAATCTACCAGATACAGAGTTCAAAACAATGATTATGGGGCCAGCCCGGTGGCTCAGGCAGTTGGAGCTCTGTGCTCCTAACTCCGAAGGCTGCTGGTTCGATTCCCACATGGGCCAGTGGGCTCTCAACCACAAGGTTGCCAGTTCAATTCCTCGACTCCCACAAGGGATGGTGGGCTGTTCCCCCTGCAACTAGCAACAGCAACTGGACCTGGAGCTGAGCTGCGCCCTCCACAACTTAGACTAAAAGGACAACAACTTGAAGCTGAACAGCACCCTCCACAACTAAGATTGAAAGGACAACAACTTGATTTGGAAAAAAAGTCCTGGAAGTACACACTGTTCCCCTAATAAAAAGTCCTGTTCCCGTTCCCCAATAAAATCTTTAAAAAAAAAAGAAAAACAATGATTATAAGGATGCTCAAGGAACTTCGTGAGAACATCAACAAAGACATCCCATATTTTGCTGTGTATAATGTGCTCCCATGTATAATGCATATCCATGTTTTTGGCCCAAACTTTCAGGGGAAAAATATTTCGTTTTAATTTTTTAATTCAAATTTGTATTTGTTTACATTTACATATTTGTTTTCTGTATTATAAAGGAATTTTACCATTTATTTTTAACATATTATGGTACAAGAAATTTTATGTAACAAATAAATACAGAACACAAGAACAGATAAAAGGTACAAGACATTTCATGTACAGGTAACAAATTCATGATATTTACACATCATAAGGCCAAGAACTTCATTGTTGCAAATTCAACAAAACCAGTTATCATATTCCAAGGTATTATTTTGCATACAGATATTGTTATTGATTTCTAGAGTTACACTTTTAACTCATAAGCATAAATAAAAGAGTTAAAAATATTCATATACATACAGAATTAATACTACTCATGTATAACGCACATCCTTATTTTTCCCTCACAAATTTGGGCAAAAAGTGTGCATTATACTCTGCAAAATATGGTATCAGGTATAAAAAAGAACCAGTCAGTAGTGCAAAATACAATCACTGAAATGAAGAATGCACTAGAAGGAATCACCAGCAGACTTAATGAAGCAAAGGATTGAATCAGCAATTTGGAAGACAAGGTAGCAGAAAACACCCAATCAGAACAGAAAATAGAAATAAGGACTCAAAAAAATGAAGAGAGCTTACGAGACATCTGGGACAACATCAAGAGTAACAATATTCACATCATAGGAGTACCAGAAGAAGAGAGAAAGCAAGGGGTTGAGAATCTATTTGAAGAAACAACGACTGAAAACATTCCTAACATTGTATGTCTGAAGGAAATAGACATACAAGTCCAGAAAGTGCAGAGTCCCAAACAAGATGAACCCAAACAGGCCCACACCAAGACATATTATAATTAAAATGGCAAAGATTAAAGACAAAGATAGAATCCTAAAAGCAGCAAGAGAAAAACAGTTAGTTACCTACAAGGGAACTCCCATTAGATTCAACTGATTTCTCAACAGAAACTTTGCAGCCCAGAATAAATGGCACAAAATATTCAAAGTGATGGAAAACAAGGACTTATACCAGACAAAATACTTATACCAGACAAAATAGACTTTAAAACAAAGGCTATAACAAAAGACAAAGAAGGACCTAGTAATCCAACTTCTGGGTATTTATCCAAAAAAAACCAAGGCATACTTCAAAGGGGACATATGGATCTATATGTTCATTGCAGCATCATTTACAATAGCTAAGATATGGAGGCAACCTGGGTGTCCATCAATGGATGAATGGCTAAAGAAGAAGTGATACATATATACAATGGAATATTACTCAGCCATAAAAAAGGAATGAAATCTTGCCATCTGCAACATGGATGGACCTACAGGTTATTATGCTGAGTGGAGTAAGTCAGAGAAAGATGTATGCCACATGGTTTCACTTATGTGTGGAATCTAAAGAACAAAATAAATGAACAAACAAAACAGAAACAAACTCATAGATACAGAGAACATTTTGAGGATTTGCCAGATATGAGTAGGGTTGGAGGTATGGGTGAAAAAGAGGAAGGGATTAAGGAGTACAAATTGGTACTTACAAAATTGTCATAGGGATGTAGGGTATAGCATAAGGAATATAGTCAATATTGTAATAACTATGTATGGTGTCAGATGGGTACTACCTTTATCGGGGTGATCATCTCATAAGCTATATAACTATCTAATCACGATGTCATATACCTGAAACTAACATAACATTGTATGTCAACTGTAATTGAAAAAGTTTAAAAAAAATTTTTAATAAAAAATTAAAGAGACAATAAATAAAAACCTTTTTTTGTTTTTTCAGTATTAATGGAGGCAAGTGATGAGGTCCCACCTTTGGAAGAATCATAAGTTTTCTCAATAGGATAAAAGAAGAAAAGGAAAGAGTTAAAGTGAGGCCAAACAGAAAAATATAATAAAGACAAAGAAAAATCACCAAAAAACTAAGATGTCCAAAAAAAGAACTTACTGTCATTAAAGAGAGCACTTAAATAACCAAGAGATTGTAGGTTCAGTAAAAAATACTGCTGGATAGATTTGCACAAACTAAATATGGACTAAATAAAACTGACCTTAACTACTTCTTTATTTAAACTACATATAGACAACAGTACTATTTTATCTGGAAAGGTAGCTCACTTTACAACATTCTTTTCTTCTTAAGGGAGTTCCTCATACTTCAGTACTACAACTCAGGTTCTACTCAACCCATTTAACAAAAATAAGAAGATGACAAGCCTTCTAAAAGATGAGTAAAAGGTACAGAGAATACTAAAAGCTATAAGAAAATACAAGGGACAACTTTATAACAATATTCTTCCCTTGAACATTTTAAGCAGAGCTATTTCAAAGTCCATGTCTAGTGATGCCATTATTTATACTCTCTGTGGGTCGTCTTTATTATTTATTGTTTCTCTTGTTTTTCTTTATTACCTTGTCTTGTCTCTTCATCTGCCTGGTTATTTTTTATTGAGTGCCAGATATTGTATATGAAATAATTATAAAAGTAATTTGAGGCTTAGAATTATGAGTCTCTCTTGAGAGTTTTCATTTGCTCTGTCAGGCTACTGTGGTACTAGTTATCTTGTATCATCTAATCCAATCAGGGGTTTAAGTGATTCAAATCTATACTTTAAGGACTTCTGATTTTGGCTAAAATCTGTACACTTGTTCCACCTTATCTCTTTCTTAAAACTCATGTAACAACCATGACTGTAGTGAGTTTCCTGTTTTTTATCTTCCTACTCAAATCTCCTAACTTAGGCTCTAGGGCAGCCCAAATCTTGAAACTACACAGCACGTGTGAACAGAAAAACTCCAGGAGAAACTCTTTTCTTCTATTTAACGGAACATATAGGGGGCCCTGCAGGATTGTTAATGTAGAGGGAAAACCCCACTTTTTCCTTTTATTAAATTCCTGACCCTGACATTTGGCAACTCATGGAGCTGCACTCTTGGAACAGGGCAGCAGTGGGGAGCTTCCTAGAACTCAGAGAAAATCTTTCTCTGTTGCAGAAGAACTGGGAAAAGGAGTCCTATGATTTGAAAAATGTTGGGGGAATCCCTATTAATTGTTTTCTCCCTCTTTTCTCTCTACCCTTTGTTCCCAAGGCAGACCCTGTTATGATAAGTATGGAACAGCATAGAAAGGCCATAACTCCAGCTCTCTAAGGACCATGAGAAGGGGCCCTTGAGAGCTAGAGAATATGGGGAAATCATAGAAAGGAGAGAGCTGGAGAATGGATCCTCTAAATCTGTGTACGAAGTCACTTCTGAGATCTTCCTAGTTAGGAAACAGCATAGTAAACGTTTTGAGAACTAAACTATGGTGTAAACCATTGCTCATATCCCATACTAGCCTCTGGGCCACACAAGGGGTGGATCCAAATAACACTGTGAAGTCTTTAAATACTGAATAAACATTAGAATCACAGCACAGAGATGGCAGATTGGGGTTTGCCATCTCTGCTAAAACTGAAGATCAAATTATCCAGAGGACTTAAACAGAGCCTCATAACATAATATTTAAAACAGCCAAAAAAACAACTTAGAATTACTTGATATGTAAAGAATAAGGAAATTCTCAACAACTCTCAACAGAAAAGATAATCAATAAATAGAAACTCAGAGCTGACCAGATGTTGAATTATCAGTTATAGGCCTACACATGTTTATAACAAAATAAGGAGGAATACGCATGACAATTATTCTTGTTGGCTCTCATCCAACCCCTACCCCCAACCACACGTGTATACTGATCAGTGTGTGAGACTTGGTCAGATACTAAACTCTTAAAAGCTTACTTCATAAAGAGGGATGGTGCTCCACTCTAGTAACCAGACTCAACCTAAAAATCATAATTACAAGTTATAATTTGTCTAGCATCTACTATGTTTTAGTACTTTAGATGCACTCTTTCTACTTTTTCCACTACCTTTTGAGGTGGGTGATAGCTCCATTTTTAGATTAGAAAACTATGGCTCAAACAGTTTACTTGTCATAGGTCAAACAGTTAATAAATGGGTGAGTCAGGGTTAAAACTTAAGTCTAGTTGTTGCCAAAACCCATGCTTTTTCCACTATGCCCTGTTGCCTCTCTTCTGAGGAAGACACTATGGAAAGAATTCTTTTGGCACCTCTCAGGGAATAGGATACTATGTCACTAGGAAGATTTTCTAGCCAAGATCTTGGTGCCTATGATGATTCATATTTAGATCATGTTCCTTGAGAGTAGGGAAAGATATCTGTAAGCAGCTGGTTTTAGCATCGGAGAGTTGTAAAGAAAGTTCTCAGGGAAACCAGCCAATAATATTGTAGGAAATCTCAGAGGTCATAAAGGCTATTTATTCTCCCCACAGCTAAAATTTCACCTTGCTGAAATTTTCTTTCCACTTCCAGCCATAATGAAGGTTAAAATGTTTATAATTAAATAACTATAAGAAAAATTCTGAGAAATTCTACAGGCTTCTGATTCCGGCACCCCCAAGCCAACCCTTTTCAGATAACTACACAGTTAGAAAGCTGAATCTTAAACAGTGGGCCTGGACATCTAGACAGAATGAAGTGCCAACATATTTTTCAGCCCATAGCAAGAAAAAACTGGTCAAGGACAGACACACAATCACACGCTTTCAGTTGTATATATGTGGAATAAGATACACTCTTTGTGCCACAGCCTAAAAAAATCAGATTTTGCCTTTTTCCCCCCCGTCTGAGAGCTGTGAAGAGAGATTCCAGTTAAGGAAACCAATTATTCAGAGTTGCCAGTTGAAAATGGCCTAAACCTCAGAGGATCTGGATTCTCAACCCAGTATTGCTGCTAACAAATCATGAGTAGTTGCTTAACTTCTCTGAGCATGTCTCCCCTCTATAAACGTTCACATTTGAATCAAGTACCTTTGACATCCTCTCTAGCTGAAACATTCCAGAAAGCTTAGTGGAGGTCTCGAAGAAGAGACCATTACTCCCTGTGTTTGAAGTTAGCTCTAAATTACTGTGGAGTTCTCGCTCCTGCCTCTCTGTTGAAACTTGTGCCTGTAGTATGTGGTCGAGTTAAAGTACAATCACTGGGTGCTGCTGTACAGAGCATATAAAATGTATTACATATGTTGGATTGAGGTTTGCAAAACAAGTTGTTTACTAGTAGGGCCAGGTCTATGGCCACATATGTTCGAGACTGATAAGAGTGAAGTAAAAAACATTTTTGTGTAAACTGAGCTTAACAAAATTGAGTGATATGCACCTTTACCTAAACAACTTCTGGTTATCACCTAAGAGGTAAAACACTCCTGGCAAGCAACTTCTGGTTACCACCTAAGAAGTAAACAAATCCAAGGAAAAGAGGACAAAAGCAGAGCTCCAGAGCGATGCTGTAAGCTGTCTGGGCACTCGGCTAAGACCCTCCATGAGTCTCTGGATGAGACACTATCCGACAGAGTCCTCTGAGAGTGGCAAGCCGCCACACGGGACTCTTCAAAGTTCTCCTTGCAAGACCAGCTTGCCTCACACCCAACATGGGCCCAGTCGCCTCTCCTGGACCAGGGACCGTCACCACCTTGATTGACTCTGGGATTTGGTTCTTTATTAGATTCTATTCTACTCTGTATAACCTTCTGTGCTTACCAGAGCATTGGCCTCTGGAGGGATATTGGCTTCCAAATAAAGCTGTGTTACTCACTCTATGTGAACCTGTGTGCCAGGACTTTGTTCCCCACTCGTGTCACAAGTACCATGCAGGGACCTAGGGCCCTGCAGAGGGATTAAGGTCCCCTTGACTCTCAGGAAGAGACTTAAATGTGGCGACTGCCGTTACAGGCGCTCGCAGCAGTGGCCCAAAGTGAAGCCTTCATTTGAAAGGATTTTTATATTATTATATTTCCTATAAGTCAAAGGTTTTCGCCACATTAAAACTGGCAACAATAGATTACACCCCTTCCCCTTTCTTCTTCTATATTACTTCATGAACCTTAATCACACAGATATGGCTACAAAAACCTTGATCTCAAACACTTTGAAGTCATAAAATAGTAAAACTAAAAGTTATAAAATATGATCTGCATTAGTCAGGGTTCTCCAGAAAAACAGAACCAATATTGTATTCTTTACCTTCCCCAAAAGAGAAGGTAAAGTCTTTGGTGATATTTACTCTTCTCCTTGATATCCCATAACTTAAATACTGTAATGGAAAATGAACAATACTTAAATTATATGATATAAAGTCAATATATCTTATGTTACATGATAAGAGAATGAGGGAAGAAAACAAAGATTTTACATATATGAGTATATAAAGGTATATATATATATATATATATATATATATATTTATATAATCTTTGTTTTCATCCCTCTTATTCTCTCATCATGTAGCATGAGCTAAATTGACTTTATATATCATATATATGATATATATCATATATATATGACAACAGAGGTTTTGTGTATGTGTGTGTGTGTGTGTATGTGTGTGTGTGTGTGTGCATGTATTTAAACAGGTTCATAATGAAATAAAAAGGAATACTCATGACAATTACAATCTTCATTTCTATAACTGGTCACATGGTTATAGCTGGTATTTGTAACTACCTTCTTCTACTACCTATTCTGGATTTTTTTGTTGATGAAAGAGTTAAGAAACACAACGATTTCATTGACATGGCTAGAACTTGATTTCATTTTACCAAAGAGTTCTAACAGCCTCAGGGAAACTCCAAACAAAATTTGAATAAATGTTTCTCTTCCCAGAAAATGTAAGGCATTATAATAAAGGGTTATAACCAGTTGTAATTAAAGTGATTAATAACATATACAAATTCATATTTCAGGGCTCAGTTCTTTTTTCATTGGTACCCAGACAGAAAAAAATATTGGTACCTTTTTTCAAGTCATCATATACAATATTGAGAAGAACACTTGCCAGCTTTGAATAACAAATAAACAATAGTGCATCAAAATATATGTCCTGATGTCAGGTACTACTACATTATTTTCTCCCAGCAGACATACTCCTTCCTTCATTCTCATCTTCATAGATAAGGGGTTGTGAGGTTTGCACAGCTAAATCTGGAGCATTGGGCTTGCTTTACCTTTTCACTGTAGATAGAAAGGATGTCCCTTTATGTTGGGATATTAATTTGCATATTAAATACAGCCTCTACCAAAAGTCCATACTAATTATTATGTTTTCAAAATAAGTGTGTTTGGGTCACTGAAAATATCAGGAAAAGAGGAAAAAGAGAATATGGAATCAAGAACAGAGAACTTTAAGGAAAATATATCTTGCTATACATTTCTTTCTCAGGAAGAGAATGCTTTATGGCTCAGAGGCCAATCAACAATAATATTAAAAGTCACAGATATGATCTTTCATAAGTGATATTCAAAATGAACAGGTCCAAAAATCATCATTCAAATCAGTAACATATGGTTTAGGTCATTGTATATCTCAGTCTCTCAAATTGCATATGACTCATTTTCAAAATCAAGGTTTGATGGCAACATCACATGTGACAAAATCAAATCTTACAAGCTTAGCTTCGCGCTTACTGTTTGTCTGCACCATGAATGTGATCCCAGTCATTCTGACAGGGTGGGAACGGGAAGGGCAAGATCAGCTTTCATGTTAAATTGTCAGATAATCACCATGAAACCTCTGAATAGTTGAAAAGTTTGCCACTGTGAAGACAAATTCACTCGGGACTTGGCAGGATGTATGTGTTTGCATGCATGATATCATTAGGCATGCCATCACTGTAGACACAGCACATGTTGAAAATAGACTTTTTTCCCTCCATGGCCTTTTTGAGTCTGTGTCAGGGGATCATGAAGTAGGTAAATGGTTGGAAGAGAAGCAATTTACAGTTAGATCTGAGTCAGATAATATGAACCGCAGCTTGTGAACACTGCTGCCACACCAATATCACATCATGCAGACCCTGGGTAGAATGGCTGCTGCTGAGAAAACTCATTTTCACTTTACCTACCCAGGGAGAAAGTAGCAAAGTTCTGAATTTTTTAAATATCAGATCGAAAGTAAAGATTGCTTTATGCTGATTTTCAATCTTGGGAAGCAAAGGAAAAAGGAGAGAGTGAAATGCGACCATCATTTGGGAAGATCTACTAATATTTAATGTTTCTAAAGCTATTAAAATTCAAATGACAGTTACAACATTTTCTTTGATAATATATCAAAATAGAACTTTTGCGTACAAGCTGATATACTACCTAACCTCAGGTTTAAAAAATAACTTTTATTAAGTGTATCTATAGATGGGGTCTGAATCTGCAGATACAAAGAAGCACACTTGTTCGGGAGAGAATCTGTAGATCCAACGCAGAAACTGACTGGAAATGGAGAGTGGAGGGTGCAAGCAGAGCTTTCCCTGGAGACATGGAGAAGAAGAATGTTAATTTGTCATTCAAGAGGATGGGGTTGAGAACTCTGTGATCCTCTGAGAAAGTGAAAATGTGTAGACTTTGCCTTCCAACCAGTGCTGAAATCCTTGATAATGTTAGAAATGCAAATCCTGGGGCTGGAGGATGTTGTAGATTAGTGGTTCTCAAACCTCAGTGACTATAAGAGTCAGCAGGAGATCTAGTTCAAAATGTAGCAAACCAGACCCCACTCTGAGAGATTCCATTTCAGTGGTTTGGTACAGGAACCTGCAATTGAATAAGTGCTTCAGATACGGTAATTCAGGTGGTCCTTACATTTTGAGAAATATGCTGTACTCTTCATGAGTAAAGAATCTGTGAATCCCCAACTTTCACAAAGTGTTTTATTTCCCCTCTTAAAAGAGATAGCATTGAAATAGTAGCAGCAGCACTACCTACCAATAATCCTGAACACTATGTTCCAAGCATTATAAACACTTTATTTGTGTTATAATAATATTAATTACCATTTATTGAGTATTTACTCATTACCAGGCACTGTTATTTAATTAAACACAGGATATCTAAATAGTATATACTTTAACCTCCTTCTTACAATGAAAGTATTATTCTCTATTTTTATAGCAAAGGAAATGGTGGCTCACAAAAGTTCAATGACTTGTCTAAGGTCACATACTAGTAAGCAAAATAGAGTCTCTGAATTCAAAGACTGTGCTTTTTCCAACGCTTTATTCTGAAAATGATCTAATGAGCGGGAGAGGAAAAGATCTCCATGTGACAAATTCCTGCAAGTGTGTATAGCTAGCCAGTGCTGTAGATGGAGCTGTCGTTTCCAATTAATCCCCACAGACACATTAAAAACAGCTTAAACAGCCATAAATATTCTTGTCCCTTCTTATAACTGCTCAGTCGGCTAACAAAGAAAAGATGATTCCAGGGTTTTGTTTCCCACTCCTGGGAAACAGAATTGTGTAAATTTCACACTCTATATTATTGAGCTGTGGAGTGATGAAAGTGTTTGTCTGGAAGCCTCTGTTATATGCCATTATGCCATATCTTTGGCTCTTTCTGTCCAGTGTAAGGGACGTGTGTTCTGCCCTAGAATCACTTGTATAATAGCATAGAGGAGCAGCCATAGTGATTGGAAAGAGCTCTGCCTGATGTGGGTAGGAGAGAACTGAATTTGCCTCTCAGCTCTGCCTCTCAGCTCTGCCTCTCATGAGCGTTTGGGGGCTGGTCTTCTGTCAGTACTGAGCCTCAGTCTTCTCACTTATAAGGTATGAATGAAAATTAATACTTAAAAAAATAAAAGAGAATTAAACAAAATAAGTTCCTAGGACACAGTAGGTGTGCAATAAGTTTTGTTTAAGTATTCTCTTTATAAACAAAGTTTAAACCTAATTTTATGCAGCTTGAGAAATGGAAGTTTCTCTAGTAACACCCTGTTTTTAGATGAACTCAAAAATATGCTCAACACTTGGGCTTTGATGAGCCACTCATAAACATGTCAAACTGTTCAGGGTGGTGATAGAGACAGATCAAAAGAAGCAAGCATCATGAATACTTTATAAAGAAGCAAACTGCCTCTGGAAAAGCTCTTTCAACTGCCTAAAGTCTAAGAGAAGTTTGGTTTGCTCATTACTGTACTAGAACTTTTAGAACTACAGATTTCATGCCCCCCTCTTTGTTACACCATGGTGAGCACAGGTCGTGCATCTAATCATAGAAATGAGTACATGTCTATTCCAAACATTTTTATATTGAACCAAGCATTTATTGATGTGTTCAATAGATATTTATCTAATGATGATGATGGTGCTAGGAACTAAAATTCAGCATTGAAGAAAGTCGCCACAGGCAACAAACAAACATGGGAGAGACACACAAACAAACCACACAATGTGATAAGTGCTACGAACATGTTGGCATGAGACTCAGAGAAGGAAATTATCTGGGGAGAACTTCCAAGAGGTAGTAATACCTATCGGCAATCTTAACAAATGAATTAATGAGGAAAAGAAAGAGGAAAGTTCAGGCAAAGGGAATAGATGTGTGAGGTCACAGCACTATGAGAGAGCATGGCATACTTGAAAACTACAAATAGTAGGAAATGGTTGCAAGGGAGGGGTCGGGGCGGGACATGTGGGACAAGTAAACAAAGGAGATGCTACAGGTAGTCGTGGATCCGCTAAGAAGGAGCTTCAGTGCCAAAACTATTTTAGAAGACAGTCTGGAAGCAGGAAAATTATAAAATACATCTAAGAGAATGATAGGTAAATATTTCGGAGGAAAAGGGAACAGAACCAGTTTAGTTTATTTTGAGCCTAACTACTTTCTGGGTATTCTATGCATTCAGGGCAGGATTCTCGGTAGTGGGATTTCAAGGTGGTAACAGACATACCCTGCCTGCTGAGGAAGGCTCTGAGACCACGTGCAAGAATGGCATGGTTCATGTGCCAAAATGGTTGTGGAGACAGGTGGGACTGACAGAATTATGTCTCAGAGGAGCAAAGGGGACAGCTAAGCAATAAGAAAATAATAATATTGAAAAGGGGGTTATCCCCTTAAGATGCCTTCTAGATTGATTGATAGCCCCAAATTAAAAGAGAAAAATGGAAGCACTACTATTTTATTACAATTTCCACATGACCCTGTCCGGATCAAAAGTGGAAAATGTGATTTTGGAAGCTGATCAGGTTGGAGTGCCTTGGGGTTCTTTTATTAGAGCTATGACTTAGGCATGAATTATCTGGATAATTTCTTATGCCCATAAAACCAACTATATGGCAGTCCCAGGGAGAGGAGTTGGTGACCAGATATGGTGCTGGGACTGCTAGAAACTGATAAAAGCTTGTGTATTTTCTCAGTGTAAGAAAATGGACAAAAAAATATGGTGATGGAAGGAGAACTGACTCTGGGTGGTGAACACACAATGGGATTTATAGATTATGTAATACAGAATTGTACACCTGAAATCTATGTAATTTCACTAACAATTGTCACCCCAATAAATTAAAAAAAAAGAAAATAGACAAAAATGGAATGTTTCAAAAGGTGTCCAATTTAGTAGTCAGTTTAGGGAAGACTGGAAGAAAAGCCTAAGCTAGCACTACAAGAGATATTTTAAAAAGAGAACCTCTTTTTAAAATTTGAATGCTTGGTTGGCATTGTAATATTAGCAGTTCAACTTTAAGATGTGCTGGGATCTTGGCAACCCAGGGCTTACGGCAAGAAGAGACCATCACCCAACAGAGAGCTGCTCAAAGGGTGAGGTGGTAAGTGGGGAGAATTGACCTCGCTACTATGGATGAAGGTGGAGAGATGTTCCCAGGCCCAGTCTAAGCTCTGTGCAAGCTCGGACGTGGTTTGGACAATTGTTGGTGGCAGGAGGTCCCTTCCAGTGAGTGAGGCATGACAGTGAGGGACCCTAGAGGTGGTCTAACTTGGAAATCAGGCAGAAGCAGTCAAAATCTTGAGATCTGCCCTTATGCGACATAACTTCTGCCAGTGGCTAGAGAGGCACTCTGTGCTTCAGCTATGCAGACACTTCCAGTTTCCTGAATTTGCCATGCTCTCTGACCTTTGGATCTTTATTTCTGCTGTTCCCTGCCTGAAATCTCTCTGTCATTCTCCTGTCAAAGAACTTATCATGCCATTATAACTGCATGTTCATATATCTGTCTCCCCCACCAAATCATATGCTCCATGAGAATGGGGCTTGTCTGTCTCATTCACCATTTATCCCCAGTGTCTAGTACAATGCCCACCACATAGTAATTTCACAATAAGTACTTGTGGAATGAATGAATGAATGAATGAATGAACTAAAGAGAAAGAAGTTAGGGAAAGAAGGATCAAGCCCCTGAACTGGAACTGTAGTTAACAACTGTGATTCATGTTCTGGTTCAGAGGAGAGCTATCTTGTTTGGGAATAATTAGCAGCATTTGAGTGGGTGGAGCCAACACTGAGGGTGTATTGTGATGATTCAGGGTAACTGAGGTCCTAGGGAAGGTACCTGAGGTCGCAGGAGATTTATAAGTCAGACTGGAATTTAGTCATAATGACTTGGACTCCACATAATATGGAAGAAATTAGACATAATTGCAGCCATATAACTGAGATTGCTAATGTATGGCCTACCTGCAAAGGTGGCCCCCATAATGTGGTCTATAAATGGGTCCTATCAGTAGATCCCATCACCGGAATTTAGGAAGAGAAAGGCAGGAGAAATGAGGTGAGGACTGACAAGTGAAGAGAAATTACAAAGAGAAGTATAACTGTTACCTTTCTCTAATTAGAATGCTAAAGAATGTGAGGGTCAAAACTTAGAGTTAAATGCTTTGGAGAGCTATAACGAAGCATAATTTGCATACAGTCTCCTACAGAGATTAAGATGAGACTTTTGTCATCCTAGCTTCACCACTGATATCTGGATAGTGAGGTGTATGACCCTCAGTTCCCACATCTGCTAAGTGGCATAATGTGTGGAAAGTGCCTAGAACAAGGTTTCGTATACAATTGATTCAACAAACAGTACCTATCGTAAATGTTTATAGGTACTAGGACAGACTGAGGTGAAAGGATTGTCACTTGTTTTGTTCGTTGCCCTCCCCACCACTACGCACACACCATCTCAAACACATACACTAGCATCAGTAACTTCTCTGAGGTTTGTTGGTTTTTGAGAAAGGGAAAGACCAGTAACCATGTACCAAGGGCCCTAGAGCCGTATGCCTGCCTATGAGTAGGCTGAACACTAAATCACTGACAATGGCACGTCCACACGTGGAATCTGACTCTGAAATTAGGAGTAGGACATTAAGGACCCTGCTGCCATTTCTCAATTTTGGCTGGGAACCCATCACAATAACAGTACTTTTCCTTTAGCTGTATCAGGGTTCTTAAACCTGGCTATACATTAGAATCATCTGAAATCCTTTTGAACAAGAATACTGCTCAGTTTCACCCCAGACCAATCAAATGAGAAACTCTTGGGAATAGGCTCACGCTTGAGTTTCTAAAAGCTCCAGGTGATTCTAACGTGCTCATCCATGGACCACAGATGCACTGGCATACCTAGGAGCTTGTTTAAAATGCAGGATCTCAAGCTCTAATCCAGACTGAATCAGAATCAGAATTGAATCAGAATCTGCATTTAAAGGAGACGTCCCAGTGATTCATAGTCACATCAAAGTTTGAGATGTACTGGTAGACATCAGGGATCCTCAAGTCTGGCTGCACAATATAATCATCTAAAGGACTTTTGAAAAATACAGATGCTTGGGCTTTATCCCCTGAGATTCTTATTTAATTGGTCTGAGTAGGACCCAGCACAGATATTTTGAAAAATCACCCCCAACTGCGTAAACTGTGCAGCCACGGTTGAGAACCACATTGCTTGGTAAGCTATGCCACAGTCATAGTCCCAATTCTCAGCAAGGAATAGCTTCATTTGGGGTGCTGTGAAAGGTGAGGTTTGGCAACATTCCCTTTCCCACAGTTACCTCAGAATTGGCACAAAGAACAAATTTGATCTGTCTATATAGGGTGTCCTAGCAATGTATGTAAGAAATGTCTATTTCATATGTCTCTTCTATAAACATATATGTAAATTTATGTTTTCTATTTTCTTTTTTGTTATAACTGTAGTCTATTTCTGACTACTTCTGTTTGCATAATGACAATAACCAAGTTGGAATAACCAAATAGGGGACATGACTCATGTTCTACTTTTACTCAGTGGTAAACAATTTTCAATATTTATATTAAAACAAATGTGGAGATATTACAGGAGAGAATATATATTTGTGAATTTTGAAGAGAAAACACAAGACTTCAAAGAAATGTTGTGCTTGTAGTGGACTCTCCAGGCTGCATCCCAGACCTCCTACTGGCACGGATTTATTCTCCGTCTGCCCTTGGGACTAGTTTAGAGGAAAAGTTTGAGAAGCACTGAACCAATGGAAGTATTTGAAACGTGACACTCTTAATTGACTTGGTTTCAAATCCTCAGCAGTTGGTGCAACTTGGCTTAGCTCAAATGCTAGAAATACTGTAACATTTGTCACTTCAATCCCAGCCAAGGGTCAAATGCAGTATCACAAATAGAAGCTAAAATAAGTTCTAAAAGTCATTTTTGTGGTTGACTTAACTTTATTCACATGATAGCTACAGGGGCTGACAAAGACTTCCTCTAACATTTCTTTCCTCTGGCAGGATGATTTAGAGTTTGGTTGCAGTGTGGTTTGAAGGGATGTGTGGTGAGACGGATCAGGGGCTTGTTATAGCTCTACATCGTCATGAATCCAGTTTCATTTTGACCTTGTGGCTTGTCTAACACATTTGCCGTTAAGAGTTGGGGAATAAATCTATCACTCACTGGCAAACACTTGGCAGCCCTTGAGAGCAGCATCTTTAGAGAACATACAATTTATCCTAACACTGGAAGCACCTCAGATACTGTGAGTGCAGGTCAGAAGTGCCTTGAGGTACCGAGAAAGGCATCCCATGACAGCAGTGGGATCTCAGGGCATACAGCAGGCAGCTCTGGAGTGTTGCAGTCAATCCCAGGAGCGTGACATGCCGTCTCAGTACTGATAGGACCTCACAAGGAGCCACATGAGGATAACCGTAATCAGGACAATGGTGAAGTTGAGACACAGCTCCCGGGTGGAGTGTTCCATTCTCACAGCGGCTCAGTGAGAACCGGAGGCAGGCTTCTCAGGGCACAGCAGAGCCCCCTGCTTGTCCTCACCTCCTAACAGAATGTAACAAAGACAAAACGAGGAGATTAATGAGCATTCCTTCCTCAAAGGAAATAGAAGCATTGTGGAAGAGGCTAGTGTTAGGAGCTGAATTGTGTCGCCCCCAAAATTCATATGTTGAAATCCTAACCCCCAGTATCTCAGAATATGACTGTATTTGGAGATAGGGTTTTTCAGGATGTAATTAAGTTAAAATGAGGTCATTAAGATGGGCCCTAATTCAATATGACTGGTGTCCTTATAAGAAGAGGAGATTAGAACACAGATACGTACAGAGGAAAACAATTGAAGACAGGGAGAAGATAGATATCTGGAAGCCAAGCAGAGAGGCCTCAGAAAAAATCAACCTGCCAACACCCTGACCACAGATTTCTAGCCTCCAGAATACCTCTAGACTAGAGTTGCAACTCCTCCCTCGGTCTCCAGTCTGCAGCCTACCTGCAGATTTTAGATTTGCCAGCCTCCGCAACTGCACAAGCCAATTACATCACAAACACACACACACACACACACACACACACACACACACACACACACACACACCCTATTGGTTCTGTTTCTCTGAAGAATCCTGACTAACACAGAGAGACTCTCTTCTCTGCCTGATGTCAAAAAGACCAACATAGTCCTGATTTTTTTTCCTGTAATGATTATATTGATGCTTTTGATAAAATACAAAATATTACATTTTTCTCTCTCCAACTTCTGTGTTTGTGTATGTGAATAGGTGTGTACTTGTTTTGCTAACTTAGAGTCACAGCAAGCAAGGTCATCAAAACAGAAAACAAATGTTATGGTTTAGTACTATTCTTGCTTTGAGTTACATATAGAAATAGGATACCATAAATTTTCAGGTCTCAGGCCTGAAAAATAGGTCTTCTTCTAGCCCCGGTGAAAACATGGAGTAGTTTGAACATCTGCCTGGCCTTTTATAAGCACTGCATTGGGCACAGAGCCTACTGGAGGTCAACCGAAAGTACCTCACATAACAGACACTCAGGCCAAAGAGCAAGTGTTAACCTCATGGGTACTTCTGTTTCAACAAGGGCTTGTGCCAGTTATTTTTAGTCAGCTCTAGGATGTGCTCAGATTGTAAACACTTCAAAGAGCAGGGATGATATCTTTCTAGTTTGTACAGACAGTACACTTAGGAAATCACACTTGGAGAACATAGGCAATGCAGCCAATCAAATTATTACCTTCCATGATGTGGCATAATGGACACTTTGTGTATGTGAATTAAATGAAATTAAAGATTAAAGATAATATTTTAGATACTTAAAAGTCTCTTGTAGAGTAAAAACGTTCAAGAGGAAAGGGTGTTTTGTTCATTTGCTAAGGGTGGAAGTTCAGAGGACAGGAAGGGTTGTTGGCAAGCCTTTAGCCTGACAACCATCTAACCTGACTGAATTATTAATTGTAACTGTACTTGTTGTATTAATAGTGGACCCAACTGCTAATTGTATAAACTATATGAATAGTCATTTTTCATACTATTTCATTGTTAGTGTAACACACAAATTCAGATCAGATGGTGTCAACCAGTAGGTTGTTCAATCCTGGTTGAAAATATGGCCAATGATGATTGACTTATATTTTATTTTCCTTTTCATTCTTGTCCATCTTTTGGCCATCTACATGAAGTATGAGGTAAATCGCCAACCAAAATCTTTACAACCACTTGAAGAAGAGAGTAAACAGAAGGAAATAAATGGCTAAATGACTAGAGAGAATGTGTAAGAATGTACACAAGAGCAGGGGGAACAGGAAGGTGATGAATCTAGGTAGGGAGTCTGGAGGCCAAAGACTGAGAATCAAAAGCAGAGTCTTCCTTATGAATTTATTAAGAAATTCAAATCCTCGTGCAAATGCCCACTCATTTGGATAAGTTCTGAAGAAATACTGAGATATGCAAAAAACATGACACTCTTTATAATGATCGAAACAACTCAGTTCAGGGAGGACAAAATAATGGTCCCACCAAATCTGTGTTCGTTATATTAAGCTCCTAAATAAAGGGAATCATGAGAGTGGCCCAACAGAAACATGCTGGGGAAGATGTTATTGAAAGCTGTCCACAGCTCTGGTCATGTGACCTTCACAACAACTCTGTGACCTTCACACATCAGGCAAGTATTATTGTGATTTTTATCTCTCCCAAGATTACAGCTAAGAAACTGGCTTTTACAAAGAGGTTAAATTGTTTGTATAATGACACACAGCGAGTTAGAGGCAGAGCTAGAACTGGCAGGCTGGAACTAGTTTCTATAACAGAATCGTGATTACTCCCTAGGAGTGATTACAAGACTGAATTATTACTGCAATTAATTGCTCTGGCTAAACAAAGTTAGTGTAAATCTTCAACCACTCTGAGAAAACAATTTGACATGTTTTATTAAAGTTGATAATGCTCATTCTCTACTATCCAACAATTTTACGTCGTCTTTAGAAACTCAAGCACATATGTATGAGGATGCTCATACAAGAATGGTCACAGCAACATTGTCTCAATACCTTAAAGCTGGAAACAACTCAAATGTTTATCAGTAGTAGAATAGATGATAAATTGTGGTATGTTCATACACTTGAATGCTATAGAGCTAAGAAAATATACAAACTACAACAATACTCAAGATGGGTGAAGCTCATAAATATAAATGTTAGGCAAAAGAATTTACAAAAGAAACATAGAATATGATTGCATTTATACAAAGCCAAAAACAGAACTTAATCATATTGTTTGGGAATGCAGACATAGATGGTAAAATTATATATAAAGAGAAACATGGGCAAGATTACTCAACAATCAAGATGGTGATTACCTCTGGTGGGACAAAAGGGAGAGGTGACCAGGAATGAACTTCTGGGGGCTGGCAATGATCTGTTTCTTGACCTGGGTGATAGTTATATAGGTGTTGCCTTATAATTATTGTCAAACTATATGTTTCATGCATTCTTCATGTTCTTTCCAGTAGTCTCTGAATCGAAAGACTACCCATCACACTTCTTATTTCCTGTGGTTTACCTGTTACTATTTCTTGCACTTTGATGGTGAACTTATATATTGATTGTTTTATATATTTTTTAATGAATAAAATACAAAGAGTTAAGGTGAGAATTTCTAATGAATCCAATTCAATCAACACATACTTTAACTGTAAGGGGTGGGCTTGACTTGACTTTCACACACATTTATACCAAAGGTAGGCAGAAATTCAGATCAGCAACCTTCATTTTTCTGCTGTTAATCCACAAAAACAATTTTGGCTTCATTTAAAATCTTTCCTGGAGTCAAAATCACACCATATGATCCAAAGCGATTACCATATGGATGAAATAAAAACCAAAAAGCTCTGAACAAATTCAGACTTTCGTTGAACAGAGATTTTTCAGAAGATGGAAGACAGGTTTCCCTCCATGATTAAAAAAAAATGTTTTTTAAGAGAAAGGGAGAAAATGCACACATACCATGAGGTGAAAAAAGGACAAGAATCAATATTATTCACTTTATATCTGAAGAAACACTGTGTACAATAAGCATAGCCTATTTCATTACGAAATGTAAATATTCCCCTGCCTTTCTCATTTGTAACTTGTGCACGCACACACACACACACACACACACACACACACACACTCTATGCTAAGCGTGAAAGTCCTGCTGTTCCATGAAGAGGGTCAAGAACACACCTGGCTGTGGTAGGTTTCTCCAACGTGGGCTCCAATTCTGGCTCCACCTCTGGCTGGTCTTCTGGGCTGTGTGAACTCCTGGGCTCTGGCAGGGCCTAAAGTAGTCCCAGGGAGGTGGCAATCACTGTGATGTCACTGATGAAACATCTCAAAGGAACAACCTCCAAAGGTTTGAGGCTATTTGTGTTTAGGGGGACATGGAAATATATCGATTAAGACTGTTCCTTTGGCTGCAAATTTGTGTTAACACCGCAGGTACTTAAAAATCTTTTCTTTCCAATTGATTTTTGTTACAATCGATACAAGTTTTAATCTTTTACATCTTCATGAATACCTCTAACGTGTTTAAAAGATCATAAACCAAGAGTGGTAGCCTAATATTAAAAAATCAATGTGGCATTTGGCTGCTCTCCTTACTCAGCATGTGAGGGTGTAAAATACGACTTCATTTTACTACCCTTTAGCTCTTTGAAATGTGAAGAGTTCTGCACCTCGTACACGCACATCCCAAACTGCACACACGCACCAGAATTCAACAGGCTTCTTCAGCTCCTTCCAAACTGTCTTTAGTCCAAGCAGTGAAAGTTATCTCCTCAGTCACCTGCTCTGCATACCTTTCCAGCTAAGCTGTATGTTGCAAGATTACACATTAATATACCGTTTCATCTAAGACAGCTGTGGAAGCCATGGTTTATATATCTCTGTCAGTAAACTAATACAGCAGTAAGCTCATACAGCAAAACTCAAAGTCATTTGGATAGATTGGAGGTAAAAGGAGAACTGTCAAAGCTAGTGAAAAACATGAGTTATAGGCTGTATATCTGAAAGAAATCTAATTGAATAACTTTCAAATGTAAACACTAACTAAAACTAGACTCTTAAGATGAGTTTGTAATAAAAAATTCAGACGTCTGCCGGTAAAAGGAACCTGTGAAGTGTTTAACTAGACTTGAAAACACATCAATTAAGCACTTCAAACATGATTCCCCAAATTGTGTTTACTCAGCAAATCCTTTCTTTGCAGATAATACAGCAAATCTCCCCTCTGAATTCTCAGTTAGGGTCAATCAAAATAATGCATTCACAGGAAGCATAAACAAACAAAATTCTCTATATAGTTGTGTTCACTGTCAAACCTTTCCCCACCCTTCCTGATACTCCAGAGACAATACTGAAAGAAAGACTTTCCATCCTATTTCTTCATTTCAACATAAGCCCAATGATGGGTAATCTTAAAACAACATCCTGTCGTCACATGCCTTGTAAAAAGATAACTTGCTGAAGTGACAAATAGTATCTAATAATTATAGCCCAATCAAACACTTGCAGTTATTTGTTGCCATCTGGCAAACTCCTTGAATGTAGTCAGATTTCTGTCTTTTGCCTCCAAGCCCTGGCCAGATTATTTCAAATGCTAGGAATGTTTTCCTAGTAACCAAACCACACCTGTCCCCTGTTTAACCACTCGAAATTACTTTTTGTCCAATTAAAAAGATATATTTATTGTAAAAAATTTGAAAACGTAAAAGTATAAACAAAATTTAAGTTACCTCTAATCCCACCACCTAAAAGGGAAAAAACCCTTTATATTACTTTTTATTCATGTTTGAGGCTGCATAGATAACAATTTCAAATTCCAAAAATATTTTTTGGTAAAGGCATCTGATACTTGAAAAAGTGTTTTTGTTTTTTTTAAATCACATATAATCAAATTATTCATACTATATACCATGGTTGGTATTGGGTTTATGGGACAAGTGTTTATTTTGTACTTGTGAAAATAAGCATTAGCTCTACAATAGTTAACACATTAACTACAATGGGGAAATATTAACATATCACAAAATAGTTTACCAATTTGTCAATTTAGTTGAATTGGTCAATTTCAATGTAACCTGGAGGAAAAATCCTACTGCTTATTCATGAGTCAGTTCCATTTGTCTATTTGGTTGTTCCATTTAAGTTTCTCCAACATTATACCAGGGACTATTGTGTCCAGTACATTGACAAATTCCCAGATAGAGACTTCAGAAGCTTCTGCATATTCGTGGTTTATCATGGGATGTCATGAGAGAGTGAGATTACACTGGGAATTTAGCTTGTCATTAGTTTGACCTAACCTCTCCAGAAAAATATGCAATCCACCCAAAGTCACCTGATAACTGTTCAAAGGCTGAAGGGAGAGTTTAACCCTGAAGATCTGCCAGTCCATTAAAAAGAGGGGAAAAAAAACAACGTTATTGTCTCTCATTTAAGAAACTGAGAATAAGATTTCAAACCTTATTGTGCCAAAGCAAATTCATCCCTTTCAGTCAACCTTATTTCATTGTACTGATACTTTCCCTTCTGTGAGCAATTCCCATGTCTTAACAGCATTCATTACATATCAACTTTCTTTCAAGGTGCTGCCTTGCCCATCAGCAGGAAGACATACTAAATAATCTTTGACATTATTTCTATGCCTATTAATCTAGAATTTAGCCAAGAGCCAAAAATGTCAAGAAAACGACATTCACATTGACACTGGCATTGAAGATTTAATTAGTATTTATCTCCCCCCACTCCCATCACCACCATATATATTCTTAGCTGTACAACATTATATACCTTTTGAGAATAAATGCTGAGGTTTTGTGCCTCATTGAGAGCTAAACTAGCTTTTTTAAATTTACTCCCCATTTCCATCCACCTTTTTACTTTGAGAAGCGAAAAGTGAAGCTCTCATGTCAGTCCATGAATCCCACAAGTCTGTTCCACAGTGGGAGCTTTCAGCAAGGCCTTCGTGAGCCAGTGATAAGCTCTTAGCACATCACAGTAATGAGTATGATGATCATGGTACCTTTCTCACCTTCACAGCCCCACATCCAGCTGCTCAGAAAGCAAGAAACAGTTTTCAAATGCTATTCTCTTTCATTATCCTAAATACATGAGTACAAGCTCAGAGAAAGAGAAAGTCCTGTTTCTTGAAGTTTCTCCATGTCCTTGAAAAATTAATGATTATTATCTATATTCTTAATCACTTGTGGCACATACGTGATTTTGTCTCACTACCTGCATTTTAATTTCAAAGGCAGAAATGGTCTGTTGTATTTCTTTTGTTTCTCTAGCTGCACATTGAGCCAGAGAAGAGTCATAATAGATGTATAGCAAGGGGCTCAGCTTGAGCCTCCATCACATCTCCTGCTGAGATCCAGACATATCTAAGCATGCTTGGCAAAGATGAGTGAGGGAAGTTGAGGTCAATATCAAGTCTACTAATAAAAGGGCCTAAAAGCCACCTGGGAGATAAAACTCTGAAAGGAAGTGATCAAGAAAATATTGTAGTTTAGCAACAGAGAGAATAGATGGTCATTTTATTGCAGTGACACAAATTCACTGTAAAACAGTCCAGGTCCTGTGAAAAGCAAGATGGGACTAAATGTGCAAAAGGAAAATGTATTAGGGGGAATGCCTGTGAGAAAAAAATATGGAAGGAGGGAGGAAACATAGAATCATCAAACAGCAAGAAAAAGACGGGGAAAGGACGAGTGGGTAGAAGCACCCTAGGCTGCAACTCAGCTCTCAGGAAAGTTTGACAAGTCTGTTAGGAAACCTCAAGTCAAAGTCATCTGTCAGAGTCCATGTCTCCCAGGAATGAGTCGACCTTCCTGTTCCTCCCACACTCAATCATTGACTGGGAACAAACTATGGGAAATGTGGCCTCTGTGCAAACATGATAATGATCTCAGAGCACAGCAGCTGGGGTCCACCTCAATTATGGGGCAGTCAGGTCTGAGAGGCACATTCTCGTGGCCATCGTACCCACAAACTGCCCTCTTATTTCTCTACAGCTTGGATTCTGGGCCCTAGGAGTAGAGAGAGCTATGGTAAAAAAAAAAAAAAAAAAAAAAAAAAAACCTCCATAACTCTTTTAACAACCTAAGGGTGTAACACTGACCGAGAGAGAGAGAGAGAGAGAGAGAGAGAGAGAGAGAGAGAGAGAGAGAGAGAGAGAGAGATTCTCCCTCTACCCTTGCCATTTCACAGACAACAGCACATCCACGGAGCCAGCAATGTAATGTTCTTCCACTGAAGTATCACAGAGCCCAGCTGAAGCAGCAGTGCTGATCAAGACGTATTTGCAGTTTATACTAAACTGTGCAGGCATTAGTAGCAAATAGCAGAAGAGAGGAACTTGAGCTAAAGAGCAAGAAAGTGGCAGGCACTCCATGGTAGCCAACCATACTTGTGCATGAGCACATGTCAACCACCCCCTGAAGTCTCTGGAAATAATTGGGAGGAGAATTACAGGGGTTCGCAGTCTTGCCTAATCGGTGGAGCTAGAGCCAGAAAATTTTGTATTAGTCCTGTTTATAATAGGCCATTTTAGTCCTGGATTTGTGAGGTGACACCTGTTAACTTCATCTGACTTGAAACCAATTAAATTCCTCTTCTCTGGAAAAAGTGTATTTCTGCTCTATAATAAGATTCTGCAAATAAACAGCTTTCTGTCAGCACATTGAACATAGCTACTGTGAGAGGGGGATGGAGGGAAAGCAGCCAAAAATGTGTTTACTACTAGGCTAATACCATCTGCCCTCAAAACACTCCCAGATTTCAGACTGGCTTTATTTCTCTGATGGGAAATAAGAATGCAGCAATCTTAACGTGCTGTTACTGAGCTGTTAAGAGTGATTCTGGCCAGACACGCCCACTTGAAACATTCTGTTCCTTAGTGAATTTGATCAAGGATATTTTGACTGAGTTTCCTTTGAGAATCTGTCAGTCAGAATAACACAACTGCAGTTTCAGCAAGAATAATAAGAATCAGATAAAATTGCTTGCTGTTCTCTGTGAACAAGTTCATTTGGCTGTAGCCTTTGGCTATTAAAGTAGAGAGAACAGTCATAAAGAATCATGAAAATCTATCTCCGCTCTCTGTGAAGGTAATGAAAACGGAAGTGCTTAGATGCTGCAATGTGGAAGAAGCTTAGCTGGATGAAAGCTACAGGCTAGGTTTCCTTTTGGATGAGGGATGTGCTACCTCTGAGAGCAACTGGACACTCCTTCTACAGCCTGGGGAGTAACCTAACCTTTTACACTTTTACAGTAAGTGAATGTGGAGTTGCCAGGGGCTAGTATTCCATGAATTTGGGAAGCTTATCTGGGAGGGGTGGTTCAGGCCTATTCTCTTTAGCTTGCATTCTGCGGGTTCTTGCCCTTAACTGCCAGTGTAGAAGAGCAAAGGGGGTCCCCAGACCTCAAGCTAATTACATCTATGTCTTTACGGGGTATACCTTTTGTGCTAACACAAATCCAACAAGCTGACATTTTCTTCCTCGTCTATTTTATCCCTCTTTTGCTAGATGTGACAGCCCTCACCAGGCACTTACATGCCAACCACTCCCACTGAGTACCAGGCACAAGGCATCACTGCCACTTTCTCTATGGACAATTGATTGAATCTCCCAGTCGTCACCACAACTCGCCTTGTCTGGTGCCTACCAGACACCCTTCCTCTGCAGCCTCCCCTGCTGGGTACCACAGCTTTTGACCACTGGAAGTACCAAAGTTACACTTACTTCTGGAGCGAAATGAGGAGTGGGGGTGAGGAAGTATGCCTCTTTCTGTGTGTTACACGCTGTTGAGGAGTACCAAAGAAGTAATTCCTTGCTACCACTCCAGCGTCTTCCCAGACATGAGTTCATGGGCAAGTCCAGCCAGGGAACACACAGAAGTAACAGGCATCGTGTTATATCAAACTCACTTCTTCCCTCCACCGCTAAGATTTGATACTACACCAAACTTTTCCTTCTCTTAGGATGAATTACCTCTTAGGAGGTGCCTAAGTTCCCAGACCAATCAACTTCTCTCTGGCCTGTTCCATCAGTGCACAAGACATGTGCTGACACATCTCGAAACGCAGCACTAGACGTGGCTTAGGCTCAAGCTGAGGCCCTACCCTCACCAGTGTCCTTGCATAGGTAGTACATTATATCATGCTTTCTACCACTTATCTTTCCAGTGGGCCCAGAGTAGAAATTGGCTTCTCTGCACTTTGGCATTTTATTTCCTATTTCAGTGGTTTCCTATAGCTCCCAAATTAAGTTCAAAATCTTCGGCTGCAGAGGCAAAGCCCTATCATGATCTCACTTCTAAAACTCACTGCGCTCCTCTCCAGTAATCCCAAACTTGCACTTCCTCAGACGTTTTCTCCATGTGTGCATATGCCATTTCTTTCACTTATAAGACGTTCTCTCTCAGAGAACGTCTGAGAGAGAATGTCTTCCTTTCTTCCCTCAACACCTCCCACCTTTGTTTGATGATTAACAACAAGACTTGATTCAAACATTACATTCCCTGATCTGTAAAGGTAGGATGGATGGACCTCTGTGATGTATGTAGCCCTTTATACTACTGATTTCATTCTATCACATTGACCTATTGTCCATCTCCCCTCCTTAACAACAGGACTTATCTCTTACTCCTGCAGACCCAGTGCCTACTTGTGTAGTGCAGAGTATGTAGTGGGCACTTCATAAAAGTTTGTTGAATAAAAATATACCTGAATGTAAAATGATTGATTGATTGATTGATTGATTGATAAATCTTCAACTCATGGGCATCAGAATGTTTTAAAAATAAAAATCTCTTAACTTTCATCAATTTATGTGAGAAAAGTCAGTGATGTTTACAAGACCTGTAGTAACTTGAACTACTCATGAGTTCTTGATTTAAGAATAAAATAGTACATTCTAGGCTTCCTATCACTGAGTGCCAAATTTTATGTTTACATTTATTTTCCCTCAGTACTTCGAAGCAATAACTACATTATTGTCTGGCTTTTATTGCTATGGCCAAGGAGTCTACTATTGATCTGGTTGATGTATCATTGTAGATAATCTGTGCTTTTTCTCTAGTGATTGCTAAGATTTTAACTTGTGTTTGATGTTCTGCATCCCATTCTATCTTTCATATTTCTCAAATTCTCTTTCATTTTTCACATTTCTTTGAGTTTGCAACCTGGGAGATTTCTTCCGTTCTATCTTCCAATTCATTAACTCTCTCTTTTTCAAAATTACTATTTAGCTTATTCATTATATTTTTACATTTTGTGACTATATTTTATTTCTAAGATTTCCAATAGGTTTCTTTCTATGTCTGACTCTTCCGCTTTCATAAACTCCTAAACTTGTTTTATGAATGATAATTTTGCCTTTTGGGAATTGGGCTCTTTTTTTGGTTTTGTTTTGTTTTGTTTTTTTGGACAGTTTTAAACTTCAAGGTCCTCCCAGATTCTTCTATTGGCTCTCGTTCCATACTTACAAATTTTCTTATTTATGGATTCTATAGATTGTTTTCCTGACACTGAATGTCCTTGTATACTTTTTGTTTGAAAGATCATTTTCAGTGCAGGGTTTCTCCTATATTTGGTGTACGTGTAAGAAAGAGTTAGTTACCTCACCCTTGTTTCACCAGTTGTCTTACACAGAAATCTGTTTCCATTGCCAGGCTTGGAAAGAAGTGGGTTTCAGATGGGTAGGTGAATTTATTTCCCTGTCTTTAAACAGGACACATAGGATATTTAAGAACAAAGAAATTAGCTCTTGTTCCCCATATTGAAGAAGAAAACTTGGTCTCCATCCTCATCATGACTGGAGCATGTTTAGCCTCTAATTTCACGAAGGCACTGAGGTCCTTGTTATGTCTCCAGTCACAGCTTCCTGAGAACTACGTGCCTTCAGGACCTGCTTACCTCTGTACTTTCCCTGTCTGCATCTGTCCCTAGTGGTTTTTTCAGCTGTTTTTGGATGTGATTATATATATTATTTAATATATTATCTCTCGTTCCTATGTATTTAGAACAGAAGATAGAGATTTCTGCCTGTACTTATTCTGTCGCGCCGACCCAGAAATTTTGCTTCTATTTTTTTAATATATTGTTACTGAAGTAAGCAACAAAAACTTGTATGAACTTAAAAAAATCAAGAAACTTGAACCTAATTCTCTGATGCTGAGGTAGAAGGGTAGGTGAATCTTTTTTTTCTATTGCTTCATATCATTATATGGGTAATTGTGATAATAACTGTTATCATAATGACATCTGATGTTTTCAAAGTATGTGGCTTCTTCAAACACTTGAGACTCAAAAATTCCTGGATTAATAAATACATTTTGAATTATTATCTCCATTTTTCAAATGAGTAAAATTAAATAAGCCACACAACTAGTTACATAGTTAACCCAGGATCCAGTCTTACCTTTTATGTATGAAAGAAACATTTATGGTCATTCAAAGATATATATTCCAAATCAAGTGCTCATTGTACTATATAAGTGATATCCAAACTTTAAAAAAACACGTATTGACAAAAAGCACACTGAAAACATGTTTTAATAGCTTTAAATGAATTCATATTATATTAAATTCTATAGCATAAACAAATATTTGAAAAATAGTAATAAATGTTATACATTCAGTTTAGAGGCTGTGCTTGGTATAAATAAGAATTCACAAACCTTGGTGGTAAGTCCATAGCTCCCAAGCATTGATCCAATCTACATCATTCATGAAATTTCCTTATCCCTTAAAGTTTCATCAACAATATTACATAATGAAACTCTACCTGAACTTCTCAAAGAATTGAAGACTCTTGATATAATTTGATTATGGTAGAATCCAAAATGAATCATTCAATGAGAATAGAGATATATGTATGTGTATTAAAACAATAATATATATATATATATATATACATATATACATATATATAATAAGTGCAGTAGGATGGATATATGAAGATCTGACAATTAAGTTCACAAACTTCTTACACCGATGTTGCTAGCTTTTTTGATATCAGAGGGATTATTCATAATGAATTTGTACCAACTGAACAAAAAGTTAACCAAGTTTACTATTTGGAAGTGCTTAAAAGGCTGCATGAAAAGTTAGACGACCTGAACTTTGCACCAACAATTCATGACTCTTACATCACGACAATGCACCAGCTCACACGGCACTGTCTGTGAGGGAGTTTTTAGCCAGTAAAAAAATAACTGTATTGGAACACCCTCCCTACGCACCTGATCTGGCCCCTTAATGACTTCTTTCTTTACCCGAAGATAAAGGAAATATTGAAAGGAAGACATTTTGATGACATTCAGGACATCAAGGGTAATGTGACAACAGCTCTGATGGCCATTCTAGAAAAAGAGTTCCAAACTTGCTTGGAAGGGTGGGCTCGGCACTGGCATTGATGCATAGTTTCCCAAGGGGAGTATTTCAAAGGTGACCATAGTGATATTCAGCAATGAGGTATGTAGCACTTTTTCTAGGATGAGTTCGTGAACTTAACTGTCAGAACTTGTATATGTATATATAAATATGTATATACATATGTATCTATGTCTTATAATTCCTAGAAAATAATAGAACTAAGATTTAAAAAGAAAACTATTAGACAAGGAGGGAGATAAGGCAATACTAAGTCTACCACCCCTTTTTTAAGACTGATAATCTTCAACTCTAATTATTAAAAGATGTTAAGAGAAATTTTTCTTTTCACTGCAAGTCTGCCCCTGAACTCAAAACAGAAAAAAAATCTTGCTGATAAAGGCCAGTACTTCCTTTTGTGACTATATTACATAGTTATCAGAGATTGAAATATGGTCTGGCTATCATTTTTTTAAATTATTTACAGAATACATCATCACAGGCAATTTGGTTGCAGCAAAATAATTTTATTAGCTTGTATTATCCCCACACAAGCATTTTAATCAAATGGATAGCTCTTGTCTCTTTAAGAACAGGACAGAGATAAAGTGTTTTTTTAATTATTCATTATAACTAGCCTTATTTTATTTAATAAAATTAAATTTTCTGATTATAAAAGTAATACATGCAAATTGTGGAAAATGAGAGAAATGTTGTTAGGAGGAAAAAAATTAAGTAAAAAATAGCAACATTAACCACTATTAACATTTTGCCACTTACCATCTAGTCTTCTATACATTTGTGTTTTTAATATCTGAGAGCATAATGTCATATACTCAGAACAAATGAACAGAGACATGCTACAGGAAAAGACCTGAATTAGCAATGGACATCCCCATGGAGTACCTGTGGACGGAGTGTGAGGGGGAGAAAAGATTTTTCGTTTCTTGCTTTAATCACTTCTAAACAATTTTTATGTTTTACTAAGAAATGAAACTCAGTAATAAAACTATATAATGGGGAAAGTTTGTTCTCTTTATATTTAACCTTGTTTATAATATTCTTACAGCTCTAAATTTGCACAGAATTTTAGAAGCTGTAAATTGAGTGATTATTTTGTCCAAGCTCTATTTTATAGATGAGGAAGTTAAGGCCAACAGAAGTTAAATGACTTGACAGCTAGATCACATCTCTAATCCCTTGACCTATAGGTTACAGGTTAATATTAATTTATTTGGAATAGTTAAAAGGCATGTGATTTTAATTGATCCATTTTGACATTAGTCTGGATTTGGCATAAGCAATATTCTCAGTCACGAAGGGCTTTTACCAACAGACTAATTCAAAGTAATCCCCCCTTCTTACGCTCTTTCATAGCATTCTGTTCTTTCCCATTACAATGTTTTGCACAAATTTTAATTATATATTTACTTGTGGTTATTTATTTTCTCCCCACCAGACTCTAGTTCCTCAAAGGCTAGCCTCACATGTGTTCTGTTCTCCGTTACACATCTCTTTCCTAGCACAGTGCTTGGTATGGAATGGGTGCCCAGTAACACACAGTCAGAAGGTCATGAAGTTGTTAACTGTGGTTTCTCTGTCATTTCATGGGCACCCAAGTTACCTTAACTTATTGAATACTTACTATGTTCTAGAATTTAGGCATTGTAAAAAGCACATAGTATATGTATATGCATTTTAATTTCATATATTAGTTATATTATTATCTCTATTGTACAGATGAAAAGGACTGAGACTGGGAGAGGTTAGTTAAATGTCCAGAGGTCAAAAACCCAGCAAATGGCAGACACAGGGTTTAATCTCAGGTTTAATTACAGGGTCTAAATTTTGAACACTTATGCTATTTGGCTGCTAATTTCCTGGCTTCAACTGACATTCAAGATTCAGTAATAGAAATAACATCTCTTTGCCCTCAATTTAAAAGTTTGCTGGGCTTCTGGGTTAAGATAGCAGATTAAACATATGCATCTAATTTTGCTCCCTCTCCCAATCCTACTAAAATAACAGTAGAGAGATATTTTTTAAAAGCATAAAGCCATAAGGATGAGGAGAATTGAAGAGTAGAAAGCAGCAAATAGATTTAGAAGCTGTGAAGCAACAGGACGGGTGTAACTGATCTAGCGAAGCTAAGAAAGAGGAACCCTAAACTGATAGTAGGGAAAGCCAAGAGCCAGTCTGATTTATACTGTAAGAATGGTGCATGGGGGATGGAAAATGGGGTAGCTACAATAACGAGAGTTGAGAGCTTTATAAGAAATTATTAGGTCCCAAGATCCCTCCAACTTGTCATAGCCAACAACTGCCCACCCCCACCCAAATAGAAGATTGGAGTTTTATTCCCTGAAGAGAGTCTCTGGATTGGGAAACCACAGGCAGAGTTAAAAGCAGAAATACTCTACTGGAAGGCAGAATTAAAGAATGTACATTTGGATGGTGAACCCATCTCCCAAATGAGCCCTCTTCCCCTAATCAGGTGCCAGAGGAGTGGAAGCTAAGCCTTCACCTGAAGCTCCTGGCAGAAGATTGGAAGAGCCTTCTTGAGGAATCTGAGCAGCTCAAGGGAAAGTATACTGACATTGGAATTCCCCCAGTGAAAAGGCTCCCACAGCTCATCTTACAGAGAAGTGCACAATCAGCAAGGCTCACTCATGTACTCAGAGTCTTAGCAATTTTTTGTCCTACCTACTTAAACGTGTAAGTTAGAGTCCAAAATAAACAGAAGGAAAGCATCTTGGAGTAAACAAATTATGTAGGGAGACGAAAACATGCAAAGAACAATAAATTAAATTGATTTCCAACTGATCAGCAACATTGGAAGCTAGAAGGCAATGGGGAAATTACTTCAAAATTCTGAAGAAAAACTATATGCAACTGAGAGTTCCATCCCTGGTCAACTATCAATCAAGTGAAAGGGTAAAATAAAGGTATTTTCAGACATGCTGTTTCAAACAATTCACCTCCCATAAATTCGGTCCAGATGATATAATCCACCAAAACGAGGGGGTTACCCATAAAAGAAGACATGGGTTCTAAGAAACAGGAGAGTCCAAGGGAATACCAAGATACTTGTGAATGGATTATCATCTCAAAGTCACATCTGTGGGCCTGGAATAAAAGGCACTCAGTCCACATTGGAGTAGATCAGAAAGCCATGAAAGATGCCTTCAGGGAAGTGCAACCACAGGAAACCTGATGCACCTGAACATCTTGAAAGGAGTTTTAGAGAATCAGCAGCAGTTGGGGTTCAATACGTGATAAGTATTAGAAAAGCAAGCAAGCAAACAAGCAACAAGATGATAAGTCTTACTCCTAGGAAAAAATTAAATTTTGTGTAGACAATGAAAAGTAGTCACAGTTGATCACATGGCTCAACTAGCAATAGCATTTCCATAAGCCAAATGTAAACAATGAATACTGGGCTAAATAAAATTAAAATATAATTCTATTGGGACATAGAGGAAGGCATAGTAGAGAGAAATAAGTTCTTTCTACCATAGTGGGAAGTCACTATAATGCTTTAAAATGAAAACTCAAAGAGTATTTAAAAATATGCAAGTAAACATGAAATTATTCAGCAAAAAGGCGAAGATGGTGGCCTCCAGGAGGAGAATTGGAGTGAGTGCAGGACTACTGTAATGTGTTGTAAAGTTATTAGTCACTTCACACTATTGCATATATATCTTAAAAATTAAAACCAACAAACATTTTAAAAAGGCAGATAAATCTTTTAAAATGGTAAAATATTTTCTTCTTCCTCTCTCTCTCTCTCTCTCTCTCTCTCTCTCGCTCTCGCTCTCGCTCTCGCTCTCGCTCTCGCTCTCTCTCCCATAAACCTTATGCCAGCCCCCCTCTACCCAATCAGGAGAAGAGGGCTTGTTTCAAATACCAAGTTGACTTACTCTGGTAAATTTGTAGAACTCAATTAGACAATAAAGATCATTTTCTTTCTAGCAGTCTATATAAATGGGTCCAAAACTTGCTGGAAATGGAAATTCTAGTTTTGTCATGAAATAATCCCTTTAATAATTTAACTTTCACCCCTGTGTGACCCTGTATTTCTTTCTACTGCTCATCTCCATAAAAGCTCTGCATAATGGTGTATGTCAATTTATGAGACTTCCTCCAGCATTTATCCCATTTATATTTTTCCTTACCTTGTTATTTCCCTTGGCAGATGCCTGTGTCAATATTTAACCCATACAAGAGGTGTTCAGCCAAAGAAAGTCCTGTCTTCAGTCAGTGGCCTGAAACAGATGGTGAGGCCCAGCTGGTGCCTTGGGGAACTCAGATTACATTTCCAAGGCATTCTCGTGTAACAGCTGTGTGCCTTTGATCAAAACACTGAGAAACACAAACCCTCACGTCCTCCTCAGCACAAAAAGAGCCAGGACCTTGTTCTCTTGGATCAAGGAAAGGCATGCCAACTGTCCCATAGGACTTCATATGCAGTAAATACCCACATTCTCAGAAGATCTGCAGAGACACAGGATAGCCTGGGTCAGACAGAGGGAGGACCTCTGACCCAGAGGGAGGGACTCCAGGGACGCTGTTTCCCTTTGTGGCTGCTATACCCTGAGCACTTGCAACAGTGCTTGGCACATAGTAGGGGTTCAAGAAATATGTATGGAGTAAATTATTGTTTTTTTTTAAAGATTTCATTGGGGAAGGGGAACAGGACTTTATTGGGGAACAGTGTGTACTTCCAGGACTTTTCTCCAAGTCAAGTTGTTGTTCTTTTCAATCTTAGTTGTGGAGGGTTCTGTTCAGCTTCAAGTTGTTGTTCTTTCAGTCTTAGTTGTGGAGGGCGCAGCTCAGCTCCAGGTCCATTTGCCATTGCAGGGGGCACAGCCCACCATCCCTTGGATGGAGTCGAACCGGCAACCTTGTGGTTGAGAGGACATACTCCAACCAACTGAGCCATCCGGGAGCTCAGCGGCAGCTCAGCTCAAGGTGCCATGTTCAATTTTAGTTGCAGGGGGCGCTGCCCACCATCCCTTGTGGGAGTCGAGGAATTGAACTGGCAACCTTGTGGTTGGGAGCCCACTGGCCCATGTGGGAATCGAACCAGCAGCCTTCGGAGTTAGGAGCATGGAGCTCTAACCGCCTGAGCCACCGGGCCGGCCCCTGTATGGAGTAAATTATTGAATAAATACGTTGCTGCTCTGTCTGGCATGCCCTTTACTTTTTTTCAGATTAACACATTCCTGCTCATCCTTCAAGATCTAGTTCACCTATCTCTTGTACAGCTTTCTTTGTCTTACTCAAAATCTTTCCTCTCTATAAATATTCTGCATTTTGAACAGATTTCTGATGCTTGTTCTTATAACACAGCATTGCAGTTACTTAGTTGCATATCTGTCCCCCGAACAAGAATTTTAATTTCCCGAGAGCTAAGGTTTTGCCTTATTTATCTCTGTATCCATGCTATAGTACCTGAATATTTATTCTTTCAGTCATTAAATAGGATTTGAGTACTTGCTATGTTCCAGGCACTAGAATGGGCTCTGGTGATACAGTGAACAAGACATGAGCCTTCCATGCCTCAAAGTTTACATTCTATTAAGCATTGCAGACAACTAAAATAAGTGTGGTAAGTGCAATGATGGAGGTTGAGAGCGCCTTAAGAGAGTACACAGGAAGGGCATCACAGTGAAAATCTGAGGAATGAGGAAAAGTCTTCAAGAGGAGGCTTCCCAAAAAAACAAAGAATATCTGAGGAATGAATAGAAATTAGCCAGTAGAAATGAGAATGAGTGCTCCAGAGTATAGCAAATTTGGGGAATGGAAGAAAGGAAAAAAGAACAGAGAAAAAGAAGAAAGGGCAAAAAGAGAGGACGGGAGAAAAGGATGGAAGGGAAGAATGAAAGAAGTGATAAGGAAGGAAGGAAGGAAGGAAGGAAGGAAGGAAGGAAGGAAGGAAGGAAGGAAAGGAGGGAGGGAGACTGTAATATCTTATTTGCCTTATAATACTTGTCATTCTAAATGTAACCTTACCGAGAGTCCTAAAATTGCCAGCTACTCCATCTGGTTTGGAGAATCTGTTTCTACCCCAGTCACAGAATCACAGACTATTGTAGACCTGAAAAGGGCCTTCAGTACATAGTTCTCTCTCTCTTATTCTTCAAATATGAAAACTGAGTCCAACAGAAGCATTAATAACAATATTTTGCTCTTATGTCTCTTCTTGCAAAGAATTTTCACCTCTATCCACTTTGAACCCTATATCCCTATGAAGCAGCATCACCTTTTTTTAATGTATCAGGAAACTGAGGCTCAAACGGTATTAGTGGTGGAGCTGGACACATCTCAGCTCCTCTACCAAAGTCACACAATCGGGAACAGAGCCAGCAGTAGACTTAACTCCTCATCCAAAACTCCTGCCAGAAGGTAGCAGTTCCGACACCCGATATGGACTGACCACCACTAATTATCACAGTGTGTCCCAATTACAAGAACACTTGTGCTGAATGACTCATTCGCCAATAGCCTGGGGACAATGGAATGACTGGGGTTCATTTGGTTTTGTCTTCATTTGGTGTTAGGTTATAGGTCAGCCTTGTTACAAATTAAAAGATTGTTCATTTTGACTATATAAAAATGTAAAATGCCTGTCAAAGCAAGACTCCATAAACAAAATTAAAAGATAAGCCATAGACTGGAGGGAAATATTAACTGCATATGGAAAAAAATAATAATATCCAGAGTTCAAGGAATTCCTGCAAGCCTATAAGAGACATAACCAAATAGATAACTGGGCAAAGGAAATGAATAGGCAATTTACAAAAAACAGGAAACTTTAATGGCCAACAAACACATGAGAAATGCTCTCTGGAAATCAAGAGACGCATAGTAAAACAATAAGATAACCTTTCACCCCAGATTTATAAGAATTTTAAAGTCTAACAATAGGAAGTGTTGGTGAAGATGAGACAACAAAAACTCCACTTTGGGAGAGAATCAAACAATATATAGTCATGCTATATGACTATACTCTATGAACCAGCAGTTAGTTCTATTTATAGATAGATGATAGATGATAGATAGATGATAGATAGATAGATAGATAGATAGATAGATAGATAGATAGATAGATAGATAGATAGATAGATAAAAAGAAACACACATACACAGAGGTATGTAGGAGGTTCACTGAAGTATTGTTTGCCACCAAAATTTTTAAAAAGAAAATTTCAGAATGCTATATACTATGCTACCATTTCTATAAAAATAATTACATAATATTTAATACATATAAATATAAGTAAAAGTGTAAAAGCATGGACTGAATATATACTAAATTTATGATCATGGTTTCCTCTAGGAAAAGAGAGGAATAAGATTAAGAGAGGGGAACATAAGAATTTTAACTTTGTTAGGCTTTTATTCCTTAATTTTTTTAAAAAAATCTGAATCTAAAACTTAAAAATATGTAATTCTTTGTTCATTTCTGCACCAAAATTATTTTTCAGGACATTTTAATAAGCCTGACATTTCACGTGTAAGTTTCAAATACTTTCTCTTCCATCCTGACTTAACACTCCAAGTTTCCTGATCTGTTAAAGAAAAGATAGATTAGATCAGTTCTAAGATTCCTTTCAGCCCTGACACCCTAGCCTCCTATGAAACCTTAAGTCTTTGAAGATTGTAGATGAGTGACCTTTTGTTTGAGTAAGTTCTGGAAAGGGTCTAGGAATATACTGTCAGCTGTTAGAAGGGAAGGAAGCCCTGGAACACTTTTTTAAACTATGAGAGCTTCTTTTTTTCACAGTAACCTCACCCCAAAGGCATTCCCCAGTTAGTGTCTTTATCTATTTTTATTCTGAGAACCCCATCTAAATTAAGCTTTCACACAAGGTTTATATAGTGATGAGGTCTGGGCATTCTTTCATCACAAGCCATAAGCCTTAACATGAAACTTCATTATCACCAATTTTTGTATAAAAAACGAAGCTCAAAAGCTTGGTGACCATATACACCCCTGAACCCAAAAGTAGAACTTGTATTCTGACATAGGTCTGTCTGACAATGAGACAGAATATTTACAATCAGGATGGTCCCAGCAAATCTTCTTGTGGGAAACTGAAGGAACCAGTTGACAGGTTAAAAGGAAAGACTGGCAGAACAAGAATTTTGTAAATATTCAAACCATACTTCAAGTGCACACAAACCCTTCTGGTGAAATCTACTAGGGATAAGTTTCATTCAATCAAGAGAGAACTAAAAAAACTTCAGCAAATAGACTGATGATGAGCATTTAATATATTTCATTATAATGCTAAGAATAAAACAAGGGTTGAGAAATAAGTAGAAGAATAGTATGTAAACAAAATAGAAACAATGCAACTAAAATAATGGGAGGAGAAGAGATCAAGGGGAAAACAAAGATGATTGAGTCTGAGAAAAAAGACACCATTTTAAACTTAAAATATATTATTAATTTTTAAAAATGAACTAGGAGTACTATTAATAGAAAAGATTTTAAGACAAAGAAAACTGTTATATGTACCCCCATATTTATTGCAGTATATTTATACTAACCAAGACACGAAAGCAAACTTAGTGTCCATCAGTGGATGAATGGATAAAGAAAATGTAATATATATGTATATAATATGAATATACACACACATACACGCAACAAAATACTATTCAGCCATTAAAAAGAAGAAAATCTATTTGTGACAACATGGATGGACTATGAAGTAAGTCAGAGAGAGACAAATACTATATGATCTCAATTATATGTGAAACCTAAAACAAACAAATAAAAAACCACACTCGAGACTGGTTGTTGGCTGAGGTGGGGGGAAGGGAGTGGCATGTTGGAGAAATGGGTGAAGGGAATCAAAGGTACAAACTTCCAGTTATAAAATAAGTAAGTCATGGGGATGTAATGTACAGCATGGTGGCTATAGTTAATAATACTGTGTTGTATATTTCAAAGTCACCAAAAGAGTAGATCATGAAAGTTCTCAACACAAGAAAAAAATGTGTAACTATGTGTGGTGAGGGATGTTAACCAGACTTATTGTGGTGATCATTTCACAATATATACAAATATCAAATTATTATGTTGTACACCTGAAACTAATATAATGTTATATATCAATCATATCTTAATTTAAATAAAACAAAGATAGCTGTTACAACTAATAATACAAACTTTCCTAAAAACCAAAAGAATTATTTTTAAATAGTAAAGAATCATAGATACAATAATTATAGCAGTACGTAAACAGCAGAGTTGAGAAGTGATTTCCAGGCTATATTGTTAAGTGAAAAAAGCAAAATACTACAGAGCATATATAGTATGCTACATTTTGTGTTAAAAGAGGGAGACAAGAAACATACACGTACCTATTTATTTTTGCAAAAAGAAGCATCGGAAAAATAACCAAAAAAATGAAACTGATTACATACAAGGAATGGGGAGAAATGGATAGGAAGGGGAGTGATGCTTCTCTGAAGTTATAGTTTTGACTTTGGGAAGCATGTTAAAATTCTACATATTCAAATAAGGAAATTAAATCAACAAGAATGAAGACTTAAAACTGAGTATAAAAGGAAACAAATCAACCCAATTGTATTGGGTTGGCAATACAAATCCTGAACTCATTTTTAGTAGTTTTGTTTTTCTATTTTACATTTACTGTAGGATTGAGTAAGTGTGATTATGTTTGCAGAATCCAGAGTTCTCACTGTGGAAGAAAGGAGGTACAACTCTGGAATGGGCATAAGAAAGGAAGATTCCTGTGATGTTGAATTGGCATTGGAGGTATACGCATGAACTCAAGATTTCTAAAACATACCAGCAGCAATGAGCATTCATAGTGCTCAGATCTTGGTTTACAGAAGTGACATTGTCAAATTAGAGGGGGAAATAGTATTGGGAAAAAAGGGCTTTCTTCAACATCATTTTCAACTTTTTTATGGAAAAAATTTTTTAACATGGATCCACACTTCACACCATTAATCGGTAAATTCCAGATGTATTAAATAACTACATGTGAAAGGTAAATCCATAAAGCAAATAAGAAAAAAATGTGAGAAAATATCTTATAAACTTAGTAAAGGATTTCTTAAACAAGAACAGAAAGCAAAAAGCATAAGGAGAAAAGTTGATGAGATTTGACTACATCAAAATTAAGGATTTCAGTTCAATCAAGGACCAAGTGGTATGGTGACAGATAAGAAAATATTTGCAACATATACAGTAGTACTCCCTTATCTGCAGTTTCATTTTCTGAGGTTTCAGTTACCCATGGTGTACAAGGTCCCAAAATATTACGTGGAAAATTTCAGAAATACATAATTCATAAGTTTTAAATTACATACCTTTCTGAGTAGCGTGATGAAATCTTTTGAGTTCTGCTCCATCTTGCTGAAACATGACTCATCCCTTAGTCCAGCGTCTCCACACTGAATATGCTCCCTGCCTGTTAATCACTTAGTAGCCATCTTGGTTATCAGAGCAACTGTTGGTATCACAGTGCTTGTGTTCAAGTAACTCTTATTTTACTTAATGGCCCCAATGCTCAAGAGCAGTGATGCTGGAAATTTGGATATGCCAAAGAGACGTTGTAAAGTGCTTGTTAACTATTGTCAGAAGGTCAATAGAAGCCTAACGTTATATCACAATGCCTATATCATCCACTTCACTTCATCTCTTCACATGGTCATTTTATCATCTCACATTATCACAAGAAGAGTGAGTACAGTACAATAAGATATTTTCAGAGAGAGAAAGACCACATTCACATAACTTTTATTATAGTATATTGTTATAATTTTTCTATTTTATTATTAGTTATTGCTATTACATGTGAACCTTGGAGATATTGCAGTTTTGGTTCCAGACCATTGCAATAAAGTGAACACAGGCAAACCTCAGAGCTATTGCAGTTTTGGTTCCAGACCACCATAATAAAGGAAGCATCACAATAAAGTGAGTTGTAATCTTTTTGCTGGTGGAGGGTCTTGCCTGCAATTCGTAAAAAATACACACCTGTGAAGCACAATAAAGTGAAGCACAATAAAACAAGACATGCCTATAATCTGCTGTGCCTAATTTATAAATTAAACTTTATCATAGATGTATATAGATAGGAAAAAGCATAATATATATAATGTTTGGTACTATCTGCTGTTTCAGGCATCAACTTGGGGTCTAGGAACATATCCTCCGCAGGTAATGGGGGACTACTATAAAAACAAGGGGAAAAAAAAAAAAACCAACAAGGAGTTAGTTTAAAGGTTGTACCAGGAAGACATAAAAACAAAACAAAGGACATCCAATTTTTAAAAAATATATTATATGAGTAAACAAATAATATGAGTAAGTAATATAACTCACAAAATAGAAAAAATAAATGACTACCAAATATATGTCCCTCAAATCAGGATCTTTCTCTTCATCCAACACATCAGATTTTTCTTGTTCTGGCTATTGATTCTCTGCACCAGCCATTGCCTCAGTTTTAAATGCTTTTCCCCTAAAACTTTTATGACTGACTCCTTCGTGCCATTCAGATCTCAGTTTAAATGTTATCTCTTCAATAAGGTCTTTCTGTCCCATTCCACCCAATATAACCACCCCACTACCTGCCCCATCATTCTTTATTACATCATCTTGTTCTATTATCATCATATATTTATTATTCAATGACATACCCTGTTTCCCCGAAAATAAGACCCAGCCGAATAATTAGCTCCAATGCATCTTTTGGAGCAAAAATTAATATAAGACCCAGTCTTATATTATATTATATAACACCCAGTCTTATATTACAGTAAAAAAAATATAATCAATTTACTATTATATTAATATAATTAATATAAGACCCGGTTTTATATTATATTATATAAGACCAAGTCTTACATTATAGTAAAATAAGACTGGGTCTTATATTAATTTTTGCTCCAAAAGACGCATTAGAGCTGATTGTCCAGCTAGGTCTTATTTTTGGGGAAACACGGTAGTCTTCTTTATCTATATGTTAATTATTCTCTCTAACTGGACAGTAAGACAGGGAGGAGAAAATTTATCTGTCTTGTTCAACCTGTATGCCCAGTGTTTGGCACATAGTTGGTATTCAATAAATATTTGCAGAGTTAATGAATATATTAATGTATGAAAAAAAGTAATATGATCCCTGTTCAGACAAGGATTTTCAATCATAATTAAATGACTAATTAATGGAATCTTGCTAAGCTGTGTCAAGCATCAGATGGAGAATTGAGCAGGATGATCATTTAATATGCTTCTTCTAAAAATAATATTTATGAGTCAAAGGAACACAGTTCCCTTGGATACCTTTGTTTTGACCACAATGCCTGGACCGCATTATTTTAGTCATGGATTAAGCCAGTTGAAACTCAAACCTCTATAGGACTATGCACATTCTAAATACCATCAACCCAGAGGGGCCCTGATGTAAATTCCATCAACAGGAAATGGTGTTGGTGTGGAATAGTCTACCAGGCAGAAATATTCTAACCATGAATCTTTGTAGCTCAAGGTCACTCACTCACAGTTGCTTCTTACTTTAAATCTTATGGAGTGACAGTCACCACATGACACTGGGAAAACACCTACATTTTGCTAACCAGGTTTCATGTGAGAACATCCAGTGAGCTTCTTATGATCAGGTCTCAGGAGGAAGCAAGGTGACATAGTACCATATCTGCCATTTCAGTTAAAGCACAGAGACCTGGATTTAAAAATTGTTGAATTTATTTCAACAGAATACTTACACGCTTGGGAAATCTGTCATACAACTTCTCAGCATGCCATGCGATTTCTAATGATCCATTTAAGTAACCTTCATTTGCACAGTGTAACATGAGCCTTGTCCCTGTGGATTTGCAGGGATGTCTATTTATGAGGTTCAGTTTTGTTTTGTTTTGTTTTACCTTAGATGAAGAATCACATTAAGCATAATCCTAACTCTTAACACATTACCATCATCAGTCCATGCAAAACACCTCTCCTGCTTTTCTCTTTACTCTTTCCCTTCATTCCTGACCCCCAAATTTACTAACTATAATGCATTTTATGTAATGTTCTGAACTAAGCATATATCCTCATGAAATTTGTGATGATGTATGTTTATGTACTTTTAATATAATTTCAATCTCTTTCTTACATCTGTCACTTTGACACTATTTTAAAGATATATCTATTACTGCATGAATATCTAGTTAAAATCTTCTGTATCCACTATATTTTAATTATCCATTCTCTTGTGAAAGTGATATTGTTATTATCAACAGAATCTTATTTTTTATATTTTTTTCAAGTTTGTTATTACTGGCCTAGAGAAACAGTGTTAATTTTTTTACAATTTGTCCTTGTATCCAACAATTTTGCCAAGTATTTGTGTTAGTTGAACATATTGTTTTCATCTTTGTCTTTATAGTCCTTGTGCCTCTTATGCCTTTTTCTAGTTTTAATACTGGCCAGTAGTGAACAAGACTATTTATTGAAATAAAAGACTGGAAAGAATCCAAATATCCATCAATAAGGAATTATTTGAATAAACTATAGTACTGTGTTTCCCCGAAAATAAGACCTAGCTGGACCATAAGCTCTAATGTGTCTTTTGGAGCAAAAATTAATATCAGACTTGGTATTATATTATATTATATTATATTATATTATATTATATTATATTATATTATATTATATTATAAAGACCTGGTCTTATATTATATTAAAATAAGACTGGGACTTACATTAATTTTTGCTCCAAAAGACGCATTAGTGCTGATTGTCTGGCGAGGTCTTATTTTCGGGGAAACACAGTATATCCACATGATTTTATAGAGTACTAAGCAACTATCAAAGGAGATGAGGAAGATATCTTATTTTGCAATGGAATAATATTTGGGATGTATTGTTGAATGAAAAAGCAAGTTTCAAGCTGAGAGATCCAAGATGGCAGAGTAGATAAACACTGTACCTGCATCCTTCTGTGAACACATTAAAATTTCAACTTAATTATAGAACAATCACCCTGGAGAATCATCTGAAGTCTAGCTAACAGAAATCCTATAAGTAAAAATATAAACAAGAAGCCACATCGAGACTGGTAGGAGGGGTGTAGACATGGAACAGGCGTGTCATGCAGGGTCTCAGGTCCCACTCCCCACATAAGAACACAGGATATGGCGAGGCCAAAAAGGAACACCAACGGAGCCATGGATGGGTGGTTCATTCATACCACTATAGTCGCGCTGGCGGCTAGGTTGGAGAGACAAGAAGCAGGCTCCACAAGATGTGTAATCTGCTGTCCGCTTCTCTGCCAACAAACCAACCCATTTGCTAGCTGCAATCTTCCGTCTGCTTCTCTGCCACCCAACCAACCCGCCAGCATAGCCACAGCAGTTATATCAGATGCCAATGGCTACCTGGTTAAAGCGGATAGCCAACTAGTTACATCTGATGGCCATCTACTACCCGAGCCAGCACCTTTCCTCATAAGGTCAAGAGCCTGGAAACTGCTCAGTGGGACTCTGTCCCCACAGGGCCCCAAACCTTCGTGTGGCAGTTGAGAACCAGTAGGGATATCTCAATCACAGAGGACCTCCCAGAAGAGCGAGGGACCCCAGCCTCCCACACCAGGCTCCCCAGCCCGGAGTACTGGTGCAGTGAAAAAGAGCCCCCACAATTTCTGGCTGTGAAAAACAGTGGGGATTATAACCATTCGGGTGGAATGGAAGGCTGCAGGAAACCCACACATCCTCTTAAATGGCCTGCGCACAAACTCACTTCCTCCAAGGCACTCACCTTGAACTCCAGCAGAAGGACAATGACTCAGGGGCCTCAGAGACATAAGAAGGGCAGATAGGTATGTGGATTTACGGGGAGGACTAGAGGACATTCGGCATTTTCCTGGTGAGGTGTCTTCCTCACATGCAGCTGGCATACAGGCACCATCTTTCCTATGTTGAGCCCACCCCCACAGACCAAATCTGAATTTGATTGGCCTGGTGAGCTCTGCTGCTCCTCCCTGCTGACTCAGCTGAAACACTGTCCCACGCAACTCCCCCAATGCTGGAGGCACTTTCTGTGCTAGCAGCCAGCCCCTCTGGCATTGCACTCTTTTTTAGAAAACTATTGGAGTCCATGAGCCCCACACAGGCAGCAGTAACTGGCCTCAGTGTGCTCTGAGACTTTTGCTGAGTTGCTCCAGGCTCAGCACTGGCACCAAACCAGAGTCAACATTAACCTGGTGACCACAACTCTTCCCACTCTAGTAACTCCCTGAGACCCTGCCTCACCCAATTCACATATCACATAAGGCTTTATCAGTGGCTGAACCTTAAGAGAGCCAGCAGGTGGCAGCAAGTCTCTAGGTGTCCTGGATTTTTGCACTTACCCCAGGTCTGGTACTCATGGAGCCATACTCAGTTGACAGTGTGGCCTCTCCCACGCACCTCCAGGTTTAGCACAAACAGCAAACAACCATGGATTGCTTTGTAGCTCCTACCAGGTAACACCTGGCCAATCACAGGCAGTGACTGACCTGGGCCTGTACCAGTGTCCCTCCCAAGAGGCCTCAGAACCAACATACTTTGGAGGTTGGCTTCAGACCATAGCAGACCACTGCCCAATTAGCCCCACAAGTGGCACAAACAAAGGGTGGTCTGAACAGGGCCGCCAGAGCCCACTGGGGCAAATCCCATTCAGTAAGGTAAACCTCCCGCACAGCAGCCCATAAGCTGTGAATGTGGCCAAACCCCACAGCCAGTCAGCCTGAAGGCAATACCACCCACTGATGGACCAATAGCAATCAAAACTCAACTCTAACAGGATAGCACACAAAACCCACACAAGGGACACTCCTGGAGCATCTGGCTCAGGTGAGCATGGAGACTGTACCACTGGGCCCCACAGGACCCCTACCACATAAGGCCACCCAGAAAGACTGGGATACATAGCAGATCTACCTAATACATAGAAAGAAACACAGAGAGGCAGCCAAAATGAGGAAACAAATACGTCCCAGGACAGCCAGATGGCTCAGTTGGTTAGAGTGTGAGCTCTGAACAACAGGGTTTCCGGTTCAATTCCCACATGGGCCAGTGAGCTGCACCCTCCACAACTAAATTGAAGACAACGAGCTGCCACTGAGCTTCCGGAGGTTGCGGCTGATTGGCTCAGTTGGTTAGAGCACAAGCTCTCAACAACAAGGTTGCCGGTTCAATTGCCACGTGGGATGGTAGGCTGCGCCCCATACAACTAAGATTGAAAACGGCAACTGGAATTGGAGCCAAGCCGCACCCTCCACAACTAGATTGAAGGACAACAACTTGGAGCTGATGGGCCCTGGAAAAGCCCCCTGTTCCCCAATAGTCCCCAATAAGAAAAGAAAAAAAAAGAAGAAGAAATATGTACCAAATGAAAGAATAGGAAAAAATCCAGAAAAAGAACTAAATGAAATGCAGGCAAGCAACCTACCAGAGACAGTGTTTAAAACAATGGTTATAAGGATGCTCAAGGAATTTAGTGAGAACTTCAACAGCGAGATTGCAAGTATAAAAAAGAACATAGAAATAATAAAAAAGAACAAGTCAGAAGTGAGGAATACAGTAACTGAAATGAAGAATGCACTAGAAGAAATCCCCAGCAAACTAGATGAAGCAGAGGACTGAATCAGCAATTTGGAAAATAAGGTAGCAGAAAACACCCAGTCAGAACAGCAAAAAAGAAAATTTTTTTTTTAAATGAGGATAGTTTAAGATACCTCTGAGACAATATCAAGCGTAAAAACATTTACATCATAGAGGTACCAGAAGAAGAGAGAAAGCAAGGGATTGAGAACCTATTTGAAGAAATAATGACTGAAAACTTCCTTAACCTGGCAAAGGAAATAGATATACAAACCCAGGAAGCACAGAGAGTCCCAAAGAAGGATAAACCCAAACATGCCCACACCTAGACATATTATAATTAAAATGGCAAAGGTTTAAGACAAAGAAGAATCCTAAAAGCAGCAAGAGAAAGGCAACAAGTAACTTATAAGGGAGCTCTCATAAGACTGTCATTTGATTCCTGAACAGAAATTTTGCAGGCCAGAAGGGGTTGGCAGAAAATATTCAACGTGATGAAAAGCAAGGATCTACAACCAAGATTATACTACCCAGCAAGGTTATCATTTAAAATTGAAGAACAGACAAAGACCTTTCCAGACAAGAAAAAGCTAAAAGAGTTTATCACTACCAAACCAGTATTACAGGGAATGTTAGAGAGACTTCTTTAAGACAAGCGGGGAATAAAGATCAAACTATGAATAATAAAATGGTAATAGCTACATATCTATCAATAATTCCTTTAAAATAAATGAATTAAATGTTCCAATCAAAAGACATAGGAGGGTTGAACGGATAAGAAAACAAAACCTTTCCATATGTTCCCTCCCAGAAAATCACTTCAGATTGAAAGACACACAGAGACAGAAAGTAAAGAGATGGACAAAGATATTTCATGAAAATGGAAATGAAAAAAAAAAAAAAAAAACAGCTGGGGTAGCAATAAATTAAAAAAAAACAAAGGCTATAAGAAGAGACAATGAAAGACCCAGTAATCCCACTTCAGGATATTTATCCGAAGGAACCCAAAACACTACTTCAAGGGGACATGTGCATCCATATGTTCACTGCAGCATTGTTCATAATGACCAAGATGTGAAGGTAGCCTGGGTGCCCATCGATGGAAGAATGAATAAAGAGGAAGTGGTACATATATATATACAATGGAATATTGCTTGGCCATGGAAGGGAATGGGTTCTTGCCATCTGCAGCAACATGGATGGACCTGAAGTATATTGTGCTGAGTGGAGTGTGTCAGACAGAGAAAGACACATGTAATGTGATTTTGCCTATATGTGGAATCTAAGAACAAAATTAACAAACAAAACAGAAACAAATTCATAGATACAGAAAACATTTTGATGGTTGCCATACAAGAAAGGAGTTGGGGGTGTGGGTAAAAAAAGGGGGAGGGATTAAGAAGTATGAATTTGTTGTTACAAGGTAGTTATGAGGATGTAGGGTATAGCATAAGGAATATAGTCAATAATATTATGATAACTATGTATGGTGTCAGATGGGTACTAGATTTGTTAGGGTGATAGATGGAAGGGGTTGGGGGTAGGGTGAAAAAGGCAAAGGGATTAAAAAGTATAAAGTGGTAATTACGAAATAGTCATGGGGATGTAAAGTAAAGCATAGGGAATATAGTCAATGATACAGTAATCACTATGTATAGTGCCAGGTGGGTACTAGACTGGTCAGTGAGGATTACTTCTTAAATTATATAAATATCTAACCACTATGTTATATATCTGAAATTAATATAAAATAATATTAATGTCATCTGCAATTGATACATTTAAAAGGGGAGAGGGGAGGGAAATAAGAGGTCTAAATTTCCAGGTATAAAGCAAACAAGTCATGGGGATGTGAAGTACAGCATAGGGAATACAGTCGATAATATTGTGATAACATAGTACAGTGTCAGGTGGTTGCTGGATTTATCATGGTGATCACTTCTTCAGGTATATAAATTTTGAATAACTATGGTGTACCCCTGAAACTAATATAATATTGTATGTTAGCTATATTTTTAATACAAATCTTTAAAAAATAAAAGAATAAAGTATCTGGAAGCCTAGTGTAGCTTTTTCTGTTTAAGTTATATGGACAAATGACCAATTTATTCACTCAGAGCAACACTTAGAATGTGATGTATGTGTGTGTATGTGAGTGTATGTATTTCATATTAGAAATATAGATTTTGAAGTATTCTCTAATATGTGTGGATGCAAAATCTACCACCACTAATACAAATTTGAAATAAATATTTGTTCATTGTATATTTTGTTTTCCATTACAGTAAATTGTATTTCTCAATTTAAAAAAAAAAAAAAAGCAAGGTTCAGAACAGTGTATAATGTGCTTCATTTTTATCTAAGAAAGAGAGGAGATACAAGTGTGTATGTGAGTGAGAGATAATTTGCCTCTACAAGCTGTTAAAAATGATTAAAGAAGACAATTTAGGTGATACAAATAAATTTTATTTCACACTTATTGAAGTGGGCAGTCTCCATTGCCAAGGGTCCAGAGAACTGTAAAATGGGAGAGAAGTCAGAGAGCTTTTATAGGATAAAAAAATAAAGAACAAGGAAGTTAAGTATAGAGCTAAAAGTTGGCTTGATGTTTGGGGATTGGCTGATTGGGTATACTGATTTTCTGGTCAAACAGAGCATTTACAGGAACATGAAAGTTATCGAAGTTTCAATTTGCTGGTATGGCACCTGGAGCAGGAACAACTCCATTTTAGGCCTAGAAATTTATTTCAACAAAACTCTCCAGGATTTGGTGCAAATTAGAGTAGAGCCAGGGCCTTAACTCTTTATACCTATAGGAGGATCTCTTGACCTGACTTTCTAGCTCAGTAATTATTATTAGTATTTATTCTGCTTAGTGCCATATCTATTGAATCCTGTTTTCAATTATTTTATTATTACATTTTTATACTTAGTTCTCCTTTGTTGCTTTTTGTTCTTGCGTCCTATAACCAATATCATCTATTTCTTTAAAGATATTATTAAGCTTATTTTAAAGTTTTAGTCCATGTTTTATATTTGTTAGAGAAAACCACAGACCCCAAACCTACATTTAATACCTGACCTAATTGCTGTTTCAACCTTTCCCAGAAACATAATCTTAATCAACCAATCTGAAGTTTTCTGGTCAACACCAAGGAGGTGATCTATCACATGGGCCCTCTCCAGTCCCCATAGAAAGAAGAGACAATCTGCAGGATAAAAATGCTTTCTGTTCCCTTCCCCCAAAAGAAGAGATCCTGGTGTAAAAATAATCCTTTCTTTTCTTTTGTTAATAGCTCCCCTGCCCAACCCTTCTTCCTATAAAAACCTCCTATTTTGTAACTCCTAGGACAGCACTTCTACCCTGTTTCCCCGAAAATAAGACCTAGCCAGACAATCAGCTCTAATGTGTCTTTTGGAGCAAAAATTAATATAAGACCCAGTTATATTATATTATATTATATTATATTATATTATATTATATTATATTATATTATTATATTATATTATATTATATTGCATTATATTATATTAAAGACCCAGTCCTATAATAAAATAAGACAGGGTCTATATTAATTTTTGCTCCAAAAGATGCAGTAAAGCTGATTGTCCAGCTAGGTTTTATTTTCAGGGAAACACGGTGGTTGCTAGACAGGATGCTACCCAATTCATGAATCTCCTAATAAAGCCAATTAGATCTTCAATTTTACTCAGCTGAATTTTGTTTTATAACACACTGATTCTGTTTCCTCTAATATAGGTCGTATGTGTGGTGTTCTTTCTCTCAAACGGACAGGACTTCTCCATTATTTCAATATTTTTGTCTCTGAGTTCATTTTCCCCTAGTGAGAAGCTGAGGCCCAGACTCTTGCTTGTATCATTCCTGGGGAGTTGGTGGCGGAGGCTATTCCAGTTTTTGCACCTTCACCAGGTGAGTCTGACCTGATCTCCAAGTTACTGAAGAAGCTATCTAAACCTTTCAAACATCTCCCCTGAGAAATCTCTTTTCTCTATGTATTGTAATTGTCCGACCCTGGATGTGTGGAGGGGTGATATTGTGACGGATAATAAATGTCAATGTAAGAACATCCAAACCTGTGGAGAATTCTTATGAGTTTATTTGAGCCAAACAGAGGGTACATCTGAAAGTAAAATCTAAGCAGAATGAGGAAAATGCCTTCCAGAATGACAGTTTGCAATTTCTCCTGTGCATTTGGAATTAAGGAGGGAATTAAGGAAGTTTAAATGAAGGAAGGAGAAAGCAAGATGGGGGCTGGATTACAGAATAGTTAACAAGATTTATGCGCTCTCTTGAGGGTAGTTATGACTCTTAAGGGTCTGAAAAACGATTAATCTGGCATTTCAAAGGTGTGTTAACCTAGATGCACAAAAACAATGGACAGAGCTTGCTTAAGGCAAAGATAAACCTTTTACTAAAGGTATATGCTTGGAGTGTGACTACCCATTATGACCTGCCCAGTTAGGAATTTATGATCACATCTCCCTGTGAGGTTACTTTCCGTAAAACCCCCTTTTTTTTTCTTCACAATTCCCCCTTTGAGTCATAAATCAATCTAAAGGATGAATTGACAACCAAACTTTTGGCCTGATAGTGCAGGAAGGCTCATTCTGGTCTCAATATCAATATCGCCTTGTTGAAGTGGTGGACCGTTGGGGACAGGGCAATACCATAACCATAGGATGTGAGTTTAGGCCAAATTTTTCCAAAAAAGGAAAGGGGAGGTAAATGGAAGGCACTCAAGTCTTATGGCTTTCATGGTAAAAAACACTCTGGATCATTTCTATCCTGTGAAGTATCAAGATCAAAGTTTTGCAATCTGTGTCATTTTTCTGTATTCTGCACCTATTAATAGTATAACATTTGCATAAGCCGTAAAAAGAGTAGTAACAGTTATCTTGTACATCTTCAGTAGCTATAAACAGTTGGACTTTATAGAAAAACCCTAAGAACAAGTATAACTGTTATTGGCAGTCAATGATCTTTAAAGTCTTTGTCTTCTGAGAGCTCACTGTGAAAGGAAGAGGTTACCTATTTGGCATTTTCTTGAAGTGGCTTTTTCAAGACTCCACTTCTTGATGGGTTGAAGTACAAAATCACATTCCAAAGCCTTGGATACAGAGAGAAGAACAATCTGCACCCACGTTTGCAATCTACCACAAGTGACTAAGAACACAATCTCTGGAGACTGATTGCCTGGGCTTGAATGCTGGTTCTGTTACTTAGTGGTTGTGTGACCTTGGACATTACTCGACCTTTCTGTGCCTCAATTTCCTCATCTGTGTTTTGTTTTGTTTTCATTTTAAGTTTATCTTTCCCTTGTCTCTCTCTACTTCCTTGCCTGTGCTCATCATGTTCCCTCCTGGAACAAGAGCTCAATCTCTATTACCCTCCCTCTCTCCATCAAAATTCTACCCATCCTACAAGGCTCTGCTCAAATACCTCCTTACTTCAGTACTCTCCCTTCTTCCTTTTAGTCAGCACTCCAACATCACTCTTTATCTCTTTGATAGCAGTAGTCATATTCTGCTTTGCAAGGGATATATATATATATCCAAAAATAATAATGAGCTCCTACTATGTTCCAGGCACAGGATAAAGGGCAATGGATGAGCTATTCAAAATCCCTGGGTTTACTGAACTAGTGGAGAAGAGACTTCTGTATATGTTTGTCTCTTCTAGGTCATACTACAAGACCCAGTATTATATTATATTATATTATATTATATTATATTATATTATATTATATTATATTATATTATATTATATTAATTATATTATATTATACCCGGTCTTATATTATAGTAAAATAAGACCAGGTCTTATATTAATTTTTGCTCCAAAAGACTCATTAGAGATAATTGTACGGCTAGATCTTGTTTTCGGGGAAACACGGTATATCCTGAAGGCAGGGATAAAGTCACATTCACTTCATCTTTCACATACTATAGCCACCATAGGAACCCAAAAGCTGTTAATTGAAATATGTTTTAATTGAATCAAATGTTATCAAATTGACAATGCTTGATTTGGGTCACTGGTTAACTCTCATTTTAGTTGCTTGTGACCAAGAAGAGTGCAAGATTACCTTTAAATCCTCAATAATGGCCTTTCCCAAACTGTCTTCGCTTCCCCTATTCAGGCTCTGAAGCTAAGACAGGTATTTTCTCCAGCTAAAGCCAGAAGGGTCAATTTCCAGAGCAAGTGTCTCTTGTGGTTTTTCATAGTCTGGGTGAACAAAGCCACTTCTTGTAAGATGAAATCTGTGTCTATGACTCAGTGCTATAATAGACCTATGGGGTTACTCTGAGGGAATGTGACATGGCTTACCTCCAACTCTGAAAATACCTTCATGTCCTGAATCACGGAGTATTTTGATGATACTAAGCTTGTAGGAGCCTGTACCGTGGAGTGGCTTGAGAAGTCAGTACAGTGCAAGATAAAAACAAACTAAATCATAAAATAAACATAAATAAACTCATAAAGATTTTCTTTTTCTCATGACAGCTATTTTTAAAAATAGAAATTATCAAATTCAGAATTTTTTCTCATTTTTGTGGGCGTGGCTGGGAGGTCCCTAAGCACATGTACAGCCTACATATTTAATATCCCAGAACGGGACCATCTGTTATTATTACTCATATTGAACAAAACTGAGGTGGAGAAATAGACAGGGTAAGGGATTTAACCCAGATCACAGGTCATTTAGTAACTGAGCTGAAACTCAAGACTTGTACCTTACACTTTTCCCAATAAAGCATACTGCACAAATACCAAGGGATGTGTCTGTGGTATGTGCTGGGATCAGAAGAGAAAAGTGTCTGCAAAAAACAAGCTGATTCAAAGAAGGCTGGGATTCTGAAGTGGTGGGTTGATCTGCTATCTCTCTGTTGATGCAGTTGCTATGGGAAGTATAAATTCTCAGGAAACATGGACCAAAATCTCTGGGACTTGTAATCTCAAAATGAAGCACCACGTAGAGACCTTGGGCCAGACAAGGTGCTGATTCTTGCCTAAGGGCTGTGAAGCATGACTTCTTCGGCTACAAGGGATATAGTACAAGAATCAGGTATTCTTTCCAGGGTAGGGAGGCAGCAAGAGTGTCAGTCTATCTGCTGTGTCTGGTATGGGGGCTGGGGAGAGAGTGTGAAAGTGATGGCAAGTAGTTTATTCCTTCCATAGAGGATACATTTTCACTTTCACAGATGGACAATAGAACAAATCTAAATGCAGTCTCACAAATCTTTAAAAGTCTTAGGAGCTTGATGTTTGCAGCCCAAACTGGAGGAATATGAAGCCTCCAAAGTAATGCAATCTTAATCAGATAAATTTCCTTTCACCAATTATTAATTATCAGAATGTCAATAACAAGATTTAGCTGTACAGGGACCCAGGGGCCTCTGTTCCTGTATAAACTCTACTACCACTTATTTTCCAAAATTTTTGTTTCAACACTGCCATCTAGTGTCCAGTTCTCTGATTTACCAGCCTCAGGTTATCTGTTCAAGGAAGGTCAATATTCTCGACCTTGGAAAGATATCTATGACACCTTGTTAAATGAAAAAAAGAAAATTAAAAAATGGTATGTACTATATAATTTTGTACATATAGACTTGTGTGTATGCGTGAGTGCAAACTTTATGCATATGTGTATATGCACAAATCTCCAAATTATTGATGGTATCTCTGGTTGATAGAATTTGGAGGAATTTTTGTTACTTCTTTATTCTTATCTGTACTTCACTTTTTTATAATGATAATTGATCATTTGTGTAAATAAGGGGAAAGGTTAATTTTTTAATTAAAATTTATTGGGGTGACAATCGTTAGTAAAGTTACATAGATTACAGGTGTACAATTCTGTATTACACCATCTATAAATCAGGAAAGGTTAATTTTTAAAAAGACGACATGAGCCCTCAAGGTGAGAATCTACCCAAAAAGATTATTTTATGAAGTGAAATATATTCAACAGAAGTGTATTGATCATCTACTACTATGTACAATATATTCTTTTGATCTTAAAGTACACCAGTAAAATCAGATAATATCCTTCTACCATAATATCAGCAACCATTTCATGTATGTTTACTATGTGTTGGTCACTGTGCTGAGCTATTTGCTTTCTAAATCTTAAAATAATCATGGAGGTGAAACTACTGAGGTGAGAATACTGAGGCCCAGAGAGGTTAAGTAACTTATCCAAAATCACAAAGAATATATGAGATTAAAATCCAGGTGTTTCTCTGAAACCTGAACACTGAATCACTATACAATTCTCCTCCAAGTTTCTAAGAAATTACCCCACATGATCCACAAACATGGGTAAAAAAGGACATTAATTTTTTTGAATGCTTCCTAAGTGTCAGACACCATTCTTTAATCCTCATAGAAATCTATTAAGTAGATATTTCTTAGAGTGCAATCACATTAGAAGTAAGCAAAGGTCTATCTTTATAGGATAATTTTACCCAAGGTCACAGAAATAATAAACACAAGTAGTGTGTTGAAGACCTGCTATGTGCCAGATGGTTCACACGGTTTTCTATGAACTTACCATGTATTGATTAGTTTAATCCTCCAAAGAACCCCATGAGGTCGTTGGCATGATTATCTTTCCCATTTTGCAGATGAAGAAAAGGCTCAGAGAGGTTAGGTAACTTGCCCAAGACTTAAGCTAGGAAATAAAAGAAGTGGAATTTGAACACGAGTTTGACTGACTCCAAAGCCCAGATCCTCCCTTCTACCTGACGCATCCTTGGGCTCAGGGTAGTGATCAACACATATTTAAAATAAATAATTGAAAGAACAGGCTGCCATCATTCCCACTTAGAAGAGGATGTGGGGCCCAGAGACTTGAACACAATAACTGTCCGTGTTCACTCAGCTAGTTGATAAGATTAGAATCCAGGATGCCTAACCCTCAGCCCTTTGTACCCCTATTCCACCTGACTCCTGGATGAAAATATAGGTTAACCATAAATGGTTAGTGTATTAGTTTTCTACTGCTGTTTGATAAACTTCCACAGACTTAGTGATTTAACACAAACTTATTATCTTAACAGTTCCAGAGATCAGAACTCTGAAATGGTTCTAACGGGGCTAAAATTAAGGTGTATACTGGGCTGTGTTCCTTTGTGGAGGTTCTAGGGGAGAATCCTTTTTCTTGCCTTTTCCAGTTTCTAGAGGCTACCCACCTTCCTTGTTTCATGGTCCCCCTTCCATCTTCGAAGTCAGTAATAGTCTGCCAAGTCTTTTTCTTGTTGCGTCACTCTGACTGCTTCTATTGTCACTTCTCTGACTCTCCTGCATCCCTCTTTCACTTATAAGGACCCACATGATTGCATTGGACCCACCCAATTATCCAGGATATTCTCCCCACCACAAGATCCTTAACTTGATCACATCTATAAAGTTCCTTTTACTACGTAAGGTAACATATTCACAGGTTCCCAAGGGTTAGGACTTGGACTTCTTTGGGGGGCCATTATTGTACTAACACAACATAGCAATCTTTAGGGTTTTTGCCTGTGTGAAATTATAATTTTAAAATTTTGTATCTATATTAGTTTGTTTTCATTAAATCGACAGTGAGTCCTTGAGGAGGTTGCTAGTTGGAGTGCCATGTTCTCCTCTCACGGCGTGCAGACCCAAATTTCCTTATTTGTTTTGTGGTAGGCTCCTAACCCCCTGGGAGAATTCTAAGGTTGAAAGGTCATATCCCACAGCCACACTTCTGGACTGTATGCTGTTTACCTGATCATACAGTGTCCACATGGAGCTAGCATGTCATATTTTTTATTGCAGCACCTTCTTCACAACCCACTATGGTTTCCCATCATGAGAAGTACTAAGGCAGGTCACAGCTGGAGGGTAGAAGGTGAGTCATATAGAACAAGAAACAAGGCAAGATGAGGTAAGTTTGAATAAAAGGAGTCAGTGAGCCCAAAGACTATTGGACACCCATGTAACCAATACTCTTTGGCAAGACATAGAATATTTCCACCACCCTAGAAAGTTTTTCTATGTGCCTTGCTGTCCTGAGGCAACCACCATTCTGATTTCTATTCCCATAAATTAGTTTTGCCTGTTTTTGAACTTCACATAAATGGAATCATGTAATATGTATTCTTTTGTTCCTGGTTTCTTTCAGTTTCAGAAGTGCATTCCTTTTTATTGCTGAGTAGTATTACATTTGTAAATATACCAAAATTTATTAATACTTTCTCTTTCTCTTGCTGATGGACCAATTGCTTCCACTTTTTTGCTATTATAATTAAAGCTGCAATAAACATTCTTGTTAATAGAAGACCACTAGACAGCCTCCATTATCTGAAAGGGTCCTAGGTAGTAAGCACCTCCCCCCACACAAACACACCCCTTTTAGCACAGTAGAGCAGTATGTAGCCTCTGACAGGAATGCACACAAATACCTGTAAGTTTCTCTCCTTTCAAGCACATAGAATTGCATTTCTATATCCCTTTGAATTTCAGTATGGCCATGTGATTTGCTTAGGCCAATAAAATGTAAGAGGAATTGATATATGTCACTTCTGGGCAGTCTTTAAGAGACAGGGAGGAATTTTCTGTTTTCCTCTTTCCCTCTGCTATGGCTGCTCCATTGGTCTTGGTCCCAGAGTAAGGACAGCTTGAAGCAGACCCGCAGTGGACATGTAGTATGGCCAAAAATCAAATCTTTGTTGTTTTAAGCAAATAATATATTTGGTATTATTTATTATAGCAACATAATATAGTACATCCTGACCGATACAAGGTCTCAATTTCCTCATTTGTTAAATGGGGATATAAGCAGAATTTACTTCCTTAGGATGTTGTGAAGTTTAAATAAATAATGCATGTTTAAAAAAAAAAAAAAATTGGCACTCTGCCAGACACACACTACTAGCTCAATGAGAGCTATGAGAATGGAAAATGGCAAAGAATTGCCCAAGATCATCCAGATTTTTAATGACAGAACCAGTTTCTTTCCTTCCAATGAATCACCTGGAGAGTCTATAAAAGAGCTAATTATCTATTCAGATACACAGATTCTGGCTTTTAAATATAGTCATTTTCACCAACATCCTTATTAACACTGGAGTGATCATAATTTCCTCTGATTCCTCTTCTACTTAACTTGCTTATCATTTCTCAATAACATCTGTTCTAACCAGAGGACATATAACCTATTGATCTAGGTTTTCCTTTCTCCCAACTGGAGTAGCATTTCTTTATCAAGTACTGTCTAAAATTCTTTGTTCTGCCCATTTTAACCGAGGCCAAGAATGTGCAGTAAATGGAAATCACCACTGTGCATCATCCTGAATAGTAAATCATCTTTTGGTTTCTGGCATTATACAATTATTACTACTTACCAAACCAAAAATAGTGGTTCACAAGTTTAGGGCTGGACAGAACATGAGAAAAACATCATCAACAAATACAAATGCAGTATTACTGAGTCCCTGTTGTTTTTAAGGCTTTATGTTTGGTGTTACATTGAATGTTTGAAAGTGTGTGTTTGTGAACTTTCTCTTTCCATTAAGGTTCCAGTATACCACAAAGTAGGGCAACATCTGTGCACAGGATCTTATAATTTCATTAGGAGAATAATATGTTCATTAGGAGGATTGTTACTTAAGTAAATTAGCAATACGAGGCAGAAGGTAGACCTCAAATTCAGTATTTTCATAGAATCCCCATTTTCCTAGATATTAATATTACAAACCAACTTTTGAAAGTCGTACGGTACCTCAGTCTAGAACAGTACCTGACTCTGTTCTTCAATAAATCTATTTTTGAATGAATTCATGAGTGATGCTGCCCTCAGCCAAGTTTCATTCCAGCATTATCCCAACTGAGCAAATGTTTAACTATTTTATCTCATCTTGCCCATCCTATTTTATAAAAAGGAGTGAGAATGAGGTCCCAATGATGAATGTAATTTTTATACTTGTTATACAACAGAATAAAAATGGAAAATATTTGTATTTTCCAAAAAACAGAATCACAAAAGTGGTGTAGCCATAGCCTCATCAGGATCACTGGTCTGTGAAGGGGAAAATTTTAAATGTACACAAAATACTTACAAAATGCTGAAAATGTATCACCAAGGTATGTGCCTAAAATGTGAGGTGTAGTTGAATATTTTGAATTTCTCAGCTCTCTAGGAATGAACCTCTTCACCCTTTATAACATGTAAGGGTATTGTTTGACTTTCACCTTCAACCACCATACACATTCGGAGGACTGCAGTGTGTTCATGCTAGGGAATGACTGGTGAGTGCCAACAGAGAAGACAAAAGAGGAAGTGCTATGGGCACTCTGAAGAGGCAGCGAACCCTGTGGACTCCAAGGAGACAGACTTGAGCTGAGGCTTGGAGAATGAAATAAGCATTAGATACACAAACACGAAGTGGAAGGAGGAGTTGTACCTAAGGAGAAGTGCCTAGAAAGTGTGTAGAGGCAGAATCGACAAAGCTGTGAGCACAGAGGGAGGAGTCTTATAGGTTGGATGGGTGTGAACAAGCACTAACAGATGATCATCTTGGGACAGTAAAACTAGATTCGGTTAGTCTCAGCTTGGACTTTATCCTAAGAGTCATCAGGAGCCATTGAAGCTTCCTGGGTCAGTTGGGAAGAGTTCTTTTTGTTTGTTTTTATTGTGGTTTTTTTCAATTGAGATATTTTAGGATTGTAAGGATATGTAGAGAATAAAAGAAACTGTACACAGAGACTCAAGATAGTTAGACAGTTATAGGACTGGTGCAAAAGAAATAAGGCTTTTAGCTGATGAGAGAACAAAGAAAAAGAGAGACAGAGAGCCAGACATGAGCGATGTCAGCAGAGAAGAACTCACAGACATTTGCGCCCTGTTGGATGTGAAAGGGAGGAAATAAACCCAGTATAACTTCAAAGGTTTGAATGTGAGCAGGCCTAGAACAGTACCATTAATGAAATATGAAAATCACAAGTGGAAGCTCAAAGGTGAAAGCATATGATGGAGGAAGTGAAGGGGATAGAAACCACACGGTATTTCAGTTCAACTCAGTGAACTGAGGCAATGGTGGGATAGTGAGTTGGAGAAAAGTCCACTTTAGAAAGTTAAAGAACAGGCCTATTGTAGTTCAGGGGACCAAATGGAGTCATCTGTCTTTGGTGCCCCCAATTACATTTCTTGAACTCATCCTAGTACGAGGGGCCTAGGATTCTCACCTTCCCATTTCTCCCTGCCCCATACACCCCCATCTTGTAGGTCTATTTCAGGTACTCCCATAACCTAGCCAGCCTTCTTCCTAGGAGATTAGCCTGTAGCCATTGAATTCCAGGCAATTAGAGTGCCCAGTCCTCTACAAATAGATCTCCCAGACAGTGTCTCCTGGCCTGGCCTAGTGTCCTGCTCTGCCCACCACCACCACCACTACCAATGAGATGAGGGCTTGAACCATGTTCTTACATCATGACCAAAGAGTTCTCAGGATGGTACACCTGTGCTGACCAGCCAAATTTGGCTCTCAGATGAGCCAAATCCCCCTGGCATATCTAACACTTTAGTTCACAGATCAGGGATTAAGCTACCTTCTGCCTAATCCTCTAAACCAGGGGTGTCCAAACTTTTTTCAACGTTTTTCACCAAGGGCCATAGCAGTAAAATACACAAACAACCGGGCCACTCACTTGAGGTGAAGTACGTATTGCCTCACCTGGTTTATTTAAGTAAACTAAATATATTTCTGGAATTTGCTGCGGGCCAATTAACAATGAATCATGGGCTGCAGTTGGCCTGCGGGCCGCAGTTTGGACACCCCTGCTCTAAACTGACAGTAAAGACCAAATAAATGCTGTACACCAATTGTGTCCAACTAAAGGTATCACATAGACTCAATCCAACAGATGGACTGGGGAAATAAAGGTCTACACAAACACCTCTAGATGTGTGTCAGGGATGGGGCAGATTCCCTGGAGCTGCTTCACTCAGTCCTATAGACAACAGCAATTTCTGGAGAAACAAGATGTTGGGGGGCAAAGAGGAAGCGATGGTGGTGTGCGTGCCCCCATGTAAATGCGCATGCACTGAACTAGCAGGCTTTTCATGACAATCAAGGTGGATAAGGTCCCACATGGGATCACAAGACCAAAGTCAAAATAGGAAACTGAAAATGTGAAATACTCAGGCAAAAGTGGAAAAACACAGTCATCAGGAAGAAACATCCGAGTTCAGGGAAAGCGGGACTCCGCATGGAAACTTCATGTACTAGCACTGCAAGTCCTGTACATCACACCTTGTGTATCGAATGTAGCCTCCCCATTGAGGAAAGCCCTAAATGCTAATAGTTGATTGAGTGATGATTACATGGCACCATCTGGATGCTTGTTAGGGTCAGTTGAAGCCAATAATTGTTCAAATGGTTATATGTTTTTTATTGGTATCACTCTCTCCTCCTTTCAATCGAAATTTCCTTCTCCAAGAGTATCTGTACTTTAAGGTTGCTAGAAACGGGCAATATTTAAACCAAGGAATAAAGTGCATGGTGAAAGCACTGGGAGAAGAAACTTTGGGATGGTAAATCTTACAGGTAATATTTTGCTATCCTGAAAAGGCTTTCCTCCCCTTGATATACCACTTATATATCACCAGACTTCTCAAAATACCCCTGGTGAGACTATTGGAGAACTGCCTGTTCAGCATTACCTAATTTCCTCATAAATCTCTTGCCTTTTAATCAGCTAAGTGGCTATCTGCTGCATTTCCCTGATTTATTGATATCTTTTGAGGGCTGAGGATATGTCCAAATACTAAGTGATTAAATGTGGATGGAAATGGCACATCACCATAATAATGATAGAAAAGGGAATCGTGACTAAGCATACATAAGGCCTCACAAAGACAAATGTAGACAGCACAGCTTCTTAACAGAGCAGACTCCAGAGCTGCAAAGAAAACCGCAGTCAAGCTAGTTTTTACATGAAAACCTTCCCAGTTTCTCTCACTAGAGATGCTTTTGCATTCGCTCAGCAGTTTCACAAGAACCATGGCCCCCTCAGAATTTACCGTTTCAGAAGCAGTGGGGAACTTGAGGCTGCCAGCTAAACTGAAAGGAATCCTGGATTCCGTTTTCACCTTAGCCACCAACTCTATGTGACCTTGCAAAGGATGTTTCCACTTTTCTGAGGCCTCCATTCTTCAACTGTTAATCAAAGACAATCCCTGCTGAGGACAATCGCTGTAATATCCTCTTATAAGACAAAGCACTTTAACAGGACATTATGGAAGCACTATAAAATGAAAGATTATTGTTTATGACACAGGACTTTGTTATAATTGTTAAAGCACCACCTGCTGGAAACACCACTGAAAATACATACCAATTCTCTGAGATGCTGTTATCAGAAAGGTGAGAAACATTAGATACCTGTCCACAAAAGTGAAACTAGTTTCAAAATGGAAGCCGTGAAAATGGCACCAGCAAAGCCCTGTCTTCTTACAATGTCACCACAGTCCAATTGCATAATTTATTAGCTCCATATAACACTAGGGAACAATCTAGCAACTATTAAACTATTCAGCAGAGTTGTTGTTTTTTTAATGGCATATCTACATAAAATATTGAAAAATCAATATTGTTCTAATGGGCTGAAAAATAATTTACAGGAGGTTCTCAATTTAAGAACGTGTTGTGTTTCAAAACCTTATGTATAAGCCAGATGTTTAGAAACACATTACCCAGGCTGGTTAAACTCCAATCTTCACGAACTTATTTAAACCAGGATGCACAGCCTTGCAGAACATTATTTAATTGCCGAATGTCATTCGCAGTATTGCTTCTCTGGAACATTAAATTCTGAGTTGTAACTTGAGATGCCCAGATTGGAACGCCTTTGCCCCTCTTCAGAGGGAACAGGCAGGAGAAACCCTAGGATGAAGGGGGGGTGGGTGGAAAGAGCAGAACAGGGTAGGAAACTTACTACCTTTATGTATCTGCATAAAAGGCCCTACTTTAGGTCAATCTCCCCTTAAATGTCCTGAACTGGGACCAAAGACAAAATATATTTAATAAACACCCAACAAACGAGATAAAGGACTAGAAAGATGAAAAAAAGCTGTTGATGACCTGGAAGAGCTCAACCTGTGGTGAGGAGGTAAACAGAAGCACTTTGGTAAGTGCTACAAGGAAGATATGAACAAGCGCCCCGGGTGTCTCAAGGAGAGGGACCCAGCCTAGCTGGCCTGAGAAAGACCTCATAAAAGAGATGACATATGAACTCAGCCTTGACAGACATGTGGGATGTTGTTACCTGAGATTCCGTACTCCATCACCATCCCTATATATACAGCTTTATTCTCAAGCAAGGTATTTTAAGAAATAATCAGTGTATTAATCAAACTGAAAGTCTTCCCCAAAATGCCAAACATTTCAACATAACCTTTTTTCACTTGCTGACAATTGTTATTGGTAGGAAGTGAAAAATCAAGCATCAGTTTTAACTGGTATCATAAAAATCTCATGGACACAAATATTTGGTAAAAAGTAGTGTACAGAGAATGAAAGGTTATTTCACTCCAAAAAAAAAAAAGAAAAACATTAAGATAATTCAGAATTTGAAAATGTTTATTCCAGCAAATGATCTGTGAGCTCACTCTGAATTGCCCTCCATTCTGGAGTAGCCCCAAATAGATAGGTTTGTTTCACCTTACAGAAGACATGATTCTGAAAAGCTGGATATTAAGTCATTTAAAATCCACAAGGGGAACTGGTTAATCAAAGAAACCACACAGTGGACGTATTCCCATGAAATCAAAATCTTTTAATAATATGAACATTTACCCTCAATTTCTTTATTATATTTTTATTAATACCAAAACAAACAAACAAAAAAGTTTACATACAGAGTTTTTGTAAAGTGGCATACTGGTAATTGATATAATGATGCTACTTACTAACATTTTGGATTGAAGTATCATAAAAATCTCATGAACATAACAAATATTTGGTAAAAAGTAGTGTAGCAGCCTTTTTTAACAACTGAGAGAGGGTTCCTATGTTTCCTGCACTCCACTTTAATGCTGCTATGGTACTCACATTTGTACCTCAGGATTTCTCTAGTGCGGCCCCACCCATTTTCCTGACATATGCACTCAGTCACCAGATCTCATTGGTAGCCTGTGGACAATGACTACCTCAGAAGGACCAAACCCAGAAGCCTCCAGCTGAGGAAACCTACTCTCAGACCACCCTGGACTGCCCCTTCTCCTGACCACCCCGCCAGGCCTGGACAGCCCGTTTTCAGGCCCTGTCCTGAGGCTGGCTCATGCCTGGGTATCTGCCCCATCCCGCTTTCCCACCTTTCAGAGGCCCCAGAATGGGGCCCACACCTTGTCTGTCTGACATTAACAGGTATTGGTCCTCAAACACACAGAAGCACAATCCTAGCCTTGGCTTCTGCTTTATTTTGGTATTTCTACTTTTGATACATTATTTTGTATTACTTTGTAAAATCTAACCACTGGATCCAGTCCAATGCTATGGAGTGTTTGCTCCGAGACTGAGCATTTTCCAAGGGTCCCCTCAGCAGTCAGCAGGCTCTGCTTTATCCCAGTGACATTTCCCAGGAAGCTTCAGGTGTGCGTGGGCACCTTCTCCAACTACAAGACCGCAGAGTGGGTCTCCTGGAGGTTCTCCTCAAGCTTCAGTCCCAGATTGTCGATTCCAATGCTGGTGACTGGTGGCACGTTGCTCTCGACCGGCTCTGCCGTACGCATCGGGGTGGAGCAGTACAGAATAAACCCCACCATGATGATAGTGAAGGACAGGATATAGAGTCCCGAAAACTAGGAGGAGAGAACAACTGTGGGTTACACATCTCTGTACCTGCCTTTTGCCAACTGTGCTTCTAGAGTTACCTTCTCATAACCTTTTTTCTGAAAGTTGCCTAAGGAGACACTACCACCCAAAACCCAATCCTGTGTGTATCCTGGTGAACGCCTGGGCTCTGACAATGTCACCTGGCACATCAGCCTACTGGCTCCTTGCATCTCTAAGAAATGGAACTTTTGCCTTTTTCTGTGATAATCTAGCTGCACCCCACCTTGCACCTAGCCCCACTTAATGAAGAGAATAAGAGGTCAGCAGGGTTACCATGAGAGAGCCCAACTCAGGCCCATGGCACAGGTTACAATATTGGTATGAAACAGGGACACAAGACCAAGGAAAAAATGTCAGCGTACATATGTGATAACTTGTCAATAATCCCTCATACATGCTATTCCAATCAAGTTCATTTCATTCCAATTTAATAGATTATCTTGTCTCTGTAGGCAAGTGTTACATAGTTTTATGAAAGTGAATCAGGCTCTCCTATTAAATGTTCACTGTTACCTGTGGGAAAATCTATATAACTTAATTTAAAACATGTCTTATTTGGTTTGGTGGTTTTAGAAGGAAAAAAATGTTGTCCCTTTTACAAAGACAGGTGATTAAATTGAGGCACTTTATTAGAAGGGAGAGACTCAGAGAGTGAGGTGAGTATCCTGATTAGAGACTCTTACCTTTTTTCTTTTTTTTTAAATTCTACCCTTTGCATCTGGATCTATACAGGAAGTTTCTGTGGCTACTCTGTTTAATAGGTGTTTACTCAAGATCAATTCCAAAGGAAGCAGAGTCTGACACAGATGAGTGTAGAAATTTTTAAACCTATTTTTCAACTGCTTGTTTCAAAAAAGCAGAGCCAAAGTTATTTTAGATACTATAATTTTAAAAATTGGTGATATATTGGTCATATAACGATTCTGTCTTTAAAAATTGCTTTTAAAATGCTAGGTACCTTCTTTATGCTCTGATTAGTTTTCTACCTCTGTTATTTACTCTGAATAAAGATCACAGCAGACCTCCTTTTTGCTCTATACATCTTGAAATGACCTTTGACCAAAAGCAATAAATCTGACATAAGTTAAGAGAGTAAACTGCTAGATATGCAGGGACAAGGAAACATAAAGCAAAAGAACTAGAAAAGAATTTATAGTTTGTATGCTCCCATTTTAAGAATGATGGTTTAAAGTCATATGAACAAAAAATGACACAGAGAAGGGCTTTTTCGTATTAAAGTTGGAGCAGTTAAAAAGCAAATACTTACATTAAGGGAGTTTATAATCGTTTGGTAGTGAAAAGTGTACTTTTGCCTTGAAGTTTTTATTTCTTAACACTTACTTCCTCCTTGGACATTATTTTACTTATGAGGGGAAAGTAAAAGTTAAACTACTAAAGCTAATTAGTATTTTTGGTTAAAAAAAAAAAAAAAAACACAGGTGAACGGGGCCATATGTAATTACACTGCTGAGCTCTGGGGCTTTCTTTGAGTACAGTACCTATCAACTGGCCTTGAACTGCAGAGTGGAAACACTGTCATACCCTAGCAGTGGCCATGTGAAATGCAAGCACAGCATCACAGAACAACTAACTTTTAAGGCTGACTTTGTAGCTCTTGGCAATTGTGTTCTCACTGGGGAAAAAAAACAAAACCAAAATCTAGCCCCGTCAGGATCACGTCTCTGATTCACTTTGACATTTTTTACTTTTTAATGATGCTACTAAAAAGCTAAAAACACTCCTTCAGTCTTAGAACAAGAATACCTTAACCGGCAATTTTGTAATCGCTGGTTCCTGTCACATGTAACCTTGCAAGTCAAAATGGTTTACACACCTTTTGCAGAATTTACACACCTTAAGCAGAAATTTCTGAGAGCCCATTAAACTAAGCATTGTGAGTGCACAGCCAATTCCTGGGAGTAGTGTAAATCAGTGCCAAAGATGTCTGCCTGGATGCAAAATTTCACAAAGACAAAGAAATGTAGTTGCTGTCCCCTCTGAAAACTAAAGTTATCAAGTAACAGCCAACATCCTAACATTCTATTGGTTCAAATGACTGTGGGGAAAAAGAGCAAGCAAGTCAACAAGCATTTACTGAAGGTATACTAAGGAAAGACGGATTTCTAAGGCAGCAGTTCTCGAAATGTGGTACAAAGACCCTTGAGGGTACCCAAGACCTTTCAGGAAGTCTGTAAGGTCAAAAATTTTATAATAACAATACTAAGATGCTATGTGCCTTTTTCACTTCCATTCTCTTACTAGTTCAAAATGGAATGTTCCGGAGGCTACCTGACATGTGATAGCACAAGGCAGAATGAAGAACCAGATGTGAGAATCCAGCTGTTTTCCATTAAGCCATACATTAAAGAATAATTCCATAACTATGTGTATGATAATACAACTATCTCTTTCCCTTCCAGCAGGTACTGCAGACTTTTTATCCGTATAATAGATAGGGCTTTGCAATATATAAGTGTATCATTGTCAAATCAACACATTGTACATCTTAAACTTACACCACGTTGTACGCCAATTATATCTCCGTAAAGCTTAGGGGGAGAAAAGGAAAGCTCATGATGCCTTGTCGAGCTTAGATGTTTTCTCAAAGTCAACAGCAGCTCTGGGATTCCTTATCACCGGGCAACATGCATTAGCATTTCCAAGCACTAGTGTTGGTGGACCATACCAAAGAGGAAATCCACTGCATCTCGCCATTTAGAAAAACCCTAGAAGAGCAATTCTCATTTGGGCCTATTTTCTAATTCAGAAGCAGTAACAAAAGGAGTGAGTACTGTCCAATGAAATTCTTGCCAAACGGATGAGAAGGTTTTATTTTGGGATCTAAAATCTTGAAGAAACCTGCTACTTCTTTTGGACTAAGCAAGGGTTCTTATTTGAACATGATTTCTATGTGCTTACCTTATAGCCAAAGAGAAACAGTCCAAAGAAAAGGCTGTAGAGGTCAGCTGTCAGGATGCCCAGGTTGACAGAAGTAGCACTAGTAACTTTAATTACCAATGGCATGAAGCTGTACAGGCAAAACATACAGAGGGCAAATGCCACAAACAGCAGGACTGTAAAAAAAAAAAAAAAAAAAAAAAAAAAAAAAGGAATATCTATTATTTTAGGACGAAATCAGAAGGCAAAGGTGCTTAAGGCATGGCTGCTACATAAAATATCCTGATCCTTTAACATATTATCTACAAAGCCCCTTATTAACATCAGCATTGAAAATGAGACATACAAAACTCTTAGAAAAAAATGATGTGATGTAGGTAACAGGGTGTTGGATAGTCAAGCAGACAGCTGCTTCACAAGAAGTCTGAGGACTCAAGATACAAGTCTAATTGAGAGCTAGTGTGACCAAGGTCAGTCTTGTTCAGAATTCCTAGTAAAGAAAGGCTATTGGGGAAGGTAAAGATTAAGGATTAACTTCTATGGAGGCTCATTTACAAGTTCTCAGAGAAAACTCAATCTAAGCCACTACAGCTATCTGTGCATTACTCTGATTTTGCAAAAATGCTTAAGTATTATTGAAATGATGTATTTATTTCTTGATGTGTGTTTTGTCAGTTAGAGGAAAGGATATTGGCTAAAAATAATTCTAATTTATGTACATACCAATTTTCCAGTCCCAGTGAATGCTAGCAATATCCTTGTATTCTACAAGCAATCTAAGATTAAAACAAGAGGTCACAGAGAGAGCCACATATTAATTTTCAATATTTTATAAGCATTTGTTTCTACACTTGAGATAAGGTGAGGAATTATGTTGACTTTGAGTTTTTCTTAAAGTATAAAATTATCTTTTTAATAAAAATTCCAAAGATTAAAACCAAAGGAATCCATAAACATATGTCCAATTCCCTTAAATACATTCTTCAGTAGTTGTCATCTACAGGAGGAAAACATGACATTATGTTTTCCCTTTGAATAGAAGTTAATATTTTTTGGAAATAATTGAAAAAGAAAGCCTTTACTGGTAATGCCTCTACCTCATGTACAAGAAAACGAGGCATAATTCCTGACATTTCGAAAATTCTTTTTTAATATAAATTTACCAAGTTACTGATTTCAAATGTGAATTTGGGCCGATAAACAATGAATATTAGTAGTTAGAAAGTAATCATTTTTTATATATTTGCTTATTTTGTTTTTAAGGAAAAGTTTAGACTTACAGCTGTATGCCGCTGATAATTGTTCCAAATAATCCCACCATTCCTAAAAACTCTTGTCTGCTCAGCTTCTTCACGATGTATTCTTCACATACATTAGAAATGGCATAGAGGGAAGCCCCAAGAAGGACCAAGATGTCACCAATGAGTATATCATTACCTACGGGAAGACAAGCCACAAAAAGGAATACATTGTCAATAGGGAAACCTCTCTAGCTTACTTCAAGGGGTTTATCTGGCTCGAGTTCATTTAAGGTTAAGAATTTAAGGCAGGAGAAACCTGATTTCTAGAAATTTAAAGACTCTATAGCTTCTCACTATTTGGCATAATTCTGCTGTGATTTTTCATATTTTGACTCCTCAAGAGACTAACAGACTGGAAGATGGTCATATATGCCATAATGTAAGGCCTCAGAAAATCATTCTGTGACATGAGAAATTAATGGAATATATCAAAGGGAATTGAAAACTATAGGCAAGAAAGCTAGGTAAGCAAGGTAATTTCTCTCTTAAATCAGATATTGAAGTCACCTGCAAATTGGGTGAATTCATTGACCCTATCAAAATTTGATATATCAATTATCTAAATTTTGATCTAAAGGATATCAAAGTGTTTTCATCTACAGAGCGACTGAAAAAGAGGTCAATCAGCCAGGGGACACAAAATCTGTTTGATTAAAACAAAAAATAAAACAAATAACAACAAAAAAAACACACAATCTATAGTGGGTTTTCCAGTAATCAATCTAAATGTATGGGCCAAAAGAAAATTATTGCAAATCTATAAAGAAACATCTTTCATGAAACAAAACAAAACAAAACTTATGACAAATAGGAACAAGAACTATGGGCAAGTAGGAACATAAAGAGTGCTTTATGGAAGTGGTTACAATACCAGAAGCAAGTAAATCTGAAAATAAAATTGAAAAGATGGTTAACAAGGTCATGTATTCTGCCTTTTAACTATGTCTTTGAAAAATAAAAGTGAAAACCTAAGCAAAACTTTTTTTCTATGACTGAACCAGAAACAAGTAACAGTCTTACCTGAATTGTCTTCCCTCCCTGCTAATATGTCTGCACCAACCATAGTTCCTACACCCAACAAACAGACAGCCACAGCAATGAAGTGGATCACTCTGTATCTTGCATAAAGAATAAACCACGAGAGAGCCATCAACACAGGAATCCCAAAGCAATCCAAAAGCTGCATGGAAGGAGAAACAAACAGCTTAAATATCTCTCATTTGCTAAAACCTGCTAATTGTGTAATAATAGAAGTTAGCATTTATTGAGCATTTATTTTGCCAGCCCTGTACTAAATGCTTTACCTGGATTAACTCATTTAATCCTCACAGCAATCCTATGAGACTGGAACTGCAAACCCCATTTTACACATGAGGAAAACAAAGGCACAGTGAGGTTAAATGAGTTACCCAAAGTCACATCGTTAAAAGTGAGAGAGACAATTGCTGAACCCAGGAATTCTGCCCAAGGGCCAGTGCAATTTACCTCTACACTCCACCCTCTGTTTATCCCTAAATGCAAAAGGCAAACTACTTTCCTTCCTGCATGTACCCATTCATTCAGTGAACAAATATTTAAGCACTTGGCATGTGGGAGACACTGAGGAGCTGGAATATAGAGGAGGTAAGAGAGACACAAGCCCTGCCCTCAGGAGCGTATGAAAGGCTAGCCGGACATAGAATAAACAATCACACAACTAGATATTTAACTGGAATCGGGCTAAGAGCTACAGAAGAATACTGGTTATTATGAGAAAGCAAGCAGACACCATCTCCTGACGAAGTGTCATCCAACCCCACCCACTGTGTGAGACAGACACTTGCTCATAGCCAATGCTCTTGCCCGTCTTCATCATATGCTCCTCCATCACCTATTGATCCTGGGTCCAGAAAATACTTGCCATACTCCCAGTACTGCCAGTCTGAAAGGCAGGGGGATTAAGGGTGCTGAAACTATAGCAAATCCAAAATCATTTGTAAGATAAAAGAAAAACAGAGATTTCATTCATTCAATTTGTCACAAATTTCATAAAGTGCATTCAAGGATAAAATATATTCCTTATACTAATAATACTCCTGAATCTGCTGTTTGATTGCTCACCCTCTTCTTTTTTAAACCGTGTTCCTGATTCTCTCTGTATCTGTTTAATCTTGGACAAGGTAAGCCCCCAAATCTCCAGCAGCCTGTCTGATACTATCCACAGTTGTTTACCGACTGCCTTTCACTGCAATGTCATTACTAGAGTCCCACACACCGAGTGCAGGAATGGGCACCTTGCCTTGTTATTTATTCCAGCTGCAGAACTCTAATCTCCTAAGTGCTTTATCAAGCCTGCCTGAATAACAAAGCATTAAACAATGCAAATGATAATAGCCTGTCCCGGAAGACGCAAGCAGGATCCAGCAATAATGACTTAACAAAGTCTAAACTATATTCCTTCAATAAAAAACGTGGAAAGACTCCCTGTCCTCAAATTGTGTCTTAAAATGAAATTAAATTTGCTCTCTTTTTTAACGATTTTTGGTGGGCAATGAATGGCCATATGAGAGCTGCCTATATCATGGTAAGAGTTCCAGAGACCCTGACCAGCTGTGTGATCTCCGGCCAGTGACCCTCTGAGTCAAAATATGAAATAAAGAGATCAGACCAAATGATCTCACAAGTCCCTTCCAACTCTAAAATTCTACAACTTCTTATCTGACATCTATCACATTCAGTCATTTATCTATATTGATTCTCCTTCAAAATGTATTCGTATCGTGTTTCCCCAAAAATAAGACCTCGCCGGACTATCAGCTCTAATGCATCTTTTGGAGCAAAAATTAACATATATAAGACGCAGTCTTATTTTAACATAAGACCAGGTTTTACACAGCACAGCACAGCACAGCATAGCATAACACTGGGTCTTATATTAATTTTTGCTCCAAAAGACACATTAGAGCTGATTGGCTAGGTCTTATTTTCGGGGAAACACGGTAGTGACAGACGTCTTTGATGGTTTGAGTCCCAAGAGTCTCCCTATTTAATTTAATCTTTAAAAATTATTGTTGGGGACGGCCCGGTGGCTCAGGCTGTTGGAGCCCCATGCTCCTAACTCCGAAAGCTGCCGGTTCGATTCCCACATGGGCCAGTGTGCTCTCGACCACAAGGTTGCCGGTTCGACTCCCGCAAGGAATGGTGGGCTGTGCCCCCTGCAACTAGCAACGGTAACTGGACCTGGAGCTGAGCTGCGCCCTCCACAACTAAGACTGAAAGGACAACAACTTGAAGCTGAACGGCACCCTCCACAACTAAGATTGAAAGGACAACTTGACTTAGAAAAAAGGCCTGGAAATACACACTGTTCCCCAATAAAATCCTGTTTCCCTTCCCCAATAAAATCTTTAAAAAAAAAAAAAAATTATTGTTGGAGGTTTGCAAGTAAAGTAGATATTCAAGGCAGGTTAGACATCTTGGGTAGAAATGGTAGTCAAAGGCAAAACTTACATCACTGTTCCTTTATTAGGTTTCTTTTTGCGGACTCAAAGAAAAATGTTCCCATAAAGCATTACTTTTCAACTCAGTGGAGTTGAGGAAAGCTGATTCAGTCGTTTTAATGTTAGCCAGCTATGGGATATATCATAACACTGACTCACCTTTTCTAACAACAAAATGTTTTATAAGTGGAGGTGAAAGTGAGATAGACTCCATTGCCAGGTTTAGACTTCACAGTTGAGTGAATAACCTTTTATGCATTGCTTTTCTTACTATATAAAATAGAGATGTTCTTATTTAATCTGCAAATTTTAGGAATGTAGAAAAATTTTCTGTAGCACAAAGGTACTTCACATGCCATGTTTGAGCAACACATAAAACAGAACTCTTGTCAACATCACAGCATCAATTGTCAACTAAATATGCTTATTTTGGTAGAAACTGTTCTAATTTGCTATAGCATTTGCAGTTTGGGAACTGATTAACTTGTATATATTTTCACTAATTCCAGGAAACCTTACTCATTAGCACATATGCTCCACTGGAAAACAGCACCCAGCTGTGTTTAGGTTTTCTTCAAGTGAACAGATTTTCAATAAAATTGGCTTAACACATATGAATTCAGATTCTTCTCTTAAAGCTGTAAAATCCATAATGGTCAGAGGGCTCCCTCTTACCTGGACACTGGTTAGAGTCGTGTACTGGTACGCTCTGACAATCAGGTAATTAGCTTCCACGTCTGCTAGTCCCAGCAGGATGTACTTCCACCATTTTCTTTTCAAGATATAGAAAAGGTTATCACTGCCTGGTTGAAAGAAATCTGGGTTAGTATATGTTACTTGAAAATGATGCGATGCATGTTAATGTAGGGTTTACTGTGTATTTTGGATGTGGCTCCTCTTGATTTCCATTACTCATAACCCAAATTCCTCTGCAACAGTTCAGCAGAGTCAGTTAGATTTTTCTAGTATGAGACCCAAGCTAATAATAATACTCACTTGAGTTGTTGGAAGGCTTCAATGAGTTAATGATCAATCTAAATGAGTTAATAAGCAGTTAAGATGCCTGGCACAAAAATGTGTGTCAGAAGCTAGTTTTTCCTATTTTTATGTAGCTAGTGAGAAATAATCATTTTATTATTCTAAAATAACTTAGCCAGCCAGTGATAAAGATGTTAATTCCTTGCCAATTCCTTGTCTTTCTTTCTCTCACAACATAGACTGGATCTACATGTAATTGATGCTCCATTTAGTGTTCTCCACTTAGCTGGAAATATGCATTTTGGAGAATGAGGTTCTTGACTTTGTTTTTAATATCGTCTCTTAATTTATCAACCACAGGGGGTAAAAAATAAAACCTAACTTGTAATGACAGTTACACTTTTTCTTTTTTTTTGACAACTTCTACTGTTACAGTTTGGTGCTACTTATTTTAATCAACAATTTCAGAGAGTATGTGAAAATCTCTAATCACTACTTTCACAGAATTCAGAGGTGTCACACTTTTCTAATAGCTTTTATAAAAACAGCAATAGCTTCCTGTTTTTAATTTTGCCTCATGTTTTATTTTTCTAATGTCTAGAAGCCAAAAATTTTTATGAAGATAATTTATTGAGAAGGTTAAGTCCCACATTTGACATACCTGATTGAAATGCCAACATCGCTGTGTAAATTAGAAACAGCAAGCAATAGTTGATAAAGCTCTGAAGCATGGGGGTGTTCACTTTGTATTTTTCTGCCAAATACTGGCTGGTGATGGCGGTTCCACATATACACAAGGACAACATCTGACCCAGGGCAATTGTTTTCAAAATATTCCTAGAAAATAAAGAAGGAAATCAGAATAATTTGCAAGTAATCTATACCTTTGGCACAAATGCACAACACACACTATATTTAGTGCTCAACAAAAAGGGACATACTAATTATTCCAGGTAGTTCTTTATTTCATTGCACTGCTTACTTCATATGCACAATGTCATGCAGAGTCTCAGCTCCCGCTCCCCACACAAGAACGCAGGATATGGTGAGGCCAAAAAGGAACACCCACGGAGCCATAGACAGGGGAGTCATACCACTACATTCTCGCTGGTGGCTGGGTTGGAGACACAGGAAGCAGGAGCCACACGATGCACAATCTGCCATCTGCTTCTCTGCCAACCAACCAACCCCTTGCTAACTGCAATCCGTGATGCTAACTGCAATCCACCGTTTGCCAGCCACCATCCACTACTAGTGTAGCCACGGCAGTTATATTAGTGGCCAATGGCTCACTGGTTACAGCTGACAGCCAACTAGCCACAGCTGATGGCCATCCAGTCATAGTTGATAGCCATTTACTACCCGAGCCAGCACCTTTCCACGTGAGGCCGAGAGCCGGGAAACTGCACTCCTGGCTGTCTCCAGACACAAAAATTAAAGTGTTGGATTTCGAGAGACTCCATTTTAATTTTCTTGTACATTTCTGATTTCCCCTCAATACCATGTCATTGACCGTCCATTGAGAGATCATTGATTACTTAACTATGTCATGTACTATTTGAAGTGAATGTGTTTTGTGTGTGTGTATGTGTGGTTTTTAAAAACTCAAATTTAACTCATTTTAAAGTCTTCCTATTCATTGTTTAACATGTTCTCATCCTTGCATTCTCCCAGAGTCCTGATTTCTTCAACTAGAAGCAGTGGTTTTCAGAGTTACCTGCATGTTAGAATCACAGAGCTTTTAAAAATGCCAACATCAGGTTACACCAGGGACCAATGACACCATCGTCTCTGGGGGCAGGTTACCAGGCCTCTGTGATGTTGAGAATTCCCAGGTGATTCCAATGTGCAGCAAAGCTTGTGAATCAGTGCTCTAGAAGCTGGCACTTTATGCCACAGAAGCATAAGACCCAGACCCTGCCCTTTGGTCTATTAAAAGAGATGCACCTTAACAACCAACTACAAACTGGCAGACAGCAAACTACAAAACAAAAGTCTTGTAACAATGGTGCAAACAAAGGACTAAGAGAGCGCACAGGGGCTACTGATTAATTCTGAGTAAGGGAGTCGTTGGGAAAGGCTTCACAGAAAAGGTGATTTTTCAGGCAGGTTTGGAAGTGTATAAAAGATTTCTAGAGGAAGAAGTAACTAGAACCAAATGCAGAGAGGCACACATGCAGGGGTGAGTTCAGGAATCATCAAGTAGCCCTGTGTGCCTGGGGCATAAGGGCTATAGCAGAGAGTGGCGGGCAAGAAGCTTGGAATAGAAGGTGAGGCCACATGGTGAAAAGGTTTGAATGGCACACTGAGAAGTGAGGTCTTTATGCCATAGATGGCTGGGAGCCATGAAGATTTCTAAACAGAAGGACTTATAAAAGTAACTCTGATGGTTACAAGAGAAAGGAATAATGAGAAAGCAATCTAGGCAGAGGAGCCAGTTAGAAGGCTAACATAATGACCCCGGCCAAAGTGAAATCTGAACTAAAGTCATGCCGGCATGAATGGAAAGTAGAGAAAGATGTGAAAGACTCCACAGAGCCTAGTAACCCATTAAATTTCAGGAGGAGGTGTTGAAAATGATCTCTGGGTTTCTAGACTAGGTGACCGGATGGATATAAGGCTGCTGACCAGGACAGGGAATACAGGAAAAGATGCAGGTTTGAGCAAGGGGGGACTAGTGAGTTCAATTTGAGAGCAGTAAAAACTGAGGTGGCTGAAACATCAAAGGGAAGGACAGTAAGAGGTTTGTGATAGGTGGTCTCTAAGACAGCCCCTAATGAATCTCTGCCTCCTAGTATTTTTATTCCAGGTAATCGCCGCCTCTTGAATGTGTGGGTAGTGTGGGGACAGAGCCCCAGAGAGTAGCTTACAGGCTCTCGGCCTCATGTGGAAGGGTGCTGGCTCTGGTGGTGGATGGCCGTCGGCTGTGGCCGGTTAGCCGATTGGCCGCTGGTATAACTGCTGCGGCTACGGAGGAGAGCTGAGGATTGCCGAGGAGAGCGGAAGAGGAGAGCCGAGGAGAGCGGAAGAGAGGAGAAGAACAGAGTCAAGATTGTGGAGGAGAGTCGTCGGTCGGTCGGTTGGTGGAAAGGCGGACAGCAGGTCGCACATCCAGTGGGCCCAGCCTCCAGTGAGACCATAGTGGTATGACTCCCCTACCTATGGCTCCGTGGGTGTTCCTTTTTGGCCTCACCATGTCCTGTGTTCTTATGTGGGGAGCAGGAGCAGAGACCCCGCAGGCCGCCCCGCCTGAAAGATGGCGCGGCGAGCAGGGTCTCCCGCACGACAGGTAGGATCTGTGACTTGCTTCTAACCATAAGAATACAATAAAAGTAATGGGATGTCATTTCCATGAATATATTACATAAGGTTATAACTTCCGTCTTGCTAGCCAACTGTCTCTATTGAGTCCCTTCTTTGCTGACACTGGTGAAACAAGCTGCCATATAGAGAGGCCCACATGGCAAGGAACTGAAGGTGGCCTCTGGGTAAAGACCAGCAGGGAACTGAGGACCTCAGTTCAGCAGACCACAAGGAAATGAATCCTGCCAACATCACCATGAGCTTGGAAGCAGATCCCTCCCCAGTCGAGGCTTCAGATGAGATCCCAGTCCTGGCCGACACCCTAAGTTATATCTTGTTAAGAAACCCTGAAGCAAAGGGCAGAGCTAAGCCACGTCCAGATGCCTGATCCATTAAACCTGTGGGATAATATATGTGTGTTGTTTTAAGCCACTAAGTGTATAGTAATATGTTACATAGTAATAGATAACAACTACAAGGCTGAAATTCTGAACTTCAGAAAGTTAGACCATACCTGTTTTGCTATCCACTACATATCCAGTACCTGGTACTTTGCTGTCAGTCAATAGATATTTGTTGAATGAATGTAAATGTATAAAGAAATTCCCATATATGCCCAAATATATGGTAAGACCAAGTATAAAACTCTTCCCACTTTTCCAATGAAGTGCCACAGTCAGAGAAAGACAAATTATGTGATTGTCATGAAACAGAAGCTAAGAGTTGAAAAGCATTTTAAGATGGAAGAGATCAAAAACTGCAGAGAAGAAGTGGCATTATAACTAAAGAGACACAGTTGGACTGGCAAGCCAGAAGTTGCTAGGTGTCTTTGAAGGAAAGATTTGTGTTAGTGGTAATTAATGCCTAAGTCCGATTCCAGTGGGCTGAGTGAGTAGAAGATGAGTAAACAAATGAACCAAACATAAATAGTTCTTTTTTAAATGATGAAAAGGAGAAGGATGGGGAAAGAGTTTGGAGACTAAGCGGTAGTATTGAAGACAGATTTATTATTATTATTATCTTGTTAAAGCATCGAGGAAACTTAAAGACGTTTGGGAAATGAGCAGAAGGCAATAAGAGTGAAAACTTGAAGACTGACAGTTCCTGGAAGGTTCAAGGATCAGGACTGAAAACACTGCAACTTTTTTTTAAAATGTTCTCTCCATAAATACTTACTTCCAGAGTTGTTCTAAAGAAAGTAGAAAATACCAAAACAGGAGAAGACCCAGGATATCTAGTTTAAGAGTTTACAATGTACTCTTTTCTCTGGAATATTTGTTTCACTAATATGCAACTAACCTCAAACGAAGTTTGCTGGGTGAAACAACACTAAATACACTCGTAGGGCATCTACCATGTGCCCAGCTATGAAGAGACAAAGGTGAATAGGCTCTGTGTGCCTTGGAGGCGTAGATACCACCGAGGATGATAAGTAGTCACGTAAACTAGCAGTTATGGCACAGTTAGACAAGTGTGAATATGGGCTAACAAAAAAAGAAAAAAAAGAAGACTTCAAGAATTCACCTGACAGGCACAGTACAGAAATGCATTCCAAGCACAAGTCATAGCATATACCAAGGCACAGAGCCTTTAAACAATACAGCACATTCACATATTTCAAGTGGGTTGGGCTAGCTGCAGCACAGAACACAGGAGAGGAAAACAGCAGCAGATGAGGGTGGAAAAGTCAACAGAAGGCAGATGAAGAAGGGCCTTATATGTCATGTCCTAAAGCTGGTACCTTTTCTTGCTGGTAGTAAGATCATTGGCATCTTCTCAATAGGAGGGAGTAAACTGATTAGAAAGGCAGGAATGGAGCATCTCTGGGTCCCTAGATATGTCATAGCATATACATCAGAGCAAATAGCACCCAAAACTTACCTTTAATTCCTAACATGGACACCAATTAAAGAGGATAGTTGACAGAGACAGAGGAATCTAGAATAATATTGAGTTTACTGGGTCAAACAACTGGGTAGATAGCAATGTGGTTAATCAAGAAAACAGGAGGAAAAGGCTCATTTGGAAGGGAAAATAACTCCATTTTGGACAAGCTGGATTTTGTTTAATTATGAAACAGTCAAGAAGAAATGTCTAGTACAGAGTCTGAAGCTGAGAAAAAGGGTTGAGTTAGAGAAATAAATTTGTGAATCATAAGCATAAAGGTGGTAGCTGAAGTTGGGATGTAAATGAGATCACTATAACATATGCCTAAAAACTGAAAAGAAAGAGGGTTAAAAAAGAAACACTCTGGGAAACAGCAACATTTAAGGGGCTGGAGGAAGAAGAGGAATTACAGACGTAGATGAAGAGGCATGGCACAGAGGCTGGGAGAGAACATGGAAGGAAGAACACTCTAGAAGCAAGAGAAAATGGCCTTCCAAGGAGGAAGGGCTCTACAGTTTGGACTGCAGTGAACTCCTCACTGCTCTTCTGCTCTACTCTCACTTTCCACAAATCCAGTATCTCTATTGTAGCAAGAGTCGGTGTTCTGAATGTTAATATAATGGGATCATCCCCAAGTCTAAAACCTTTCAGTAGTTCCCCTTTGCTCTTAGATGAAAGCCAGACTTTCAAATGGCCTACAAGGCAACTTACTATCTGACCCCTGCCTAGCTCTCCACCTCATCTTAGACTATTCTCTCACAGCTTTAATTTTTAATTTTTTGAATTTCTTATATAATAAATTGTAATGCACAATCAAATGTATATCCACCAGGAACCTTAAGAAATAAAATATTGGCAACATCAACATGTGCTGATGCTGTGTTTTCCCCTATCTCTTAGCCTTCCTGAGGTAACTACCTTCCATAACTTGACATGTATCATTCCACACATTTCCATATATTTTGATATTTATGTAAGTATCCCTAAGCTACAAACAGCATTGTTTTTAAATTTTATATAAACAGTATTATAATATATGTATACTTTTGCAACTGGCTGTTTTCACCAACCTTGTTTGAGATAGTCATCCATATTGATACATTGGTTCTAGTTCATTCCTTTCTACTATGCAATTACATCACACTCTATCCACTCTCTTGTTGACATTTAGGTTGTATTCTAATTGATTTTTGCTCTTATAAACAATGCCTCTACAAACATTCTTGATTATGTCACCTGATGTACATATCTAAGAGTTTTTCTGGTTTTTAGCAAATTCGTGCAAATGAGTTACTGCTGTGCTAAAATATGCGTATAGTCTCTTCAGCACTCAGGGTGACCTGCTGGGGACTACCTAAGGCATCTGCTGGAAGCAGTGAACTCGGAGTACCTACAAATATAATGATTTTCTATTTGTGCCATGAAGTTTAAAGGACTCATCTGCTTTGGAGATAGAGTGGAACTAACTGGTAATCTTAGGGCATAAGCATCTTCAACTTTACTTGTTTAGCTAGATGGCTCTTCAAAGAGTTCTATCACTTTGTGAAGTTTACTATTACTCTCAAAAGGAAGAAGTTCAGAACCTCCAACCTTCAAGGGGGAGGAACGATATCAGGAACTGGCCAGAAGCAAAGACACTTTATTAGGCTAGTGAAGGAAGTGTTTGCCCAGGTGAGCAGAGTGAAGGACTTGCTCCCACAGAGGCAGTAAGTAGCTTTAGGGGATACTCTCCCAATCACAGGCTGCTGAGGCAAACTGGATGCAGTGTTACCTCCTTCTCTTGGGCGTACTCCTGAAGAAGGCACCGATTCTGGATTAGGCTGCCTGATCCTAGACAAAATAAATTCACCACTTGGTGCTATAGATGAGGAGTCTCCAGAGCCAAAGCCAAAGAATGGAAAAGTACATTCATTTTGGGGGGACAAGTGTCAATTGTCCCCAGCCACATACTTCCCATAGGAAATCTGTGGTGAAGGGTGCCTAGCCAAGGACATGGTTCCAATTTTGCTATATCTCTTTGTTAAATTGCAGCACACATTCTCAACACAATCCTCACAACAACGCCGAGAAAAGTAGTATTACTATACTCTGTTACAGATGGGGAACATGAGACGCAGAGTGGCTCCATGATTCACCAACAGTCACAATTAGTACAAGGCAAAGGAAGTCAGTGCTTTTAGTTATTAAAATACTAGATCAGGGAGTTCAAATTTGCTTAAAGAAAAGGATCTCGAGAAATTTCTCTTTTTCCTGGAAGAAGGTCTCAGAATTAGAGAACTTTGGCGCTAATGCCCACATTTTTAAGATGAATAAACTGTGGGCCAAAAGAGGGAAGTGTTTTGCCTAAGCTCATACAGAAGCAGAGTTGATGCCCAAATTTTCTGACCATTAAAATATCTGCTGTCCCCCCAATGGGACATGGTCTTAGGATAGTAAGTGAGGTCATTCCTCAGAGTTGGTATCTTCTCACCTTCTGTATCTTTCTCCTCATTCTCTTCTCCTCATTGCCCCCTCTCTGTCCCCACTGTACCCTCCTTCGCTTCTCCATTATGATTTTATAACAAAGTTTATATTAGAAAAATCCCTCTTCAGAGGATCCTTGCACCTCAACTTGCTATCAGGAAAGGAGTCTAGCCTGATTTCTCTACTACCAGTATAAACAATTAGAGGGGAGCTGGCTGTCCAGTGTATAGGCTGCCAAAAAGCTAATCAAGTGGCCGATAACCTAATCAAATTCAGAACATTTGTCACAGCCCATAATGGACTTGAAAGCAATTATAAATTTGAAACAAGTGAGACTAAGAAATGAGGAAGCACTAAGCCCTGCTCACAAATTGACAAAATTCCTCCAGTAAACTCACATTTGCATTCTAAAACAACACAATTAAGCAAGCTGTCCTCCAACCATGAAGTATAACCATCTTCTAAAAAAAAGGAGAGTCACAAATTGAGTATGGAGATTTAAAGTTACAGGAATGCACTTCTCTTGGCTCGAAATCATAATGACCTAATCTATAATGGAAGAGCGAGAGAGAGAGAGAGAGAGAGAGAGAGAGAGAGAGAGAGAGAGAGAGAGAGAGAGGCACAGAGGCTGAAGGGGATGGAAGTTGAACAAAAGGAGAGAGAAGATAAAGAGTCAGACCTTGCTAGGCAAAATAAGTCAGAGAGAAAAAGTCAAGAACCATATGATTTCACTGATATCTGGTATATAAAACTGAAAACAACAAAGGAACAAGACAAGCAAATGAAGAAACAAAAACTCATAGACTCATAGACACAAACAATAGCTTAGTGGTTACCAGAGGGTAAGGGGGGAGAGGAGGTTCTAGATGAGGGAAAAAAGAATTAAATATATGGTGATGAAAGGATAACTGACTCTGGATAGTGAACACACACTGTGACATATAGATGATGTATTACAGAATTGTATACCTGAAATCTATGTAACTTTACTAACAATTGTATCCTCAATAAACTTTAATAAAAAAGAAAATAAAAAGTCAGACCTGTAGGGAGAGATACCAAAGGCCTCTAAAAAACTTTTCTTACTTATGGCTTCACATGTAAGCATTGGCACTTCAACACAAGATCGTAGTTCATATGAATTATAAACTTAACCCATAACAAAATCTGTTCCTCTCTAAAGGAAGCTGCCAGAAGCAATGTGCATCTAACCATGGGATATATCCTGTCATGGTTTTTCAAACGGAACCTCCATTGAAGTGAACTTCAATGGCAGGATATGGTCCAACTCCAAAACTTGTTTCCCAAGGCAGCTACACTCTGTGGGAGCCAGGCTACCACAAAGCTGAGCAAACAGAGTTATGGATCATTTGGGGCAGAAGCAGGAAAATAGATAGAAGATAAACTAAGGAAGGTCACTGCCTACCACACAACTATTTGGATATATTGTATGAATTTAAGAATTTAAGGATTGAAAAAAGAGAAGATTTGATTATTGGGGGATTTCTGATCAAGACGGCAGAGTAGAAATGCTGTGCTTGTCTCCTCTCATGACCACATCAAAATTAAAACTAAACTACAGAAAAACCATCACTGAGAATCACCTGACGTCTAGCTGAACAGAATTCCTACATCTAACGACATACAGAAACCACCTCAAGACTGGTAGGATGGGTCGAGACACAGAACAGGCTGGTCCCACACCTGTGTGTAGAGGTTAAAAATCAGGAAGGTTCCCTCAGCTGCGGAGATGCCCCCCTGAGGAGCGAGAGGTCCCAACCCCGCACCAGGTTCCCAAGTTCAGGGTTCCAGTGCAGGGGAGAGAAGTACCCACAATTTCTTGCAGCGAAAACCAGAAGAGATTGTGGTTGAGTGAGACAGAGGGCAGCTGCATTCCCAGGCGCTCCTCTTAAAGGGACCACACACAGACTTACTTGCTGACAGACTCACTCGCTCTGAGCTCCAGCACTGGGGCAGCAGCTCGAGAGGCACCAGGGACATATGGGGAGAAACTGAATTTTGGGGCTTCAGGGTGAGGGCTGAAGGGGCAGCTTTCTGCCAGACAGAAGTGCTGGCAGAAGCCACTGCTCCTTTGTTGAGCCCTTCCCCCTCCCAGAGTGCAGATGCAGGCAGCCGCCATATCTGAGTCTCTAACACTGTTTGCTGCTGATTCCCTGAGATCCCGCCCCACCCAATTTGCATGACCACCCAAACTGCTTTCAGTGGCTTTACGTAAAAACAGCCTGTCATGGCTTGTGCTGCAGACTTTCCTAAAATCTCTCAAATGCTCACAAACCACAAAAATGCAGCATCTGGCCTAGGCATGCCACATACCTCTTATTGACCAGCCCCAAGACCAGCGTTGGTGGCAGCCGGCCTCGGTTTGAGGCCTGGCCTCTCCCAGGCACCTCCAACTCCAGCATGGGTGGCGCCAATCTGAGGATTGCTTTGTGGCTCATTCCAGGTGTCTCCGGGCAGGGAACTAGCTGTGGCTGAACTTGGTATGCAGGAGGACCACTCCCACGAGTCCACAGGACAGCTCACCCAGTGGCCAGCTTTGGACAGCACTGGAGCACCAATGGCTGCCTCTAAGGACAACACACCCAAACAGCATACTGCGCAGGCACAAAAGTCCTGCCAAAGTGAATCCTGTGTCATCCCCTGCACAACAGCTCCTCCACTGTAGTCACAGCCTGTCCTCACAACCAATCAACCCACTGATGTACAAACATCAACTAAGGCTCAACTACAACAGGAGGGCACACATGAACCACACAATGGACACACCTGCTGCACCTGGCTCAGGTGACCAGGGAGACTGCACCACTGGGCCCCACAGGACACCTACTAGATAAGGCCACTCTATGGAGACCAGGAGACATAGCAGCCCTACTTAATACAGAGAAACAAACACAGGGAAGCAGCCAAAATGGGGAGACAAAGAAACATTTCCCAAATTAAAGCACAGAACAAAGCTCCCGAAAAAAGAACTAAATAAAATGGAGATAAGCAACCTACCAGGTGCAGAGTTCAAAACACTGGTTATAAGGATACTCAGTGATCTCAGTGAGAACTTCAACAAAGAGATAGGAAACATAAGAATGGAGACAGAAAACACAAAAAAGAACCAGTCAGAAATGAAGAATACTATAACTGAAATAAAGAATACATTAGAAGGAATCAATAGAGTAGATGAAGCAGAGGATGGAATCAGTGATTTAGAAGATAAGTAGCAAAAAGAAAAAGAATATCAAAAAAATGAGGATAATTTAAGGGGTCTCTGGTACAACATCCGGAGTACCAACATTTGCATCAGAGGGGTACCAAAGGGAGAAGAGAGAGAGCAAGGAATTGAAAACCTATTTGAAAAAATAATGACAGAAAACTCCTTGACCTGGTGAAAAAAATAAACATACAAGCCTGGGAAGAACAGAGAGTCCCAAACAAGATGAAGCCAAAGAGGCCCACATCAAGACACATCATAATTAAAATGCTAAAGCTTAAAGACAAAGAGAGAATCTTAAAAGCAGCAAGAGAATAGCAGTTACCTATAAGGGAGCTCCCATAAGACTGTCAGCTTATTTCTCAACAGAAACTTTACTGGCCAGAAGAGATTGGCACGAAATATTCAAAGTAATGAAAAGCAAGGACCTATAACCAAGATTACTCTACCCAGCAAAGTTATCATTCAGAATCAAATAGAATTTAGATAGAGTTTCCTGGATAAGAAAAAGCTGACGGAGTTATAACCATCAAACCAGTATTGCAAGAAATGTTAAAGGGACCTCTTTAAGAAAAAGAAGAAAAAATTTAAAATAGGAATAGTAAAATGGGAATAACTACATATCTACCAACAATTATTTTCAATGTAAATGGATTAAATGCTCCAATCAAAAGATAGAGTGGCTGAATGGATAAGAAAACAAGATTACTTACTTGCTGCCTACAAGGAACTCACTTCAGATCAAAAGAAATACACAAAGAGATGGAAAAAGATATTTTATGAAAATGGAAACAAAACAAAACAAAAAACAGAAAAAAAGAAAGAAAGAAAGCTGGAGTAACAATACTTATACCAGACAAAATAGACTTTAAAACAAAGGCTATATCAAGAGACAAAGAAGGACCCAGTAATTCCACTTCTAGGTATTTATCAGAAGAAACCCAAAACACTACTTCAAAGGGACATATGCATCGATATGTTCATTGCAGTATGATTAACAAGGCTAAGATATGAAAGCAACCTGTGTTTCCATCAGTGGATGAATGGACAAAGAGGCAGTCCATATATACAGTGGACTGTCACTCACCCATAAATAAGAATGAAATCTTGCCATCTACAACAATATGGATGGTCCTAGAGGTTATTATGCTGAGTGGACTAAGTCAGACAGAGAAAAACAAATGCCATATGATTTCACTTTTATGTGGAATCTAAAGAACAAAATGGACAAACAAAACGGAAACAAACTCATAGATACAACTTGAGGGTTTCCAATGGGAGGGGAGTTGGGGGAATGGGTGGAAAATGGGAAGGGATTAAGAAATATAAATTGGTAGTTACAAAATAGTCATGGGAATATAAAGTATAGCATAAGGAATATAGTCACTAATATTGTAATAACTATGTATGGTGTCGGGTGAGTACTAGATTTATTGGGGTGATCACTTCATAAGTTATATAATGTCTAATCACGATTTGTACACCTAAAACTAATATAATATTGTATATATACTGTACTTGAAAAAAACTATTTAAAAAAATAAACTATTGGGAAAAAAAAGTAAAGATTTTAAGGCATTTTATTTCACCTCTTCGTTCTTCCAGAAAACCTAAAGAAAGTACGTATGTTAACATCCCTTCCATTCCAAAACACATATTCATGCACATGCTTTCTAATGACCCTATATCTTCGCTTATTCATTTATTCAGTCAGTAAGCTATTCAGTCACACATTTACTAAAGTTTGCTGTGTGCCTAATATGTGAAAAGCAAAAGAAATTTAGATTTTAAACAACCTCTATATTTCCCAGGTCCTGACCCTCTTCTTCCCTGACCAGTTTAGGGGTTCATGTTGTGTGCCCTGAAAAAATACCCTATCACTCTCTCCTAGCACCTGCCACACTGCTTGTGGATCTTCTTCCCCCAAGACTCTGAGTTCCAAAAGGAGACAGAGACATTATATCCCCCATGATTAACACAGTGCCTAGTACATATTAGTGCTTAAAAGATATTTGACATTGTGGAACATGCTAAGGAGCTTGCTGTCTAGTTGAGGAGCTAGACCTCATGACAGAGAACCACAATAAAATGGGAAAGTGTGAAAACAGAATTGTGTATGTGGCCAAACGGAAGAAAGGCTCAAACTTCCTGGAGAATGTTCACAGAGGATGAGACTCTTGATCACAGACCAGAAATGTGACTAATGTCCAGAAAGATTCAGGAATGAAAGAAAGTCTATAACATGGGTTTCTGCCTAATTCAAACACTAGTTTTACATAAAATATATATAAGACACAATTATGGGATTGATTCATTTATTTAGCTCTTCTTCATTTGTAACATCAAATTTGATGGGTAATCCTCTACCTGGGTGTATATTAAAAAATCATTGGGAGCTTTAAAAACAAATGACACCAAGACTCTAGACCAAACCAGCTGAACCAGATTCTCAAAAGGTGGGGTCCACATGTCAGCCTATTTTAAAAGTCCCCAAGATAAGCCTAACATGCAATAAGGATGGCAAACAACTGAATTAGTCTCTCCCTTTTATTTGAAGAAAAAGTGTTCCAAATGACCAATAAAATACATCAGCTGAATGCAAAACACACATTTTTCTTCATGTTATATCTCAATAAATCTGTGCTGCTCTTAGATTGTCAGCTAATGGCAGGATTCAGTATTAGAGCTAAAAGGTTTCCATGGAGCATAGCTTCTTTGGGAAGACTTTAAAATCCATTACATCTGCCACCTGTAAATACCTGGTACAGAATAGTAACATCTAGCATTTCTATAAAAATCCTATTACAAATATGAAAAGAAAAAGTGAATTTTTAATGTTATGCAATTTCAATTGAAAGTAAAACAGCCATGTGTGGCTCCAGGTGACTACCACACTGGACAGCGTAGCCATGGACCAGCAATGTGCAATCGAAGTTACTGCCTGATGGAAATGTTTCAGAAGTGGCTATTGAACTCTTGACATGTAGCTAGTAGTGTGAATGAGGAACTAAATTTTTCACTTTATTTCACTGTAATTCAGTTTAATTTAAACAGCCACATGTGGCTGGTAGCTATACTACTAAAGAGCACAGCTCTAGACCAGTTCTTCCCAAATCTTAATGTGATATGAATCGCCCGAGAATCTTGTTAAAAGTGCACGTTCTGATTCAGTAGGTTTGAAGAGAAGCCTGAGATTCTGCATTTCAGAAAAGCTCTCAGGTGATGCTCGTGCTGCTGGTCCATGGACCACACTTGGAGAAGGAAAGCTCTAAAGCAGTGCTTCCAATTCTGAGGTCTCTCAACTCTAAGAATCCATGCAACTAGTGACAATAATCCATGGACTGTACAGGAGCTGCTTTTGACATTTCAGAAAGTTTAACGGTACTTCTGACCATTGCTGGGAAGAATGCAAAATGACGCAATCCTTAGAGGGGGAGGGGAACAATTTCTAAATTTTACTTCTAGGAATCTACCCCAAAGATACGGTTGCAAAAGTACAGAAGGTGTACATGTACATACAGGCTACTCATTGCGGCACTATACATAATAGTAAAAGACTAAAGAAGAAAACCTAAATGTTTAACAACAGGGAACTAGCTGAATAAACACTAAGGAAATACTGTGCAGCTATAAAAAGCAAGGCAAATATTTCCATACACTGCTATAAAATGACTGCCAGGATATACGAAAAAAAAGAAAAAAGAAGGAAATGTGGCAGAAAATGGGAGGGGATGTTAACATTTACCTATATTTGTTAATATTTTTATATGGAAAGATAAAACAAAAACTGTTTGTTTAAAGTTGCCTATGGGTCAAGAAAGAGAGCAAAGTAAAAGGTATATATATATGTATATACCTTATTTTGAATATACTTTGTTTTATAGATTTGTCTAAGGAGCCCTGTAAATATTTTACATAATTATAAAACAAGAATTATAGTTTTAAAAAGCCACATCTAAAATAAAAAACAAAATTTTGGGGTGGCAGGGTGGCTCAGGCGGTTGGAGCGCTGTGCTACTAATGCCAAAGTCGCCAGTTGGATTCCCACATGGGCCAGGGAGCTGCATCCCCCACAACTAGACTGAGAACAATGGCTTGAATTAGAGTTGGGGAAGGGGAGGGGGGAAGAGGGGAGGGGGAAAGGAGAAAAATTATCTATAAAAAGAAAATTTTTTAAATAGACTTAAGGATGTTTTAAGTTAGGGGCAAACCAAATAGAACGGAATCATTTCAAGTGACTTTAAAACACACTAATTTGACAATACATTCCTAATAGAATATACCATAGGAACAATAAGAACTGTAAAATATCTTAAATTGTTTGGAGGTGGTGTCGGTATTACTTCAAGACTGTGTATGTATATTGTGAAAAAAAGCAAATAAAAAATTATGTTGATGTATTAATTTTTGGTACAGGAAAAAAAGACAAAGGTGTAAGATTAAAGAGGTTAAGTTAAAACCCTATACTTCTGAACTTTATTGAAAGTTAGAATTAATTCATAAGGCATTAAATATATGTGTGTGTGTATGTGTGTGTGTGTTTCAGTGGACAGAGATAGCTTTTCATCTCTGTCCACTGAAAAGCCCTGAAACAATCACCAACCAACAGTCATGAACACTCCTAGTGCCTAGAATATGGCAACTAAATATATTTCATACTAAAAAGAACTAGGGCTCCTTAGAGAGTGGCTGATTTCAGACCTAGGACAAAAAATGCACAAAACAAGCCTGGAACACTTGGTCACACCAAGTGGCACGAAAGCTATCAAAGACTAGAGCAGTCATGACAAAAAGAAATTCTGAGCATCAATAAGAACAATTGCAATGAAATACCTCCAATATGTTTAAATCCATGACTTAATAGCAATACTTAAATTTTTTTTAAAAAATAAACTGATTGGTCATCTTTGGAGGATATGAGGGAACCAACCTACAATGCAAATAAAGGGTGGAAAAGCAAACATTTATCCTGCCCTTCCTATGCAAAGTATACCTCAAGGTAATGAGTTTATGACAGGGAGATTGTCTTTGTATAAATATATAGATAATAAATAAAAATGAAATGACAGAAATAGAATATCATTTTACAACCCTTAATAAAATAACGAATCTAGGATAAACCTCAATGGCTCCTAATATAACAAAGAGAGAGACAAGCAAACACCATATAACTTATGCTGGCAGTATATACTATCTAGCATGAAATACTCTTGCCAAAAAAAAGAAATAAGACCACAGGATTTTTAACAGCGTTCCATGGACCAAGTCCATGAAAATATTCTGGGGAATCTATGAACTTGGATGGGAACAAAATACATCCTGATTTTCAGTAACATTTAACTCCAGTTTAACATTCCCTTCAGTTATGAACATAAGCAACAAACTGTAGCAGTACTAGCAGTACCTGTGAGTTTGCTACCAAAGAATTCACAGACGTTTTCATATTGTACAACAATTGTTGCTGAAATTTCAAAATAATCATGTACATTCATCACTACTCCAAAATCACAGTAAACACCCATTGTGAGATCTTGCTATTTCATGTGATATATATTAATATACGTGTTATTTTTCTCTAAAAGTTTTAGTACTTACACATGTTTTTTAGGACAGGTTGTGGGGCAGAGGAAGATGCTAAGAATGACGTAGGCTTTGAGCCTGCATACATGGATGGATAGCGGTATTTCATAGACACTGTGCATTACCATCACAAGGTACATCATGTTTGCTGTCTCTCTCTTTGTTATATTGGGGAGAAAGCACATATAGTAACATATATCACAATGTGTTTCTAATAGTTTAATACCTAAGCAGATGTAATTGGTTTCCATTATAATCCTATGTATTTTACTTTAATAAAAGAATAAAAACATACTCTGAGAAGAAAATACTGTAAACCCACCAGAAAGATACAATCAGCAAAGCCCTCTTAGAATGTGGAAAACTCTCCATGACAAATGAACTATTTCTTCAAAAATAAACTACAAGAAAAAGAGGAAGCCCACAGAAGAAAGAGATGTGCATATAACAAACCATTGAAATGTATGGGCCTTATGTGCATCTTGATTTTGTCAACAAAAAATCCAAACCTATAGAAAAATTTGAATTTATCTGAACCAATAACTGAGGACATGCCTGGAAGCAAGCTCTAAACAGACTGAGAAAATGCTCCTGAGAATGGCAGTTTGGCAGTTATTTTTATACATTTAGAATCAAAGGGGGAAATCTAAGGAAGGTTACATGATATCCACTCGTGGTAGATTAAGGAGATGGGAGAAAGCAAGGAGAGAAAATCACTAGGATTGGATAAAAAGTAAAATGGAAAGATACATCTTCTACATTGGTGGGGACAGGATAGTTAACATTTAACACTTACAGTAAGTAGAGATACATGGGGCAACAAGATAACAATGAGAAGTTTTGTGGTCTCAAAACTAAGGAAGCTATAAGCCTGGGATGTGACTACCCACCACGATCTGCCCAGTTACGAATTTATGATCAGATCATCCTATGTGATTACTTTCAGTCACTGAGTTGGTCAGGTCTGCCATGGAGCCCCTGAACTTGTCACATTTGCTATGTAGCCCCTTTTTCATTCATAATTTAAGTAAACTAGAAAAAAAAACGTGATAACTGGAAAAATTTGAACATGGACTAAAGAGTTGATATTAAGGAATTCTTGTTAATTTTTAGATGGAGAAACGGTATTATGACTATGTTTTTTTAAGTGCTTATCTTTCAGAGATTAATACTGAAATATCTATGCATGAAATTATATGATGCCTGAGACTTACTTTAAGATAATCCAGACCGGCTGAAGTGGAGAGGTATCAAGATAAATTGATAATTATTGAAACTGAGTGACAGGTACATCACAGTAGGTAAGAGTCTCTACTCTTATTTGAACATTCCCAAAATAAAAAGTTTTTTTTTAAGCCTAATAGAAACCCTACATTTACCCATTATAAGGCTGCTCAGACAAACTGAAAAATCACATTTATTTACTTTCACTTAGAATGATACCAATCAAGTGTCGTAACACTCATTTTCTCTTGCTAATCAGAAGCCTTAGTGTCTAATTAGTTAAAAGAGAGAAAATAAATAAATTCAGTATTACTTAACAATTGCAAGTAGAGGGGTTTCAAAATTTTTCAAAATACCTAATTTCTGGCAGAAAACTAATAAAAGGGGTTTATAATGCAGGAAAACCCCGAAGATTGATGATCTAATATAAAATGTCTCACGCTGTATTCTACTTAGTATATGTGTTAGGCTCCCCAGGTAGCTTGTATGCTCAAAAAAGGCAAACATAATATCATACTCATCTTTGTTCACCCAGTATGTGAATCAATATAGGCTGGCTGAATTGCTGCAAAGGTGGGAAAAAAAAATGCCACCAGAGAATGTGGCCTTTCTAAAGGCCACCTATAGCAGGGGGAACTATAATGAACCACAAAAAAAATCATTCCACAGTGTAACTTGGAAAGGTGTCCACCTAAATACCACCAGAAAGCATTCAATTTTAAAATGAAAATGTAAAATTAGTTGCAATGCACATTGAAATAGGACTTGAAAGAGTGACAGGAGTCTACTGTGCCCGGGGAATATAAATTCTAGGAAAAGGAAACCCGCCAAGTTTCTCCAGTCCTATACATGAGCAAGAGTCCCCAGATGAATCAACAGCTTAGTCTTAACTGCTTGGAAGGTGGATACCAAGAGTAGAAGAAAGGGTGTCATGAAGGAGGTGGGGACATGCAATTTCTTTCGTCCTCGTTCTAGATTCAACAAGCAATTTCAGATCTTATATTTCCTAAGTAGATTTTTCTGTTGGGATGGTGTGACCAGCTGTCAAATTTAACAGCAACAATTCTCATTATAAATTACTACATTTATTTTCAAGTATAAACGTGAGTTTGAATAGCAAGAGCCACTTTATCTAGAGCCTGGTCACCCCAAAATGCACTGACTGTGATATTCCAGGCACACAGAACTGAAAAATTCCACCTAAGAACAGGAATCCAAGGGTTCAGATGTCAGCCTTCTTATCTACAATGCTAGAAGCATGTTCATAAAGTTTTGCCAAAACCACTGTCTGATATTTAATGAAATAATGAGGCAAGCTTTTCCAAAACTTGCCCCATAAATTATAACACCCATTTCATTTTCTATTTACGATTACTATACAGAATAATGGAATAGGACACCTAAAATTAGCAAACCGTTTTTCCTCTACTTTTCTTCATAGTATGTCATATTGAACTTAGACTGGAAGGGAGGGAAAGCTAATCAATTTTGCAGTGCTCTATAAAAATGCAACAGAAGTTTAAAGAGCAAACCTAATGTGGGTCTAGATCCAGTAAGTAACCCACCAGACTGCATTGTCACTTTAGTTGTAACTCAAGACATTTTCAACCAAAATGAACTTCAACCTCTGGGTCTTCCCAGCTCTGCAAGTTCCTGGAACTGTTTCATTTTATTTGGACTCTGCAGGCACAGGAGAGGGCCTAGAGCCAAAGGATACTCGCAGAGGGGTAAGAAGTCAGTGACTAGATTGATGGATGGATCAAACTGCCTGATTGACTGAACCTTACAATTAACAGAGAATTGGGGTGGGATTACAGGGCATTTTGTTTTGTTCTGTTTTCTTCTTTATCCATTTTGTATATACCAAGTTTTCTAACAGTGAGAAATCTATTTTTACATTTTCTATTCTTTCTTAAAAGAACCAAGAAAGTGAAGGGACCAGAAAGAAATACAAATAATAACTTTAGAAGACTTTCTGATGCATCATTTTGAATCCTTGTGCTCATTTAGATTCATAGCTCACCTTCTCTATTTTGTTTCTCCCCCAACCTCTCTATGCCCTGTGAGTCTCTGTTGACAATTCAAGGTTTCCAAACTGCTGACTTCCAGTTCCCCGGACTTGCCAATGGGGCATCGATCATCATCAAGTATTATTTATTTATTACATTCATGCTAATGGACCCCATCAGAATACCTTACTTTATGTTTTTATAGTACCTCTCAATTTACAAAACTTTTCTATATCCTATCTTATTTGATTTTTGATCATTTGACGGTGCTGTGGGGTTACAGGCAAAAAAACTGAGGCTGAGAGAGGTGAAACGAGTAGCTTAACTGATGTTATTCAAAAGTGGCAGAATTAGGTACAAAATACAAACTCCCTGGCACTAAGTAGAGCACATTTGTTAGCCCACTATGCTTCCCCCGCACATGATTCTGTTAGAATAATTTCAAAATAGAGGTTCCATCTTTTTTTTTTCTCTAACTAAATATTTGATGAAAATGGATGAAGCTACAAAAATACAGGTTGGATGATTTTAACGCTATCTCCTTTTATAAATGCCTGATCTTTTATGTGATCATTCAATATAACTTTAATGTTATATTTCCCATATATTTATATTAGGTAATATAGTCCATAATAGCTACAGACTCAGTTATTATAGAATTAAACCAATTATCATAGAATTATAATTATTTTACGTTTTACTTAGAATTTTCTGTGCAAATATATCCTAACATACTCCACTCAATTTAATAAATACTACTGAAGTATGCAATACCTGGCAACTTTAATCATCACGATATCATCCCACAGCCAAGAAGAGAGAAAGCTTATCAATATCAGATCCTCTAGAAAATCAGAGTTAAGCAGAAAATCAAATGGATGCTAACTCAAGGGGCCAGCACTCTATGTCTTGATTGGTGACCGAAACCTTAAAACACACACACACAGAAAAGTGTGGAAAAAGAAGAGCCACTTGAGGTATTTGAAAGTAACTGCACCTATGCACTGGACTGGGCTGGGAAACCACAGCCTTGTGAAAGGGAGTTGATCTACATCCAGGATGACCAGATCAAGTTTATACCTGTCTTTTTCCGGGAGAGGGGGTATTCTTTGCAGTAGTATACCACTCCAAGACTTCTGCCTAGAGACTGGAACGTGTGGTAATTCTTGCCTGCTTCAACAACCCACAGTAACCTTTTCTACCATCTTTTTTGTTTGTTTGTTTGTTTTTTTAAGGAGGGCGCAGCTCACATTGGCCCATGCAGGGATCGAACAGGCAACCTTGGTGCTAACCAGCACCACGCTCTAACCAGCTGAACTAACCAGCCACCATATTACCATCTTCTTAATGGTACCCAGTTCAACTCAGCAAATAATTTTTTAGTACTTAGGTTCCTGACAGTATGTCAGGCTCTGGAAATATAGAGAAATAATAGAGCCCCTGAATTCACAATACAGCAGTGAAAAAAAACACTAAAAAAACAATTAGGATGGGACCTAACCTAATGTCAGATTTCACAGCAGGCTTTACTCATGAAGTGATATTTCATCTGAGACCTGAAGTTGTTCAGGGCCAAAGAAAGGGAATAAGAAGTGCTGTGTTGTCCCAACAAATGGAACAGCACTGTGAATTCTCCCATGTGACTGAAGGGTGGGGATACAGCCTATGCAGGAATCAGCAGCTACCAGATCTCTTTCAAATCTGTGGTACAACTGGAAAAACGTCTAGCAGTTCTTGGCTGATTATTTCAGACACTGACCACGTGCAAAAGGTTGTGGGTTAGGTGAGTTGAGAAAAGCTTTCCTTGACATTTTATGAATTATTGCTTACATTTTTACCAGTACCCAGGTAGTCATTGTGCTCTAAAGCTGTTTTGTTTTGTTTTGTTTTGTTTATTGGAACCATTTTCAGATTCTATCACCAAATGTAATAGGCAGAATAATGGCTCCCCAAAAATGTCCATGCCCTAGTCCCTCAGAACCTGTGAATAGGTCACCTTACCTGGTGTGATATTGTGATATGTTAAGAAAGACATATTTTGCTCTTGGCTCCCAGTCAATCAGAAGTATAAGGTGACAAGCTGGGACTTGAGACTAATGTCCGAAAGAGGGTTGGGGAAGCGGGAGGGTAATCTTGTGGGACTGAGCGCTTAACCTGTAGGGTCTGTGATAACACCAGGTAATTCGTGTCATAACTAAGTCATAGGATACCCACTTTGTGCCTGGAGAGTTGCAGAATCGGTTAATGTGAGAAAAAAAAAGCCACACATTTGTTGTCGGAAGTATTAAGTATAGGAAAACAGTTATTTCCTTTTACATGGCAAAAGGGAATTTGCAAATGTGATTATGGTTAAGTATCTTGCAATGGGGAAGATTATCCTGGATTATCCACGGAGGCTCAATCTCAACACGAGTCTTTAAAAGGAGAATCTTTCCAAACTGTTGTCAGAGGGAGATGTGACCACAAAAGACGAGTCAGAGAGACACAACGTTACCAGCTTTGAAGGTGGAGGAAGGAGCTGTGAGCTAGAAGCTGAAAAAGGCAAGGAAATCCATTCCCTGCTTGAGCCTCCAGAAAAGAACACAACCCTGCTGACACCTTGATTTTAGCCCAGTGAGAACTGTAAAATAATAAATCTGTGTTGTTTTAAGCCACTAAGTTTGTGTTCATTTGTTATGACAGCAATAGGAAACTAATACACTAAGTCAACGATGCTTATGATACTTTAAAGCAGGGGTGTCAAAACTTTTTTCAACGTTTTCTACCAAGGGCCATATGCGGTAAAATACACAAACAGCCGGGCCACTCACTCGAGGTGAAGTACGTATTGCCTCACCTGGCTTATTTAAGTAAACTAAATATATTTTTGGAATTTGCTGCGGGCCAATTAAAAATGGATTGTAGGCCGCAGTTGGCCCACAGGCCGCAGTTTTGACACCCCTGCTTTAAAGCAATACTTGAATCATAAAGCTGTAACTGTTTACATTCATCTCAGTGAATTTCCTTAGTAATGAGATAATTGCATCAAATAAGCATAGTCTATTAAACAACTGCAGACAAAGCTGATCAGGAACCATTCTGGATTAAAGCACTCTCATTTTCCTGGGAGAAAATAAAACCATGACATCAAGCAGAAACTACAGAATTAGTTTTAGACAAACAAATAGAAGTGAAAATTGTAAATCTTGCTATTTCTTCTTATATATTATGTCTTACACGACTCTTAGATAGTCACAAATACAGGGAAAACATATTAATACTCACCCTCTCTACAATAAAAGGGAGGCAAGTGACAATCATTGAACTAAACCCTTACATATATTAATTTATTGGATTTTTCATACAACCTTAAAATGTAGGTATCATTTTGCCAAAGTTCAAGTTTTTTAATCAAGTTCATATGGTAAATAAATAGCAGCACTGGATTAAAATCCAAGTAAAACTTTAAAGCCATTCTTTCCATTCTACTGTGCATAGAAAATGAAATAATTTGGGGAGAAAAGATTGTAACAATGGTGCCTCTTCCAGAATGATGACCTCTCAATTTCTATGTCTTTTGGGTTGTAACTCTCTTTCCCTATTTTCCACATTCTGCCTGTAGTGTTTCATATGTCTGTTGCATTTGCTTTACTAGATTATGAATGTAGAAACTGTGTCATGGATATTTTTGTGCCCCCCCATGTACATATCCACATATATCTAGCATTGTTACTATTATTATTGTTGTTACTATTTCTATTAATATTACTGTTACTATTATTACTAACAACCATAATAATAATAATACATACATTTATTGAGTGCACACTATGTACCAAGCCTGTTCTCACAATTTCACAATTTCATGGTCCTAATTCATTTAATCCTCCCAACAATCCTATGAGGTAGGTACTACTGTTATTGCTCCTTAAAGATAAAGAAACTTGAGGCACAGAGATGTTAAATACCTTCCCAATATTCCACAGGCAGCAAATGACAGAACCTGGAGAGCCACCCACGCAGTGTGGCTCATATCACTGTTATATTGGAAATACACTACTTTCACCTATTGGCAACTCAAAAAGCCTTTCTCATTATCCTAACAAAAGTGAGGTGATTTAATAAAGATAACTGTGTGCCAGGTGCCATACTAAGTGCTTATATATATGTTGTTTCATTTAAATCTCACAAAAACTCTCGGGAGACAGGGATTATGAGTACAATTGTACCCGTGAGAAACTAGTTTCAGATATTCAGAGAAGTTAAGTAATGTGCCCAAGGTCAGAAAATTAGTAAGTCTGTATTTTTCCCATTCTACATACTGCCTCCCTAATAATAACAAAAGTGAAATATGTAACATTGAGGATTATACCATGGAGGGAGGGCAATTGATACAAATTATCCTGCATCTCTAACAATGGGCATAGATTACCACAACCCGTTTGATTATATGTTCTACAATTATTTCAATAAGGAATGTTCTAATGAAAATAAGAGAGACAACAGAAAATCTACTTATGATGTCCTCCCTCTGTCCTCCAATTTTGATTGGCTGAAATGAGACAGAGTGAAACACATTTTCAAATCACCTATTCTCTTTGGATCGGTATCAGAGGAACTTGAGTCCTACAGTCTAGATGAGGGTTGAGGCAACACTAAACTGTGAGCAACATGTGGAGGACAAGGCCTTAGCTCTGGGACCCTCGCTGCCCCCAGGCTCCTCTGTGAGAATTCTAAGAGGGGCACCAATGTGAACACATCCAAAGTCCAGGAAAGGAGCTCCAGGAGGGCTGACCAAGTGGGTGGGTGCAGGGATGGGGACAGGGGAGATTCTTGAAAGGATGAGATTAGTACTGGGTAAAGAATACACTGCTGTTTCAAGAGTCTGGATGATGAGAGTTTATGACCCAGTGACAGATACACAATCCTCCCTCTCTACCCATCCCAGTCTGGCACAGGCACTGAAAAGAACAGAGTAACCCTGTTCTCAACAAGCACACAAGAAGCCATGCCCATAAAATGTTACATTCCCAATACTGCCTGCCCACTGAGGTTACATAGGAAGTTTTGAAGGACTGACTATTTTTTTACCTGTTATACAATCTAAATGAACCTTGTGGATTCTCAAAACAAAAATAGTTTCTAAAACTTGAGGGTTTGGGTTTTTTGTTGTTCATTTTGTGTGGTTTAAGCTATAGAATGTAACCCTCTGCAACTGGTCAACAGAAGAATGAAATCAACAGCAAAAGCGAATAACAAATAGAGAATCCTGGTATGGTTTGGGTTCCTGGCTCCAGCTGCCTCTGCCGTCTGTGGGTTGCCATTTAACCCTCTTTGAATTCTGCAAAGTAATAAATCCTGTTTTTTACCTAGGCCAATGGTGAAATGGATTTCTCTGCTAACAACCTAACTAAATACATTCATCAAACACCGAACAGGTACCAGAAGAATACAGGAGTCTGAGCCTGATCTAGAAAGTTCCTGGGGATTCAGCCGGCAAGGGAAACAGAAATGTTAAGAGATTTCCTGTGAGTCATGTTAGCCTTTCAGCACTCCACTGGCCTCAAACCAGAAAAACTCACTTCCCTCCTTAATCAGCTTTAGCTGCTCCTAATTTAATCCAGCTAACTCAACTACTCTCAAACTTTTCTACTGAACTACCACTATTAGGCAAGGAAAAGTAAATGAGCATTAATGGGGAAACTGATACAAGCCCCAATTTTTTCAACTCTCAAGTGTTATCTTTAAAATCCATGTAAATTGCATTGTGTATAGAGCAAACTATTTAATATATAAATAATGTGCAAAGGATGGGACTTCCACAGGTAACACAGGTATTTCACAGGTAACATGGGTTTTCACAGAAGTGGAAACACATGAGGCCAATAAACTACACAGACCCAACTTCATTAGTTATCAGGCATATGCAAATTAAGAGATACTCTTTTACATTCATTTGGCTGTCAAAAATTTAAAAGTCGGATAAAATTAAGTGTTAAAAAGGATGTTTGTTTCACAGGATTGTTAACACTCAGCTGGTGGGTGTGTAAATTGGTACAACCACTTTGGAAAAACAGTTTTGCATTATTTTATGAAATTGAACAGTCACATACCCTACAATCCAGCAGTTCCTGTCCTAGATGTATGTAATGTGCATGTGTGTGGATAAAAGAAGCTCTTACAAGTGATCGATAAGAGACACATAGAAGAATGTTTCTAGAAGTCCTGTTCACTATAGCAAAAAACCTGGAAAAAACCCAGAGGTCCATCAACAGAATGAATGAATCAACTGTGGTATATTCACAGGGAAAAAAAATCTATAAAGTGAGTGTTTTGCAGCATCAAACAATAATATGGATGAATCTTAGCAATGTGGGGGGACAGTATATGCAGGGACAGAGCCAGGAGTGCAATTTCCAGGTTCTCGCCCTCATGTGGAAAGGTGCTCACTCGGGTAGTAAATGGCCATCAACTGTGATTGGATGGCCATCAGCTGTGGTTAGCTGACCATCAGCTGTAACCAGTGAGCCACTGGCCATTAATATAACTGTATAACTGTCGTGGCTACGCTAACAGAAAATGGGGGCGTGCAAGAAGATGGTGGCTGAGCTAGCAAGCGAGGATTGCGGATTGCAGAGAGGCAGATTGCAGTTAGCAAGTGAGGTTGGTTGAGAGAAGCGGAAGGCGGATTGCGGATCAGAAGGCGGATTGCGGATCGTGTGGCTCCTGCTTCCTGTGTCTCCAACCCAGCCTCCCGAGAGACTATAATGGTATGACTCCCCTATCTATGGCTCCGTGGGTGTTCCTTTGTGGCCTCACCATGTCCTGCGTTCTTAAGTGGGGAGCGGGACCAGAGACCCCGCATGACACCCTGCATGACAGTAGAAATCCCAGCAGATTATATATAGCATGATATCCTTTTAATAAAGTAAAAAACTGATAATAAAAAAACATGTTTTACAGAAATACAAAGAGGTATAAAACGACGTATATAAAAATGAGAGCAAGGAAATGGTGAAAGGAGGATTCAGGATGGTGACTATCTTTGGATGGAGAAGAAGGAGGATAAAAGAAGGCATGACCAATGATAGGTAGATGTACATTACCATCACGATTCTAGTTTTAGGGCTGGTGGTGGTTTACAGGAACTTATTACGTAAAAAATATTTAGTCATTCATGGGCTAACAATGAAAGTGTGTCAAAGTTAGGGATTATGATTAATCCACTTCTGTGCAACTGGAGTCTAAAAAACAGATTGAATGATACTTCAGGAAGACACATTATATTTATCCTTTGACTTTATGCTCTCTGGCATCTCTGAGGCTACAAATAGAGAGCAAAAATCCAGGGGGCCGGGAAGGGCTGTAAATTGTCCAAGGCTTCTGTTTGCTGCCCAGATCACAAGAGGCAGGGTAGCACAATGGTTAAGAACACAGGCTATGGGGTCAGACTGCCTTAGGGGGAGGAGGAGAAACCTGGTTGCATTCCTTACTACTGTGTGACTAATCCTGTTAGGGAAAATTACTTAACCTCTCTGTGTCTCAGTTTCCACAAGTGTCCAATGGGGCTGGTAATGATAGTATTACATAACACTTACTGCAGAAAATTATTGTAAGAATTGTATGAGTTAATCCACCCGGAGTCCCTGGAATAGTGAGGTTGCTCTCTGTGCACTAAGTAATCGTTACTCAACAAAGATTGGCTTTTAATTATGATTGTTATCTCTAGCTTGATGCCACTGTGAAAATCTTAGGAAATGCTCTTATAACCTCTTCCAGGCAGGCTTAACGCAGTACTCTGGGAAGCTCTAAATCACACAGCACAATACTAGCCTCAAGCACTCAGTAAGGATTTGTTGGACTGAAGAAACTGAGTCAATCTGTTTCTTAAGTACTCTGGTTTCCAAGGAATGACTAGAAAGAAGTATAGGACTTATCTGTTGTTTTTCATGGAGTCTATCTCTACATCATTAACATGAATAACCAAGTTTTTGTGACATATCACTTACCTGATGATTTTAATTAACATAGACTCCTGTAAGCATCCAAAAAAAAAAGTCTCAAAATCTGTGGACTGACAGTTTTCATAATTTGTTAATATGAAAACCATTTAAATCCTTATACAGGGCCTAGTTATACTTTCCCTACAAGCAATTCTAAGAAACTGGGTTATCTTAGAATTGGTTAGAAATCATAATTTAGAAAAAATGCAGATTTCCAGAGATATGTTCACTAACAAAGAAAAAAATCACACGTGACAACTGTGAGAAAAAAGTCAGAAAAATATAATTCACTCCAATGGCCCCTAAGCAGATTACTGCCACCTAAATAGAATAATTAAAGTTCATAATGATGACCTTGAATCATGAAGAAAAGGTTATATGTTGTTTATTAAAAGACAAGTGGTCTCATATATTTGTTTTAAATACACCATGAAAACTTTTAAATAAATGTTTTGTTTTGTTTTACTTGGTGAAATCTCCAGGGTTAGTTGCAAATGGACCCACCAAGTATTTCAATAGGTTGCCGTATCCTACAAAGTTGTTTGATACAAACCAATTAAATGTCGAAAAACTGTTGCCCCAGATTAACAGAAATGAGTAATCCATTACATAAATAGTGCCATTCAGTTGGATTTAAAAGTAAATTTTGATACTTTAAAGAGTGAGTTTTAAGTTATCTATAAAATTTACCTGTGTGAAATGGTTCATTTTTCTCTGATGATCCTCAGTAAAGAATAAGAAAGTTTTCATAGTTTTTTGTTTTTTTAACAAATTTAGCAAAACTTATACACACAAGCAGTTACCTTGGGAGGAAATTTGCTTCTTCCACAGACATGGCTACCATTCAAACATCTCTGAAAACGCCTCTTCAGAAATATCCTAATCTTATTTCAGTTCTAACTCTTACATCTTATTTACCAAGTCTGAGTTGTAAACAGGTTTTTACTGTTCCTAAAAATCAACTGCTACCATTTCAGTTCAACGCCAGGCACAGAGGCGTACAGGCACTAAAGATGAACTACCATCTTTGGCCTTCAGGCTTTCCCCCAGGCTAGTGATGACCTTTTACTTCACAATATGGCAAATGCAATGAGTTAGGAACAGGTATAGACGAGCACCCAACCCAAGGCATGTCAGAAGACAGACAGAAAGGAGTCAGGAAAGAAGACTGCCTGACTTGGTGCAGTCTACAAAGAGTCTTTAAGTAGCTAGTATGAGAAGAGGTCAGATAGGAAAAGCATTCATGGAGGGAACTACAGGTGTAAAGGCGTGGACTCTGATGTGTGCGAGAGAATCAGAGGCTTGTCAGTGTTACTGGAGAGCCAGGTGAGATGGACATTCTGGGAGATGAGCCTGGAGAGGGAAGACGGCCCGTGATAGAGGGCCTTGTAGTTCATGACAAGAAGCTTGCGCTCTCACAACAGGACAAATATTGCATGATTCCACTTATATGAGGGATCTAGACTAGTCAAATTCATAAAGACAGAAAGAAGAATGGTGGCTACCAGGCACTGAGGGGAGAGGAGGATGTAGAATTAGTGTGTAATATGTTATATATATCTTTACCACAATAAAAACCACTAAAAATATCATTCAGATAAGAGAAGAGGAATGGGGAAGGGATGGAGGGAAAGAAGGAAGGGGAAAGGAACAACAACCACAGCTTGAGCTCGATCCAGTAACCAGTGGTTCCCAGACTAGTTTTAGCTTCAGAACCTTTTCTTCAAACATCTTGCATAAAAGCCCAACTACAAAAGAGACCGGTTTGGTGCCAGAGGCCATCCCAGAAGCCCACCAGCACCTATGTCCCAACTTGCCCCATAATGAACCCTGAGGAACCTCCAGGCAACCCAAAGAGCAAACCACTGGAGCAGGTAATGGAAGGAAGCTAAAAGGTTTCTGCCTGAACATGACGCAATGAAATTTCTGAAATAGTAAGGTGGGTCTGGTCTTTAGAATCAAATGAATTATCTCAACTCTGTGCCTCTCACCAGCCACACACCCTTGAGCAAGTTACTTATCTGCTGTCAAAGGGACTAAAAAATCCTTTTTTATCAGATTGTAAGGACTGATAAAATGTAAGCAGGATGCCTGATACAGGATGAATTCTAATTTGATGGCAGCTATTGGTACTCTTTACTTTTATTTGGCACCACTCTGGTTTCTGTGTAGTGAGATGATTTTGGGTAGGTGGAAACAAGAATCCAAATAAGAGATCATAAAAGCCTGAAGTAGTGACAATCAGGGTCGGAGGAAGAAATATTCTGGAAGGGCTATCAAGATGCGGAATGAGCACTGACAGCCATTTCATCTTCCTTCAAATCAACCAGAAGAAAGGGACAGAGAGGAGCAGAAATAACCCAAAGGTTGTCTAGACCCAGTCTTGGGGGCTGGGAGGCGGAGGGTTGGAGGATTATAGCCTGCGGCAGAGAACAGCCAGAAGCCAAGAGGAGGGCCTATTGGAGAAAAGCTTTTCAAGTCCACTCTTACCTCTCCCCAATATTCCATGGGGACAATTACTGCCTGTCCCTTTAACAACTCCTTGCAATGTTAAAAAGTTAATACAAAGATTTAGTCTGTCCAGCCAGAAATTATTCCTCTACTCACCCCGTCCAAGCTCTTAGGGCTAATGGACTAAAACCTAGAGAGAATGCCTCCTCTTTCTTCTTCCAGAGCAAGCAGCCAATGATAAAATCATGCTCATAGAATAGCCTAATGGAAGGGCATGGAACACTAGCAACTAACAGTGGTTCTGTGGTGCCCAAGGATTTTCCATCCTGGGTGGGGTTCATCCCTTCCCTTCTACTTAAAGTCACCTGGAGGGACTTGGACCCGGACCTGGCCAATGGCTCTTCCCCAGTACATAAGGGGACGTGTATAAACATGCTTATCAGTGTTGTTTGTAGAGGCTGGGAGCTGGAAATTACCTGTGTGTTCATGGAATGACAGAATTCCCTGCAGCAGTTAGAAACATTAGGCTAGATCAGTGGTTCTCAACCAGTGGTGAGTGTGTCTCCTAAAAAGACATTCAACAATGTCTGGAGAGATTTTTGATTGTCACAACTTGGAGGTGAGGGGTGAGGGGGAATGTGATACTGGCATCTAGCAGGTAAAGGTCAGGAATACTGCTACATCCTACCATGTACAGGACAGACCCCGACAACACAGAATTTTTTGACCCAAAATATCAATAAGACTGAGATTGAGAAACACTGGACTAGATGAACAAAACAACATGGCTGGGTCATAAACATATAATGCTGAATGAAAACATCTCTTTTAAGAGATGTGATCTATTATAAAAATTCCTATTTGGAATCAGGGATTCATTCAGCCAATTATCTGACATTCATTGTGCATCTACTCAAGGTAGGCACTGTGCTTGGCAGACTATATGATAGGATTCAGTACTAGATAGGATTCTTCACCTCCTGGATGGAGTCTAGTAGAAGAGGCAGATGTTAAGTAAATAATGTCACAAACAAAAGCGAGAAGGGAGGAGATATTTTGGAGACTGTAGGATCTAGAGTTCCTCAATTCCCCCACTTAAAAAAGCTATAAAAAGTCATTCGGTGTCCATCTTTGCTTAAATAACACTACAGAACAATACCCTTCAGCAGGGCTACACACCAGCCTAAGATTGTGCTGCCCACACAGTGAGAGTTCAGGAGATGTTTGCCAAATGAATAGATGAAGCCTGTACAGTTAAACACCACTAAATGACCCCTTCACAAATTTCTAGGCCTCAACCTTTGAAACAGGAAACTAAACAAAGGAGGAACTAAAGGGCCAGGGCCTTCGCTAGACAATAACAAGAAGTATACGTGTAGATGGACCGACTATCATTCATTCCACCTCAAGCCCATGCCCCCTCAGACCAAGCTACTTGCAGTGCCTTGAGCAAAACACTCCCTGGCACTTCTAAGCCTGGACTGCCCATCCTCACCTATACCACCTAGAAAACTCTTGTTCATGGCTCACAATCCTAAACACAATTCTCTGTCAAGCTCCCCAGCCCTACCTCACCCTGGTAGACTCGATCTCTGCCCTCCTTTGTGCCATCTGTACTTTGCGCTCACCTCTACAGCACTCACCATAACTTCTTACCATAATTTGATTATGAGCTCGCTTGGGAACAGGAACCAAATCCTATTCATCTTTATAGCCCAGAGATTAGTCTATTACCTAGAACATCATAGATGCTCAAGGTTTGGCGAATGAATGAATAAATGAACACGTCCTGCATTATGCTACAAAAATAGGATAAAATCTCTGCCCTCAAAAGCTTACCACCTATTCGATAGGAAAGGATAACTATATGAATAATTAAAGATTTTTACTAGAGATATAAATTTGATAGTCATTATAAGGAATATGCATTTTTAATATATGAATCAGAATAATGTGTTAGAATGTAAACTGCTAGATGGCATGCAATTAAATAAATCGTCAGGTATTCCTGGAAACCCATATCCTGCTATTACAGTATTTATCATTTGAGTTGACAGCAATAAATGACAAAAGCCAAATTACAAGCAGAGTCTACTTGGAAACATACAGTACTCGTTATTATGAATGCTTGACACATAGTAAGTATGCATAACCTTTTACTGAATGAGTGATCCGATATTCTTAATCATAGAGAAAAGTTATCTCTAGGCTAGTGAGGCAGGTGTATCAGCAGTTGGGGTTACAGAGAATATATCCCTCTCATAATGAAAACAGAACCAGCTCTAGGCCCAAAACTTTCTCCTGTATTTAGTACCCAGTTGCAAAAAGGGCTATTCTTACCCCCTTTTGGTAAAAGGAGCAGAGAAGAGTTGTGTGGTCACAAACTAGCCTATATCCCATCCATGTGATGATAACACATCTACTCACCAAACTATCCCCATCTCCCATGGTTCCCTGGCCACGGTTGGGGATTCATATAGCTGAACTCAAATTAGGGAGATGAGTTTTAATACTGAAATTTTAAAATATTGAGTATAAGGAGCCCTGAATACCTGGTAAACTGCACTTTTCTGATTGCTGGGGAAGACAAGGAAAAACTACAAACCAGAATCCCAATGTCTGGACAGTGGCCAGAGGTAAGACTGAAACCCTTAATGAAAAGAGCTCTGCCAACCGAAAAAAAAAAAAAGCTCCAGCCCAAGACCCTCAGAATAAAGATCAATAAAGGGAAGAATGTGGGGAGTATGGCAGAATGGAAAGGAAACCTCAAGAACCTTTGTCATCATTCATTCATTCATTCATTCATGTGCTAAGGGTTGTGGAAAATACAAAAATGAAAGACTTGATTCCTGCTGTTAAGGACTTTGTCCATCAGGAATGTAAAATGTCCACAAATAGTTATCACACAAGAAGAAAAGCAAAGATCCATAAGGGAGGTACAAAAAAAGTGCGTTCGAAGACAGAAGAAATCTCATACTTAGAAAGCTATTAGATACTCCTGCGTGTAAAACTTACCAGGATTTGGAAAATTAGAACACTAGGAGAAAAAAAAAAAAAAAACCATTGCTAATCCTTGCTACATCTTGTTAAACTATCTGCCATACGTATTGTCTGTCCCAACATCAGGGCCACTGGCATCTCCTGGAGCAACACTACATCTTCCCATCACCGAGGAATGGAAAGCTGCGAGTGGGTGACGACTAACTTGGGCAGAGCGGTAGCATGAGCCAGGTTGCGGACGCTCCTGTGTAGTCAGCCACTTAATCCTCACAACATCCTCACATGGTAGGTACTGTTATTATCTCCATCTTACAATAAGAAAACTGGGGCAGAGAAGTGAAGTGACTTGCCCAAAGTCACGCAACTGGTAAGTGGCACAGACAGGATTTGAGTTCAGAATCTGTGCCCTTAGCCATTACATTACACTGCCTCCCAGCTGAGAACTTGTGGTTAAACTTATCAGGACATATACAGTGCATGACACAAGGTGATTTTTGGTCAACTTTCCCCTTTAAACACACCCACCTTTTTAAAACTACACTTATTTATACTACACAACTGTATCCACCATTATTGATCTAGTTTTGAAAATGGTACAGCTTTTCAGGACATAGTTTTCACAATCTTTAAAGGGAAATTTGTTCGTTAATCTGGAAAAAATACATCAAACGCCTGTTTCATGAGAAGGGCCAGTGGCCAGGAGTGGTTAAGGGTGTAGTTAGGACTGGGGCTGGCAGGCACCATGCCTTACAGGTCATCTCATGGGCTTGGGCAAATTGCTTAGCCTTCTTTATTATTTCCCCATCTGCAAAGTGGGTATAACAATGGTCTACCTCATAAAATGGTGAGGATTAGATGACATCCTTTTAAATTGCTAACCACAGTACTTGACTCAGGGAATGGTCAATAATGTCGCCTTTCATCATTTAGGTCCTGGGCTATCTGTATTTCAAGAATGCAAGTCCTCCAGTAACCACAGAAATGCCTTCTCTGTCCCAGAGTTACTATCAATCCGTTAAGCACATTACTATTTCCCTCAGAGCACAGTGGCACTGGAAGCAGGCTTCCCTGGACCCCAGCCCTGGAGGTGGCCATGTCGCCTCGCTCAGGCCCAGGAAGGAGGCAGAGCGTGGACTACCTCCGGGTGGCACCACAAAACTTAACCCAGATTTCTCACTTGGATGAACTCATCTGTTAGTGGAAGGTCACTGCCAGGGCCCTGTCAGACGGGCTTGGCAGCACAAGGAATGCGAGTGCCTGAGCCAGGAAGAGGAGCTCACCTACCTGCCAAGCCTGAGGGTGGGTACCCCTCCTTCACAGCATCCTTGGGGACTTCGTCCCCTCCCCGCTGGGAGGCCACTGGGGACCGACCTAACAGTGCCAACAAGGTGAATTTCCGCCCAATCCTCTGAAACACATTCCCACGATTTCTAAGACGGAACCGAGGGAGCAGCACCAAGCGCTTCACAAAGCCAGGTAAAGAGCAACATCCCTGGTGCACATGTTGAGTCGCCTGAACCAGCTGCAAAGTCGGAGCGGCCGCCTCTCGCTCGCTGCCTGGCCGCGTGTGCTCCGCAGCCACGTGCGAGCCAGATCCGGGTCTGGGTCCGGGTCCGGGTCCCGATCCCGGTCCCGATCCGCAGCACCCTGGAGCCCCCGCCGCCCTCCCTACCCGCCCCCGCGGGGCTGCAGCGCGCTCCTTCCACTCACCAGGTGAAGAGTTTGCCTTTTATCCTGCACAGCAGGCCGACGACCCTGCTCGCCGCTCCCTGCGCCTGCGGCGGCGGGGCGCCGGGTCCAGGCGGCGAGGCTGCTTCCATGGGGGAGCCTGCAGTCTGCGGCGCCCGGAACCCCCCGAAGTACTGGGGCCCGGAAGACGGGAGGCGGTGCCTGTGAGGCCAGCGGGGGCTCGGCTCTGTCCCTGCGCCCGCGCTCCCGCGCTCGGTCGGTCCTCTAGCTTCTCGGCGGGCTCCTGCGGCAAATCATTAACCATCAAGCCCCTAGGGCCAGACAATACATTTGCAGATTACAACCTGGCACCTCCGGGGAGCCGGAGGAGAAAGGGCACTTTTTATTTCTCGCCTTGGCAGTCGAGCTGCGGTGTTGGGTGACACCCAATATGCGTTTCAGGTTTTTATGGCTCCTTATTTAAAATCAGCAAAGGAGGTGATAAGAGAGTATGCCAGCGAGTCCTAATTTAAGAAGCAGTGAACTTTGCTAACTACAAAAGACCGGCCGACTCCTCCCTTGACTTCCTTGTCTCCCTCCCTCTGACTACTTCAGAAACTATTTCTCATCTAAAAAGAACTGAAAAGGCTTCAGTTGCGTTTCTTTTCCTCCCGAAACATGGGTGAACTCCTAAAAGGATCTTGGAAATATGGTATTTGCGGTGTGTCCCATTCCTTACGGTGTGTTCTGGTTTGCCTTTTAGTATGCACAGCTGTCTCAGAGGTGCCAGTGGAGGGGAGGAGACAACGCCAACCACCGGTGCTCAGCCAGCACGCCTGGGCCTCGGCCACGCCTTTCCACGCTTCTGCAAACAAGGAGGGACTAGCAGCTGGGACTGAAAAGTTCCTGACTCACCGACAGGGTCTGGTAGACCCCCTGCTTCCCGAAAGGAGGATACCAGGAAGACAAAAAAAATAGGTTTTCGGGCCACTTTTTTTTCTGACCACTTCCTTCCGTGGGCAAGATGAGGGAAAGGAGTTGAGGAAGGACCGAAATAATTGTAAATTCAAACGAGCTGGCAGTTCTGTAAGAAGATTCTAAGAAAGAATATAGATTTTGAAAAATGAAATGTAGCTTTAGGAACCCAAGTTTAGCAGCTGTAGGAACCCTAAAGTCCACGTGAGATGTTTATTTTTTTTTAGTTGTTGAAGTGAGATGGGAAAAAAAATGAAAATTAAGAACATGGTCATCCATAAAAGTCAACCACATCGTGAAACATTATGAAGACATTAAACAGAATGGAAAAGAGCCATACTAGGCCTTGAAAAGATTTTCCCAAACTATTTTTAAGTGAGAAAAGTAAGATGCAGAGAAGTATGTTCCATATGATCTCATTTTGGTAAAGTGGGCAGCCTATTAAACCTTGTAGGTTGTCAATGTTGAATTTTACCTGAGCCCTGAAAATACTGATAGTTAAGAAACCCCCCACCCTTTTGTGTTTTGGGGAGTGGTATACCCTTCTCCGTGTGACTTAGAGAAGACCCAGAGGTGCTCTGTTGGTCACGTAGGACAAAGCCAGACAGACCCTTCAAGGTCTCATCCTTTCCCTCATAAATGGTTGGCTGAACTGCCTGTGTCCACTGACCATTGGGAACAAAATGCTTGTTAATCAAACTAGTTAAATTCCTCTTCCTCCAGGCCTGGGAACTTTCACCCAGCTTGGCCGGAGCCAGCATGTAACCCTTCTTTAATATGTCCCTCCTGAGAATATGCTTGTGTCAGTAAAACATTCTCTGATCTATTATCCAATCAAGCCATCCTTTCATTCCATTCCCTCCAAGCAGGGAGGAGTCCCGCTTCTCTTAGCAATAATCCTTTCCAAAAAAGTCTCTCCTTACCTAAATCAGATGTGGGTTTTTTTGTTTGTTTGTTTGTTGGATAATATGTGTATGGTTAGTGAGCATGGAGAAAAGTGTAAGACACAAGTCAACACAAGTAACCTTCAGAAGGTTAAGGAATACAGAAAGAAGAAAAGCAATACTGCACTTGCTAACACACTCCTGCATGTTTGATATAGTCCCTTTTAAGTAAAAATGTGTGCTTTGTATAAATACGTGAGATTAAAAGATGGATTTAGATGTTGTGGTAGACTGAATAATGTCACCCCAAAAATATCCAGTTCCTAATCCCTAGAACCTGAGAAGGTTGCTTTATACAGTAGTCCCCCCATATTCATGGTTTTGCTTTCACCAGTTTCCCATGGTCACCCACAGTCCAAAAATATTAAAGGGAAAATTCCAGAAATAAACAATTCATACATTTTAAATTGTGAATCATCCCCAGAATATTCACATTGTACATGCTACTCATTAGTCACTCAGTTGCATTCTCGGTTATCAGATAGAGTATTGCTGTATCACAGTGCTTGTGTTCAAGTAACCCTTATGTTACTTAATAATGGCCCTAAAGTGCAAGAGTAATGATGCTGGCAATTCAGATATGCCAAAGAGAAGCCTTTAAAGTGCTTTCTTTAAGTAAAAAGGTACATATATATAGGAAAAAACATAGTATATATAGGGTTTGGTACCAACCGTGGTTTCAAGCATCCATTGGGGGGTCTTGGAACATATCCCCATGGATAAGGGGACAACTGTATAGCAAAAGGGACTTTGCAGGTGTGATTAAACTATAGATCTTGAGTTGGGGAGATTATTCCTAATTATCTGATGGACCATAATGTAATCACAAGTGTCCTTATAAGAGGGAAGCAGAGGGAGAAAGTGATACGGTAATGGAAGCAGAGACTGGAATGATGCTCTTTGAAGATGGAGCAAGTGCCACAAGCCAAGGAATAAAGGCAGCCACTGAAAGTTCAGAGCCTTGAGAAGGAAGAAGCCCTGCCAACTTTTGTTTAACTGTAGCCCAGTAAAATTGATTTCAGACTTCTGACCTGTAGAACTGTAACAGACTAAATTTGTGTTGTTTTAAGCCACTAAGTTGATGGTAATTTGTTATAGCAGCTATAGGAAACAAGTACAGATATATAGATATAGATATAGATATAGATATAGATATAGATATAGATATAGATATAGATATAGATATAGATATAGATATAGATATAGATATAGATATAGATATATCTATATATCTATATCTATCTATCTATCTATCTATCTATCTATCTATCCTTGCTTGTGTTTCCATGAGCAACAAGAAGAGTGTGGAAGAATACACACCAGGCTGTTAATATTGGTTTAAGCCATGGGAGTGAGTGGTAGAAGGAGGTAGGGAGGAGGGGGATAAGGGAGGAGAAATGGCCTTATACATCTTCACTTTGTGTTCTTACTATGGGCATATACTACTTCTGCAATTTGAAAAATATTTAATTAAGACATTTTTCAATAGGTCATGTTAATCTTAATTCAAAACATGTTAGGCTCAATATATCACCCCACAGGAAAATGGGGCCCGGAAATATAGTCTACCACTAATACGGATTCTAAAGTTATGAACAAAGTTGTAAGGAGTGTTTTATAAACAGAAAATCTTCATCAAAAAGTAGTAATGGTAATATTGTTCTAGCTTGCTCCAAAAAGAGTTCATCTCCTTACTGGGGATTATTGATCAGTCTACATTATTTTGGTATCAGGATTAATATACATTAAGTGGATCTGTGGACACCAATCCACAAGTTTTTGTCAAAGAAAATTAACTGAAAAAATTATTTAGGTGTTGGAGATTTTTCACATCATAACCTTCTTACAAGTGTCAGAAGACAGTTACCCCTTATTTAGCACCTAAAGTGTGCCAGGTATTTTATATACATTTTCAATCCTGTTGCAGTTATCTATTGAATGTATCAAATCACCGCAAATCTTAGTGGCTTCAAACAACAATCATTTTATTATCTCTTGTGGTTTCTGTGGGTCAGAAATTTAGGAAGGTTTGGGCCAGAAGGTCTGGCTCAAGGCCTTTCATACAGTTGTAGTCGCAAGGTAGCTAAAGCTAGTGTTAACGCAGACTCAAAGGGTCTGCTTGCCTGCATGCACTCAAGCCAAATAAGATCCGAACAGGAGATTGCAGCAAAGAAAGTAAAGATTTATTTAAGGAATTGGCAGCAAGTCCAGAGATATAGGTGAGCTAATGCTCTCAAAAACCGGGCTCCCCATGGCCTCTAGTGGCTAGGTTATATAAGGGAAAATCATTAATCATGGTTACTATGGGAGCTGGGGTCATGGGCCCTGCTGATTGGTCAGGCTAAGGCAGCAAGCAGCTGATGATGGCTTCAGGTCCTGGTGTCAGTCAGGACATTGTTCAATTTGGTTTCCAGGGGATGCCATCCATGGGGCCATTCTGCTTTTATGAGTCCAGAGCTGAAACATAACTGAGGCCAAGGTGTTGTCTTTGTTTTATTAAAACCTTATGTTAGTTTGCGGTTTAGTTATCATATCCTGGTCATGGTTGACAGACCTAAAGCTTTTTCTTAGGTCAATTTGACACTGACCAGAACCTAATGTCCTGAGGGCTTAGTGATTAAAAGGAGGGGACACACAGTATATGCACAGGTAGGAGAGTCTGGGGAAAAGAATACAAGTGAGTCACAGTTCTATTAGGCTAAACAAAGTTAGCTTGGATTAAAGCAAAATGTGTGCTAAAGACATGAAGTTCATGTGCAGTTACACTAGAAAGGGGTATGGGGAGGGAGGAGGGATGTTAGGGGGTGACCAGCATCTCTGTCTCCACTTAGTTCCATGTTGTGGTCTCATCTCGTGTTGTGGACTAATTTGGGCTTCCTCACAACCTGGTGACTTTAGAGTACTCTGCTTACATGGCAGCTGGTTTCCAACTCCCACCCCCACCCCCATCCAAGCAAGTGTCCTAAGAGAAAAAAAGCCAAAACATAGTTGATGTCCTCCAGCCAATGACCATCATGAATATACATGTAGTTAAACAAGTTGAATTTATTACTCCTTGCAATGAGAAAGAAGAAACCCCGTGGGAGAACCATTGATGTCTCAGTAAGAGGATTTTAGAAAGAAACTATTATAGGATTTGGGCTTTGGTTGAGTGATTTGAGGGAGGGTCTGAGGAAGCAGGGAATGATTCTCCCTATACTGAATGCTGTCTGATTAGATGCAATTCTGATTGGTATCTCAATATATCTTATCTATACAGAGGGCAGACTAAGGTGAGGCTAAAACTGCAATTGGTAAAAAAGTAGTAGTCACTCATTCTGACCAAGAGGAGAGTTGGTATTTTGTGGGTGGCACAGTGACCTTGTTTTTGTGATTAGATAAAATCATGAACTGGCCTTGCTTTGTCTCCCTTATCAAGGTCCCAGAGTAATCTTGTCTGAGGATGGTAATCTGTGAGATTGTTTGTGTTCAATAAGAGACAAAATATGCCCTAGCTATAAGTGCCAAGCAGGCCAGCTTCCAAATGTTAAAGACTGCTTTTTTATTTTTTAATTGTGGTATCTCCTTTCATGACCTAGCCTAAGAAGTCACATAGCACCACCTCCATTTCGATACGAGGGGAGGGATCATAGACCCTGCTAGGGGCTGAATGTTTATGTCCCTCCAAAATTCATAGGTTGAAATCTAATTCCCACTTTTGGTATTTGGTGGTGGGGACCTTGGGTCATGAGAGTAGAGCCCTCAGAGAGGCCAGAGAGCTAGCTCACTCTTTTTTTCTGCCATGTTAGGCTACCATGAGCAGTCAGCAGTATGCAACCCAGAAAAGGGCTCTCACCAGAACCCTACCATGCAGGCACCTAGATCTCAGACTTCCAGCTTCGAGAACTGTGAGAAAAGCATGTTTGTTGTTTAAGGCACACAGACTATGGTAATTTGTTAAAACAGCCCAAATAAACTCAGAAAACCCCCACCTCTCAATGGGAATTGTGCAAGAGAGCACAAGGGATGGGACATATTGTTGCAGCCATCTTTGGAAACTATAGTCTGCCACAAATGCTTTCCAAAATGCTAGGCTTAGTAACAATTATTAGCTTTTTAGCACTATTTTTAATAGGCTACTAGCTCTATAATTTCAGGTGAGTAAACTAAAGCTCAGAAAAATTAAGTAACTTGCCCAAGATCTTCAGAATAGTAACTGAGTGACTCTGATTATCAGGATCACCAGCCTGCCTCTCTGATTTAACTGACAAGCACGCATGATCCTCTTTCACAATAGCTCTTTATCCCTGTTTGTAAAAATAATTGTAAATAACCAGACTTTCAAATCTCACAATTGAACTCATAGCAACAGAATAGAATGGTGGTTACCAGACACTGGGGGAAATAGAGAGAGATTGATCAGAGAGTACAAACTTTCAGTTACAAGATAAATAAATTCTTGAGATCCAATATATAGTATTGTGACAATAGTTAACAATACTGTGTTATAAATTTGAAATTTGCTAAGAGAGTAGATTTTAAAGGTTCTCACCACACACGAAAAACATGGTTACTGTGTGAGGTGATGGATGTGTTAATTAACTTTAATGTGGTAATCATTTTACAATACATATATATATGAAATCATCACATTGTACACTTTAAAGTCACACAATGTTGTCAATTATATCTTATTAAAGCTGGGAGAAAAAGAAAACATTATTTTAAACAATCCTGTTTGTATCATCTATTAAATACATCTGTTATCATTACACTTGAGACTTAAAGACAAATAGCTATCTTGTTCCAGCTAAGCCTTCTTCTTTTCTATTTCAGAGGTGTCTAAGAAACTTGGTGTCAAACTGTCTTCCATTTGAATTACCAAAAGTGCGTACGCAAGTTACCAAAAACGAAAATGTCAGAATTATTTGTCATTAAGCAGAGTGAATCAATAATACTGTGTGCTTAGATGGCAACTTTGAAGAATTCACATTATTACCATAGGACATATTGCAAATCAATCAACCGGTAATGGTTGAATGCAAATTATGTGCAGACCACAGTTCTAGATATGATCTACAGCATCCAAGACATGAAAGATGTTTTACCTTTCCTTCCCTCTTTCCTTCCTTCCTTCCCTCCACAAACATTTTGAGGATACCTATTACATTCAGGCCCCCATGCTAGGTGGTAAGGAGAATGCTATAATAAATAAGACTTGCTACTTGCCCTAAGATTGTTTGCAATTAATAGAGAAAATGTGTACACAACCCTAAAGGAACTTACTATCTATTTAAGGAGAGAAAATTTCAAGAAATGAGCTTTTTCCTGGATTATTCCTTAGCCCCAGCCAGCTTCCACTTCACCCTCTCTGTTCTGCCCACGATGCCCAAAGCTTTCTCTTCTCTTTATCTCTTCCAGATGCTATTGCCTGAATCCTTTTTCCTGAGATAACCCAACCTCTAAAATACATAGTTAAGAGTCAACAAAAAGGAAATAGACATGAGGTTGAACAAAAAACTAATCAAAAAAAGAAGGGAACAAAAAAATCGTTGGAAGAAACCTGAAGTTTGTAATTAACCACAGCTATCCCCTATTGTCTAGTTCTGTGGTTATAAATACCATCCATAGGCTGATGACTCCCAAATTTTTATCTCCAGCATGGTCTTCCTCTGTGCTCCGGATTTGTATATCTAACTGCTTATTTGACCTTTCTACTTGGAAATCTTAAAGGCATCTCAAACACAACCCAAACAAAACTGTTTCCCCATTTCCTGCTTACTTCACATTCACTCCTATCCCAGTATATAGAGCCTCAATTTATCAGTTCTCAAGCTAAGAATCTAGGGATTGTATTTGATTCCTCCTTTTCTCTTAGTCTCCCCCATTCAAGCCAATAGCCAATCTCTTATTTCCATTTCCGAAATACATCTTAAATCCACTCAGTTTTCTATACCTTGACCATCCTAGGCTAAACCACCAAAATCTCTAACCTACACCACTGCAGTAGACTCTTATATCTTCTTACTTATTCTCTTCTTGCCTCTGTTCAATTCATTATCCAAAATGCCTTTGAAATAAGGTTACTCTCCTGCGTATAGGCTTCAATGCTGCCTGCTATATTGAGAATAAAATTTGGAGTCATTTCTCTGGCTTACAATGCCCATGCCTGTCTCTTCAACTTGTATGCAGACTATTCTTCTTTCTACTCCTGAAACTCCAAGCTTGTCTCATGTCCACTGCTTGGAATAATCTACCTCTAGATCTAAGAATAGTCTCATGTCTAATGTCACCTATTTAGAGAAGGCTTCCCTTACTACATTAGTTCATAGTCTCCCAGTCTCTGTCTGTCAAATTGATTAGTTAATTATCATAGAAAGTTTTATGCAGCGAATTGTATTCCTCCAAAATTCACATGATAAAGTTGCCCAGTGCCAAGAAGGCAGCACTACCACGTTGGTAATCCTGGTAATCCAGGAAGGCAGGGCCACTCTAGTTGGCCCAAAGGGCAAAGCATTAAGCCAAAGAGAATTATTCTCAAGCCTTAAAATGTAATGGTATTTGCCCTGCTAGTTTTCTGACTTGCTTACGACTTGTGGCCTCTTTCTTCTTTCCCATTTCTTCCTTTTGAAATGAGGAGTGTCTGTCCTGTGCCTATCCCACCATTGTTTTTTGGGATAATTTGTCTGGTTTTGCAGGTTCACAGCTGGAGAGGAATTTTGCCTAAGCATGAGTCATACTCCAAGTCTCACCCTTACCTAAGATGATATTTAGATGAGAGACAATGCTGAAATGGGTTAAGACTTTTGAAGCTGTTGGGACAGGGTAAATATATATTTGACCCTTGAACAACACAGGGGTTAAGGGTGTCAACCCCCTGTCAAAAATCCATGTATAACTTTTGACTTTCCAAAAACTTAACTACAGTCAGCCGTTCATATCCACAGATTCAATGAACCTCGGATTGAAACAGCATTTCCAATCCACATTTGGGAATCTGCAATTTGGACACCGCAGTTAGAAATGCAAAAATACTGTTTTTGATCCACAGTTAGTTGAATCTGCAGATGTGAAAACTGAGGATAAGAAGGGCCGACTGTATTTATGGGAAAAAAATCCATGTATAAGCATACCTATGCAGTCCAGTCCCAGGTTATTCAAGGGTCAACAGTATTTTGATTGTGAGGACATGAATTTTGAGAGGCCAGAGGGCAGAGTGTTTTGGGCTGAATTGTGTGCCACCAAAATTCAAATGTCGAAGTCCTAACTCCAAGTACTTCAGAATGTGACTATATTTAGAGATAGAATCTTTCAAAAGGTAATTTTTAAAATGAAGTAATTACTGTTGGCCATAACCCAGTATAATTGGTGTCTTTATAAGAAGAATAAATGAGGACATAGTCAGTTATAGAGGGACGACCATGTGAGGACACACAGAGAAGGTGGCCATCTGCCAGTCAAGGAGAGAGGCCTCAGAAGAAACCAACCTGCCAACACCTTGATTTTGGACTTCTAGCCTCCAGAACTGTGAGAAAACAGTGGTTGAAGCAACCCAGTTTGGTACCTTGCTATGGCAACCCTAGCAAACTAATTCAGAAATTATCTGAAATTATCTTGTCTTTTTATTTAATTACTTATTTAGTGTTCTGCTGCCCCCAAAGAATGTCCTGCCCTTTAGTAGGAGCAGCCCCATAATGCCTTGATAATCATATTAGAATGTAACAAAAGTGACTAAACCATAAAGCATTCAGATAACCCCCTTTAAAAAGATTCATTTTTATTTCTTCATACATATCTTCTACGGGTTTTAATGGATTAATCTTAGTATTCTTCTCATTACCTTTTATATTTGTTTTCTATTTCATTAATTTTTTCAATCTGTATTATTTCCTTCCTTCTACAGTATTTGGTTTATCCTTCTTTTTCCTTAACTCCTTACATTGTATGCTAATCCCACTGATTTTGAGCTGCATCTCACAAATTGATGATAGTTTTGCTATCATTCAGTTCTAAGTATTTTCCAATTCCATTATGATTTCTTCTTTGCCCCGGAGTTGTTAAGACATCCATTCATTTCCAAGCATAATAAGATTTTTCAGTTATTTTTCTGTGATTGGTTTCTAACTTAATTGCATGATAATGTAGTCTACATGATACCAATACTTTGAAACTTGCCAAGACTAGCTACATAGGCAGTTTCATAAATGTTTCATGTGTGTTTAAAATAAAATGTATTCTCTAATGTTTTAGTATGTCTATTAAATCAAGCTTAATAACATTCCTCTTCAAATATTCCAAGACCTACTGACTTTTTGTGTGTTTGATCTGTCAATTACTTTTTTTCATTAGTTTTAGGTGCACAAAACAAAGTAATAGATGTTTATCATTTATATCTCTCACACTGTGTCAACCCCCCTTCCCCCATCCATTATCCCTCTGACATCCCACACAGCCAATACATTTCCACTGTCTCTATTCCTAATGCTGTACTCCGCTTCTTGTAAATATACATATACAAATTTGTAGTTGACATTTATTATTGTTCAGCTTCAGCTTCAAGTGTACAATGCAGTGATCAGACATCTACATCTTCCCTGAGTTGGTTTCCCTAATGAGACAAGTGTCCATAGGATACCCTACAAAATCTTTACAACATTATTGATTACATTCCCCAAATTAACTTTCGTGACCCCCGTGGCAATCTTGTGGTTACTGACTGCTTTCTAAGCCCCTCACCTTCCCCCTTATCCCCAACCCCCCCCATCTAGCAACCCTCAGTTTTTCCTCTATGTCTCCAAAACTGTTTCTGATTAGTTAATTCACTTATTCTTTTCTTTAGATTCCACATATAAGTGAGATCATATGGTATTTGTTTTTCTCTGTCTGACTTATTTCACTTAACATAATGTTCTCTAGGTCCATCCATGTTGTTGCAAATGGTAAGATTTCTTTCTTCTTTAGGGCTGCATAACACTCCATTGCATAAATGTACCACAGTTTCTTAATCCAGTCATCTACCGATGGGCGTTTTTGTTGTTTCCATGTCTTGGCTATTGTGTATAGTGCTGCAATAAACATAGGAGTGCATAAAGTTTTTTGAATTAGAGTTTTGGATTTCTCCGGATAGATACCTAGGAGTGGAATTGCTGGATCATAAGGTAGTTTCATTTTCAGATTTTTGAGATACCTCCATACTGTTTTCCATAGTGGCTGCACCAATCTGCAATCCCACCAACAGTGCACAAGCGTTCCCTTTTCTCCACATCCTTGCCAGCACTTGTTTGTTGATTTATTGATAATAGCCATTTTGACTGGAGTGAGGTGGTATCTAATTGTGGTTTTTATTTGCATTTCTCTGATGGTTAGTAAGGTTGAGCATTTCTTCATATGTCTGTTTGCCATCTGTATGTCCTTTTTAGAAAAATGTCTCTTCATGTCCTCTGCCCATTTTTTAATTGGGTTGTTTGTGTTTTTGGAGTCGAGTTGAGTGAGTTTTTTATAAATTTATGATATTAACACCTTATCAGATATATCATTGGCAAATATCTTTTCCCATTCAGTAGGATCCCTTTTTGTTTTATTGATGGTTTCTTTTGCTGTGAACAAACCTTTTAGTTTGATGTAATCCCACATGTTTATTTTTTCTCTTACTTCCTTCGCGTGAGGGGATATATCAGTAAAAATCTTACTTCAGATAATGTCTGTGAAGTTTCTTCCTATATTTTCTTCTAGGAATTTTATGGTTTCAGATCTTACATTTAAGACTTTAATCCGTTTTGAATTTATTTTTGTATATGGTGTAAGGAGGTGGTCCAGCTTCATTTTTTTGCATGTGTCTGTCCAGGTTTCCCAGCACCATTTATTGAATAGACTGTCTTTACCCCACCATACATTCTTGCTTCCATTGTCATAGATTAAATGGCCATATAGGCATGGATTTATTTCTGGACTCTCTATTCTGTTCCATTGATCTATGGGTCTGTTTTTATGCCAGTACCATGCTGTTTTGATTACTGTAGCCTTGTAGTATAATTTGATGTCAGGTATCGTTATACCTCCCACTTTGTTCTTATTTCTCAAGATTGCTGAGGCTATCCGGGGTCTTTTATGGTCCCATATAAATTTTAGGATTATATGTTCTATTTCTGTGAAAAACGTCATTGGTTGTTTGATAGGAATTGTGTTGAATATGTATATTGCCTTAGGCAGTATGGAAATTTTAACTATATTAATTCTTCCTATCAATGAACATGGTATGTGTTTCCATCTATTTGTATCTTTTTCATTTCTTTCTTCAGTGTCTTATAATTTTCTGAGTACAGATCTTTTACTTCTTTGGTTAAATTTATTCCCTGGTATTTTATAGTCTTTGAAGCAATTGTAAATGGGACTGTTTTTTGTTGTTTTGTTTTGTTTTTGTTTTTTTTAATTTTATTTTATTAAATTTATTGGGGTGACAATTGTTAGTAAAATTACATAGATTTCAGGTGTACAATTCTGTATTACATCATCTATAAATCCCATTGTGTGTTCATCACCCAGAGTCAGTTCTCCTTCCATCACCATATATTCGATCCCCCTTACCCTCATCTCCCACCCCCCTACCCCCCGCCCCCCTTACCCTCTGGCAACCACTAAACTATTGTCTGTGTCTATGAGTTTCTGTTTCTCATTTGTTTGTCTTGTTCTTTTGTTGTTTTGGGTTTATATACCACATATCAGTGAAATCACATTTTTCTGTCTGACTTGTTTCGCTCAGCATTACTCTCTCAAGATCCATCCATGTTGTCACAAATGTTCCTATATCATCTTTTCTTACTGCGGAATAGTATTCCATTGGGGACTGTTGTTTTAATTTCTCCTCCTTATGTTTTATTATTGGTATATACAAATGCAACTGATTTCTGAATATTAATTTTGTATCCTGTTACTTTACTAAATTCATCTATCAGCTTTAATAGTTTCTTGGTGGAGTCTTTAGGGTTCTCTATATATAGTATCATGTCATCTGCATATAACGACAATTCTACTTCCTCCTTACCGATTTGGATGCCTTTTATTTCTTTTTCTTATCTGATTACTTTGGCTAGAACTTCCAGCACTATGTTGAATATAGAAGTGGAGAAAGTGGGCAACCTTGCCTTGTTCCTGATCTTAAGGGGAATGGTTTTAGCTTTTCCCCATTGAGTATGATGTTAGTTGTGGGTTTATCGTATATGGCCTTTATTATGTTGAGATATGTCCCTCTATTCCCACTTTCTTAAGGGTTTTTATCATAAATGGCTGCTGGATTTCATCAAATGCTTTTTCTGCATCTATTAATATGATCATGTGATTTTTATTTTTCATTTTATTAATGTGGTGTATCACATTAATTGATTTGCGGATGTTGAACCACCCTTGCATAGCAGGGATGAATCCCACTTGATCATGGTGTATGATCTTTTTAATGTATTGCTGAATTCTATTTGCTAATATTTTGTTGAGGATTTTTACATCTATGTTCATTAGAGATATCAGCCTGCAGTTTTTTTTGTTGTTGTTTTGTGGGGTTTTTTTTGTAGTGTCTTTTTCTGATTTGGGGATCAGGGTGATACTGGCCTCATAAAAAGTGTTTGGGAGCCTTCCCTCCTTCTGGATTTTTTGGAAGAGCTTGAGGAGTATGGGTGATAATTATTTTTTGAATGTTTTGTAAAATTCACCTGTAAAGCCATCTGGTCCAGGGCTTTTGTTTGTTGGGAGATTGTTGAATACTGATTCAATTTCCCTGGTGGTAATCAGTCTATTCAGGTTTTCTGTTTCTTCTTGAGTTAGCCTTGAGAACGTTGTATGCTTCTAGAAAATTGTCCATTTCTTCCAGATTGTTAAATTTGTTGGCATATAGTTGCTCATAGTAATTTCTTAATTTTTTTTTGTATTTCTGTGGTATCTGTTGTCACCTCAACTCTTTCATTTCTGATTTTATTAATTTGGGTCCTTTCTCTCTTTTTTAAAATAAGTCTGGCTAAAGGTTTGTCGATTTTGTTTATGTTCTCTAAAAACCAATTCTTGGAGTCTGATCTTTTGTATTGTTTTTCTGGTTTCTATTTCATTTATTTCCGCTCTGATCTTTATTATCTCCTTCCTTGTACTTCCTTTGGGCTTATTTTGCTGTTCTTTTTCCAGATCACTTAAGTGTGAAGATAAACTGTTGATTAGTGATTTTTCTTGTTTCTTTAGGTAGGCCTGAAATGCTATGACTTTCCCTCTTAGGACTGCTTTTGCTGCATCCCATATATTTTGAGTCATCGTGTTTTCATTTTCATTTGTCTCAAGATATCTTTTGATTTCTTCCTTGATCTCATGGTTGACCCATTCATTAATTAGTAACATGTTATTCAGCCTCCATGAATTGGTGTGTCTTCCAGTTTTTTTCCTGTAGTTCATTTCTAATTTCATAGCACTTTGATCAGAGAAGGCAATTGGTATGATTTCAATTTTCTTAAATTTATCAAGACTTGTTTTGTGGCCTAACATATGGTCTATCTTGGAAAATGTTCCATGTGCACTTGAGAAGAACGTGTATTCTGCAGCATTGGGGTGAAATGCTCTGAAAATATCGATTAAATCCAAGTGGTCCAATGTGTCATTTAAAGCCCTTGTTTCCATATTGATTTTCTGTCTGTTGTTGTCAGAGGTGTATTGAAGTCCCCTACTATGATAGTGTTACTGTTGATCTCTGTCTTTATGTCAGTCAATATCTGTTTTATATATTTAGGTCTCCTATGTTAAGTGCATATGTGTTTACTTGGGTTATGTCCTCTTGTCAGATCGATCCCTTTATTATTCTATAGTGCCCATCTTTGTCTTTTGATATGTTCTTCATTTTAAAGTCTATTTTGTCAGATATAAGTATTGCAACTCCAGATTTTTTCTCATTTCCATTTGCATGAAATACCTTACTCCAACCCTTCACTTTCAGCCTGTGTGTGTCTTTTGATCTGAGGTGAGTCTGTTGTATACAGCATATACAAGGGTCTTGCTTTCTTATTCACTCAGCCACCCTATGTCTCTTGATTGGAGCATTTAATCCATTTACATTTAAAGTGATTATTGATAGGTACATAGTTATTGCCATTTTTTTTAATTTGTAGTTAGATTGTTTTCATCTTTCTTCTGTTTACAGAAGTCCTTTTAATATTTCCTGCAATGCTGGCTTGGTGGTAATAAATTTCTTTAGCTTATTCTTTTCTGGGAAGCTCTTTATCTCTCCTTCAATTTTAAATGATAGCCTTGCTGAATAAAGCAATCTAGATTGTAGGCCTTTGTTCCATCACTTTGAGTATCTCCTGCCACTCCCTCCTGGCCTGCAATGTTTCTGTAGAAAAGTCATTTTATAGTCTTATAGGAGTTCCCTTGTATGTAACCCTCTGTCTTTCTCTTGCTGCTTTTAGGATTCTCCCTTTGTCTTTAACTTTTGCCATTTTAACTGTAATGTGTCTTGGTGTGGACCTGTTTGGGTTTAACCTGGTTGAAACTCTCTGTGCTTCCTGGGCTTGTATGTTGGTTTCCTTCACCAGATTAGGGAAGTTTTCAGACATTATTACTTCAAATATATTCTCAATCCCTTGCTTCCTCTCTTCACCTTCTGGTATTCCTATGATGCACATGTTATTGTGTTTGATGTTATCCAGAGGTCTCTTAAACCATCTTCATTGTTTTTTATTCTTTTTTCTTTTTGTTGTTCTGTTTGGGTGATCTCTGCTAACTTGTCTTCTAAGTCGCTGATTTGATCCTCTGCTTCATCTAACCTGCTGGTAATTCCTTCAAGTGAGTTCTTTATTTCAGTAATAATATTCTTTAGTTCTAACTGGTTGTTCATTATGATTTCTCTATCCTTCTTTATGTTGTCACTAAGTTCCTTAAACATTCTTATCATCAGTGTTCTGAACTCTGTCTCTGATAGGTTGGTTACCTCTGTTTCATTTGGTTCCATTTCTGGAGGTTTCTTCTGTTCTTTCATTTGGGACATGTTTCTTTGTTTCCCCATTCTGGCTGACTCTCTGTGTTTGCTTCGATGTATTAGGTAGATCCCCTAGAGTTCTTAGTTCTTGCTGGGTTATCTTATGTAGTATGTGTCCTTTATATTTGACTTGCACTACTTCATTCTTCTCTTCTGCGTGTGCTCCAAAGGTGACTCTTGTGTTGTGTATATTGTTTTGTTAAAGAAGATCTTTAATTGCTTTTCACTTGTGAGTAGGTAGGGTTAACTCCTAGGCTGACTAGTTGTGAGACTTGGCTCTGCCCACTGCAGGGTGTTCTGCTGCGTGAGGGTTGACTGCTTAAATGTGGTTTGGCCTCTATGGGCTCTTGTGCCTGCAAAGAATCCCCTCTGGGTGTGTAACTTGTAGGTCAAACCCAGTAGTAGTCTGGTTTGGTCTGGAGTTGGCCTCTGGGTATGTTGAATCTTGTGCCTCTTAAGCTGGGCCCTGGTAGGGCAATTTCAGAACAAAGCAAATCACCAAGCACAACAACAACAACAACAAAGAAAAAATCAAATACATTCTCATGTAAAAACAACCGACAACCTCCACTCAACACAGGCAAAGATATCAAAGATATAAAGACAAAACAAAACAAAACAAAAAGCAGTGTCAGTCTTGGCTTAAGTCCACCAAGTAATCTCCAGGTTGTCCTCTGCTGTACCAAAGAGTACCCTGCGTATTGTGCAGGCAGAACCGGTCACCTGGTGCCCAGAGTGATGTTGGGACTGCAGATTTAGATGTGTGGGGCTGAGGGGTCTGGACAGTAGTTTTTACAAAGCCAGTGCAGTTTCTGCCCTTGCCTGCACATATGCACACTGAGAGTAGCACCACCAGCGCTGTGTCCAGTTCTCCTGAGTCTTAGGGCACTTCTTCTGTGTGTGTGTGTGTGTGTGTGTGTGTGTGTGTTGCGGGCAGGAGATTTCTGAGGTGCTGAAAGCCCAGAGCTGCATTTGCCGCCTACTGCTGATACCTGGGAGTGCCTCCGCAGTTGTAATTGCCCTGCCCTAGGCAGGCCAGAAAGGGTGGGGACTGGGTTGGAGGGGTCTTCTCTCCCCCAGCCCAGCCATGTCACACTCTTCCTGCCGGCCAGAAAAGGTGGTGCCTGGGGGTGGAGGGGTCTCTTCTCTCCTAGCCCAACAAAAATCACATTCTTCCCAGCCTCTTCCCTGGGTCAGAGCTGCACGCGGGTCTTCTCAGAGCCTGAGCACTAAGTCTCCTATGTAATCTGACACTACTCCTCAGTTCAGGGGTAAGATTGGGAGGGGGAAGGGGCCCAGGTATGGAGTTTGTGTCCTTTGTCTGACCTAGGGCCCAGCTGGAGGTCTCAGCTGAGGTTACTGCCTCAAATGCTGGATATGCTGCCCCCCTCGGCAGGAGAGATCAGCTGTGGGATGCAGGGAAAGAGGCCGCCTCCTGGCTTTTGTGTTCTCTGTTCCGTTCTGGGATCCCCTGTGTCTGTGCAGCCGCAGATGCAGGCCGAGTATCCACAGCTGCGGATGCGGCTGTGTCTACACTCCTCTCCCTTCCCTCTTCCCCTGCTCGCCCAATTTGCCCACCTTCAAGTAATCCTTGCATGCGTCTCTTAGCTGTTCTGTGTGATTTGCAGAGAGTCGTTTGATGGGTTATAGGTGTCCCATTTATGATAAGATCTGGAGGAGAACTCAAAAAGTCCGCCTCTCTGCCACCATTCCTATGATGTCACCCCCTGATCTTTCAATTATTAAAACATTTGGTAAACCAGTGATTCTCAAAATGTGGTTCTGGAACCCTAAACATCAGCAACACTTGAGAACTTGTTAGAAATTTCTCACAGGAGTCTGTGGAATTTCTCTGTAGAGTCTGTGGAAATTCCGAGACTCTACCCTCAGCCTAATGAATCAGAAGCTCTGGAGGTAGGTCCAACAATTTGTATTTTAACAAGCTTTCCGTGGGTTCTGATGTATACTAAAGTTTGAGAACCAATGAACTAAACAATCCCTCTCTGGTAAGGACTATGTCAGTTTCTCCTTGCAGATTTGCCAATATTTGCTTTTTATATTTTAAATTTTGTTATTAGATACATAATACTTTTAAATTGTGATTTACCTCTAGTAAATTGGATATTTTATCATTTTGAAATGACACTCTTTATCTATAGTAATATTTTTTGTGTTAAAGTCAGTTTTTCCTGATACTAATGTATCAGTATCTTCTCTAGCTTTCTTTCATGTAGTTAGTATTGCCCTCTGTTTTTTTCCCGCTCCATTCTGCCTTTCTATATGTCCATATAATAATGATTTTTCTCATCTCTTGACATAGCATATAGCTGGTTTTGTTCTTCAATCTGACAATTTTTTCCTTTTCATTGGAATTTAGTCTATTTACCTATAGAGTGATTACGGGAATATTTGCATTTATTTATACCAAATTATGTTTTCAACTTGTCTCACTTAATGGTACTTTTTTCTCTTTCTTGCCTTCTTTGGATTGGCTATATTTTTTCTCCTTTACTTATTTGGAAGTTATATACACTATGCCTATTCTTTTATGTTTGCCCTAGCTATTCTAACATGAAAACTTAACAAGTTAATCAGTGTTTATCCTCTTCCCAAACAATATAAGAACCTTAGGATATTTTAACTTGAATATTCCTCCAACCTACACGCTATTGTGTAGCAATTTAATTCTAGCTTGCTTTCTCTTTCCCACAAAGTAGATAAATTTATTATTTTTTCACACAGTCATTGATTGTTTAGGCTTACCTAGGGTCAGATTCATGAGTATGTGAATTGTACAGTTACATAGGACCCCTGTTCAGAAGGGCCCCATACTTGATTTTATGATCTACTGTTGCCGTCTTGAAATTCTTAATAAGAGCTTTTGTTTTAGTAGAGATCACAAATCATAAAGGAAGACAGCTAAATTCTCAGGCCAGGTCTCAAAGAGTGACATCACCCTGGTGAAGCACGAGTAGTTCAGGTCTAGACCTTCAGCTCTGCTGATCCAGAAGTCCAATCTGGTAAAAAACAAACAAACAAACAAAAAAAGTCCACCCAACCCTGAGATGATATCACAGAGGCAGATCTCATTCTAATTTTTTCAGTCTGGGTCCAGTTGTAAAAAGCAGTAACTAGGAACATTTTAAACATAAAATGATATAAATTAGAGAATTAGGTGCTTACAAAAGAGCAACTTGAATGTCTTGAGAAGCGAACTCTAGTCTGGTCTCCAGGGATGACTTCTAGAAAGAACAGCACTGTAGAACTAGTGCTCCAGAGAAGTCACAGCCTCTGCAACAGTCAGGAAGGTGGAGTCAGAGGCTGCCTCTAGGACACACTGTGGAAACCACAATGGAGCAGGAAGTCTCTGCTGCCACACAGAGACGGTGAGCTCCATCCATGCATGTCAGATGCCCAATGCTGCACCTCTTGCTACCAGCAAAGCTAGAATTTAGACAGTGAAGAAAAAGCCAATACCCCCATGACTGTACTCGGGAGTGGAAAATATTAGAAATGGCAGATAGAGAGCCTTTGCCTCACTCCCACCTCTAAATCATAACAAATGCATCTAATTTATGGAAACTATTATCACAACAATAATCACAAATACAAGAGAGTCTTAAAAGTGCAGTTTGTCACTTTTCAGATTCTGAAGTATAAGAAGGCAAAGGGGAAAGCACTGGGAATTGGGTTTGAATTATGAATTATGTTCCCCATAATTCAGTCCTTTCACTACTCAATAGCCATATGTAAATTTCCAAACAATGGAAAGAGCAAAGACAACCTACACTTGCCTAATATGTTGCAGTTATCCTTCCTAATAAGAAGACATGCACAATCTCTCACAAGAAGGGTATATCCAAATTCTCAAGAACCACTGCCTCCATCTCTGGGTGATGTTCATTCCTTGCTTTCTCAGTCCCAATCCTGCCATCATATTGTATAACCAGTAGGCTAAATTATGAAGTTAACCACCAGCAACACACCCTGCACAGATAAGGAGAAAGCAAGAGGGAAAAATGAGGGAAATTGGTTCAAACATATAAATATTACACCCAAGACAAAAACTTGAGTGCACCTATTTATCCGGGAGGCGATCCCACAAAGGAGGCATGAAAGAGTGTGGTGAGAGTGACAGGAAAGGAGGAAAGACTATTAATAAAGGGTCCATTATTGAGCTGGTTACTGCTGGGGCAACTGGAGCTGATTCCACTGGGAATCCTCTGAGGAACAGTTCAAATGCCACTTGAGTTGTCCCTCTGAAGGACGTTTATCTTACAAGTCCAGTCCCTCGGGGCAGACAGTGGCCCCTGGGCATTAATGCCTCTCCGTTTCTGGCCTGCTCTGTGCATGAGCAGAGCACACTCAGAGAAAGCCCTGAGCAGGCAAACAGAGAAACACTTGAAGTGAGACACTGTCAGCATGCAAAGGAAGTGTCCACTGGGGGAACTGTTCATAGTAACTGCAGCTGAAACCAGAGACAGCACCAAAGGTGTCTGCTACAATATGTAACACAGAAAGGAGGAAAAAAAAGCTGGGTTGCTACTCTAGGTCTCATTTCTGTTTCTGGTCATAAAACCATAGTTGCTATTTATAACTTTCTTCTTCATTACTCATTCCATGTTCCCTTTGTCCTCAGTTAGCACCTCAACTGGTTTGGGGCTTACCTGGTAGGATGATCCAAACTAACAACCAGTAACATGCAGTTGTCAAGAGCCCGGCTCTGGAGTTACGTTTGGGTTTGAAGCCCAACTCTGCCACTTAATTCTGTGACCTTGGTCAAGTTATTTAATCTCTCTGTGTCTCAGTATATTCACCTGTAAAACAAAGATCAGGAAAGGGTCTCCATCATAGGGCTATTGTTTCAAATAGCTGAGTTGATATATGTGAAATGCTTAGAATAGTATATGACACATTCAATGTAAGTACAAGCTGTTGTTTATTTCCTAAGAAGTACTGCCCATATGGAGTTGCTTAGTTTTCCATTAACTTTTATCACTGGCTTGGCATATAAGAAGGCAACCCAGAGGATCCCTGAGATTCCAGAAAAACTCTTTTTTTGTCCCTTGTATTGCTAGCAGCAACCCTGTATCTCCTTGATTATAAAGATCAATCATCTCGGTAAGCGTAGTGACCCTTTATTTGGACTGCTGTTGCAGGAAAACCCAAAGCTGTCACAACCCACCCTCAACAGCAGAAGTACCAGACAAATGGCCTCTACCTCACCTTTACCTTTCAAATCTTGGTCATACACATTTAGCAGGAACTTAGCTGTTGTCAATATTTTTTAATGTGCTTATCAGTTAGAGATGACTTCTGAAATATTTACAGGTACAAAGATATGACATCTTAGATTTGTCTTTAAAAATTCCAACCAAAATAAGATGGTACAAGATTGACAAAAGTTGATAATTATAACCACTACATTTCTTTTTCTTTTATTTTTTTTAAGGGAGGGCACAGCTCACAGTAGCCCATGTGGGGGTCGAATCAGCAACCTTGGTGTTATCAGCACCACGCTCTAACCAACTGAGCTACCCGACCAACCCAAAATGTTGATGATTATTGAAGCTGGATAATGGATAGGTATGTAGGGTACAAAATACTAACTAGTCTTTCTACTTTTGTAAATGTTTGAAACTATCCATACTGAAGTTTAATTTAAAAAAAAAAAAAAAAGACATATAGCTACAAAAGTGTTGGGGAATCTAATTTTCACCTTTCCAGCCTTTGCAAACCAGGAAGGAAACCAGGTGCTCGGAAGGATGGAGATCATGTGCTAAGCCACTAAGCCATGAGGTCACCACATAAATGGGAAACAAAGAAGTCAAGACATAAATTAGAAAGCTCTTGTCCCACAATAGAGTCCATCTCTCCAGTAACTGGAGTATTTACTTCTGAAACACAACGACTGTCTTGGATAGTGCTGAACTTCCTGGGTTAGTTACCAAAACTAGGATTACAGTGGAAACACACTGTTTATTAGCAATAAACACAGGTGGTGTCCACTGCAGGAGTTAAATAATTAATGCATTGAATTCTTCCTGGGTTTGCTCTCAAAGCCAATAAACTTTTCGGAATACCTTACTGTAGCCTTCTTTATACTATTCTCATTCTCACTGAGGACTAAATAAGGGCCTGTATTGAAAAATATCAAAGGGGAAAAAATTTTGAGAAAAATGCATAAGGAAGCTGGGTGCATTACATAGAGTTGTTCCATGTAAAATCTACATTGTAGATTATTGCATTATTGTTCAAACACGGAAGTGCTTTTGAAAAGTTTTCTAAGTAGAAGTAAAGAGAGAAGAGGTTTGGACGTTTAGGCTATAATGGAACATCGTTTAAAAGTACTGCTGTGAAAAAGTAAGTAGGTAAGCACTTGAGAAATTTGGGAATATAACATTAAGTGCATATAAAGATGATATTTTAAGCTCAAGAATGAACTAAAAGTCTTATTGAACTGCTGACAGGTTTTGAAAAGTATTGAAAAACTATAGTAGCACAAAGAATTGAATAGGCAACTACAGTGCCATCCTGACCAATTGCATAAGCACTGTCCCCTAATGTTTCTTACAGTGATCCTCACAAGCTCAAACCACTTGTCAGCAAAAATTAAATGACAGAGTTACAGGGATATTATTACTGAGATGCTGCCTACCTACTTTTACAAAACTCTTTTGCAGACATTTACTAATGCACCATGGTGTGTTATTATAAATAATTAAAATCAAATAAATTCAGTACAGCTAAATAATTTAAACACTTGTCAAAATAAATCAGCTAAGAGTATTCTGAGGTTTAATATATTTGATTTTCATTTTTTGATTTACTTATTTTCTCGTTAAATCAGACAAAGTAAAATTAAAAAACAGTTAAACTTTCAACTCACATATGCCAAATAACATCACCTTTACCATCCTGCAAAACCCATTTGTTAGAAAACAAACTTAAATGCATCAACAAAAGGACTTATAAAGTTTGAAATTTGGGTGGATTTCCATGAGTCTTGAGTACCCCAAATTCAAATAGTAGTCCCCCCTCCCCATAAGTACAGTCACATTTTCACAGACCATATGTTCCAGTTTGGGGTTTAATGTATACAGTTCTTAAGATCAAGACATTAATGTATGTATTAATATGTATATGTGTCCTAGGCTTCAAAAAATTAGCAATTTATTAGAGAAATAAAGCATGCATATTAAAAGTTAACTGACAGCGTTAAGACACTAAATATCAAGTATCTTGAATTCTACAGGGATTCAGAATTAGGTGAGATTGTTCCAGGCTCAATAAGAGAAGACCTCCTGGGGGGGAAAAATATGCCTTTTATTCTGAGTGTTAAATTATGATTAGAACCTCGGATAGGTGACGAGTAAGAGAGCATATGGAAGCAAGGCAAAAAGTGGAATATTATGTGTGACCATGGTGAGAATAAGCAAATGAGCCTAGTTGTAAGAGGGCATTTCATGATAAGTAACAGGAGAAGATAAGGAAAGAAAAGTAGGTTGAGACTAAATTGTGAAGGGCTTTGAATTTTAGTCCACTAGTTTCAGTTTCATTCTACAGATAGTCATTAAGAGGCTTTTTGAACTGTAGAATATTAAAAAGGTTGCTCATGTAAAATAAATTAAAAAGAAAGGATTCTGAAAGTAAGGAGAGCCATTAGAGGGTAATTAGTGTAGCACCACATTCAGTCAAGGGGTCCACTTGAGTAATGGTGATAGGAATACAAAGGAAGAAATCAAAACAAAGGAAGTATCTATAGAATCAGTAGAACTTGATGATTTGTTGGCAAGGAAGAGAAAGAGATAACCTGAAGATGTTGAGAGTGATGGGAGAATGATGGTACTATTGACAGAGAAAGAGAAATCAGGATTCAGTTTGTGAAGAAGAGAATGAGTTTGATTTTCAAGCATGTTGCACGTCAAGAGGGTCATATCTGGATCTGTTTAAGATACTGGAAAAGACAATACTAGAGAAAGTGATTTGGGATTCTTTTGCCTAGAAGTGGTAGCTGAAACAATGAAACTAAACTAAATTCCTGAGGATGAAAATATCAATAGAGAAAAACAGAACCAACTTAGCAAATGCCCACACTTAGAGGATGGAAAAGAGGAAAGAAGAGAGACCATTTGTGAAGGTCAAACTATTTAATGGATATCAGTGCAAGAATCAGAAATATGTAGCATGAATGACAATAATAATTATTATTTTAGAAGTTTATTTCTCAGTATTAATCAAGAAAATATAAAATATTGAAAATTTGCAATACAATAATGCAATAATAATAATGAAAAGGCAAGGACACCAAAACCCTTTTTCAGGAATTCTGCCAACAGAACTTATAACGTGTCAAGAGACAGACAAAAGCTGAAATGTTTTCAAATTAAATGTATATTGTTCACATAAGTGTGATGAAGCCTGAGAAAGTATTTGTATACAAATATTTGAGTAATATCAAATACAAAATTTCTAGGAAGGATAAGATGAAATTATCTATAATAATGACATATTTATGTATGGGAAATAAAGCTACTTGAGTCAATTAACTAATTGTGTTTTTTTCAATAAACTGATCAATTTAATTGAATTAATGTGTTTGATTGTTTAGAATCAAGTGGTCAGGTGGATAAAGCCAAACATATTCAAATACATGCTTAAATCCTAATTATTCACTAACACTTTACAGGTAATCCTCAAACCTAGTCAACTGTGGGTCCCTGAATGTTAGCTGGGTTGATCTCATGTCAACATTAAGTCAAGCAATAAAGTAATGTTTGGAAATAATTACCTGTATAAGTGTGAGACTATCATTGATAAATTTTTGTAGAACCATGAAGTATTGAAAGAATTTCAAGAGGTTGATATTAAAACCAAAAGGCTTTTTGGTAAAATAGTATGGATTTGGGAGTCAGGCAAACTTGGACCTAGACTGAACATTAGGAAAATTATGTGAGTGAATAAACGCACATAAAAAGTGCTTAGTTAATGTTGTTGAATAATTAGTGAAGGAAGTTCTGACTTTAGATGCTCATGGGTAACAGAGAAAATCAGACATATAAATCACCAATCAAAATAAAGTAAAATAATTCAATAATATTTATTGATGATTATGATCATTAAGTGCTTACCATGGGCCAATTATTATCCCCATTTTATAGAACAAAAAACTGAGGACTAGAAAGGTTATATAAATTTCCCAATGTCACAGTTAGCAACTGATACATTTAAACCCAGATTTGCTGACTCCTGAGTCTGGGCTCTTAAACACAGACGCATACAGTCTCTAGATAAAGTTGAATAGAAGGTGCTATGGAAGTAGAAAGGAAGAGATTTTTTATGGTAGGCAAGAGACAGTACTGAGAGAGTAAAAAAGGATCAGGAGTGTTATTAATGACAGGTGACAAAGGCAGCTTCTTAAAATGTAGGAGCCTTGTAGACAAATGAGGAGATGGAGAGGCTATTATAGGCAAAAAGAAGAGGAACTGCAAACACAAGGTTTGGCTAGTTCACAAAGGGCACATGGAGATATGGTAAAAGGCCAGAAAGGCTAGCAGGAACATGTCCTAAAGAACTTGATGCCTCCTGAAGAATTGCAACACCAGGAGGTACAGGAATGTCATGATTATTGTGTCATTAATGTGTGTGATGGAGAGGAGAGGAGAAAAACCCTAGTTAGGAGGCAATTATAATAGTCCAGGAAAAAGATAATGAGAGCCAAAACTAGGAATGGAGAGGAGGGAATAGAGTTTGAAGACACTTAGGAAGTAGAATCAAAAAGGTTTCATACTGATTGGTTGTCGTGGATAGATGGGATAGAGGAATCTAGGCTAACTTCTGGCATCTGACTAAGGCAGCTGCACGAAAGACGGCTTATTCCTCTTGAAGAATGTAGGGAGAGGAGCAGGTCTGTAATGGAAAATAATGAATTTTACATTGGACTTTTTGTGTTTGGCAGCCTCTAAGACATCCGGATAGAGATGTATAGCTAAGTAGCAAAAAATATGTCTACCATTCAAAAGTGATTTCTTAACATCTACTAATATCAAATTTAATTGGCTCTTACAAATACACAATATTCTTTTATTAAGTCAAAAAACATTCTTTTAGGGGGCTGGCCTAGTGGCTCAGGCAGAGCTCCGTGTTCCTAACGCTGAAGGCTGCCTGTTCGATTCTCATATAGGCCAGTGGGCTCTCAACCACAATGTTGCCTGTTCAATTCCTTGACTCCCGTAAGGGATGGTGGGCTGCGACCCTGCAACTAACAATGGGCAACTGGACCTAGAGCTGAACTGCACCCTCCACAACGGTGATTGAAAGGACAACAACTTGACTGTCCTGTTCCCCTTCCCTAATAAAATCTTTATTAAAAAAAAAAAAAGCGTTCTTTTATATACAGAGAGACAAAGGTATAGATTTAATAACTTAGAGAAAATGGTATAGATTTAATAACTTACCCAAGTGAGCATAATAATACAATTAGTCAACAACAGATCTCAGATGTAAATGCCGGTCTGACTCCCAAAATTGGACTCTATCCGTTAGACTGTACTACTTCCATGTGTATCCAAGTTATAAGTCGGAAAAAAAGTGCACCACCTACTTTATTATTTTTAGAAACATTATACATATTCAAACACTTGACAGTCAAAAGTAATCCTATGGGACAGATTCTTAGTCTATGTAACCTTTTGGGAGCCCTACCATAGTCTGGTATTCCCCAGAATAAAATCTCAAGTAACAATAACAATTTCTAGATTACCTAAAAAAGAGTTATGCAAAGTCCTAAGAACAAAGGACTTTGTTCTTAGCTTTATTAAATTACAAAGAAGAATGGACCAATTAGAAATAGAGCTAGAAGTAAAATGTAATTACTTGCTATACTATCTTCCCATGGTCTCCAGCCAAAAGCACTAACGGTCTGAATTTCTGTCTAGTATTAATAAGCATAAAAGCATTGCTAAGCCTTGTAGTCAGAATACTCTGAAGATTTGGGGGGTGGGGGGGAAGACAATAAAGAATGATTTTCCACAAAATAGACTTAGTGCTTACCCATGCAGACTGAGGAAGAAATTCCTCTTTTCTTCAAATGCAGACGCCATAGAACTCCAAAAGGGGACAATGATAATGAGGAGAAAAAAAGGGAAAAGTTGAAAGAATACACTCATCTGGGGCTTTAAAATTAAAATTATCCTACCTTTGAAAAAGGAGAAAGAGGTAACAGAGTGTAAGTGAGGTAGCTGGGATTTGATCCCAAGTACTGAAACCTACTTCTGCCTTCAATTTCATGCTCTCAATCACCCTGTTTTCTGACTTTCAATAAAGAAGGTTGGATATTATCTTCCAAAACCCCAAGTCAAAATGTCTGAATGCCTCTCATCAGCCATTACCTTCCCCAAAAGCATAATCGTAAGTGAAAGAAAATCTAAGGTATAGTTATCCTACCTTTTCTTTAATAATTCAATAATTAAAGATGGAGTGCTTACTCTGTGCCAGGCACTATTCTAGTATTGCAAGTATACAGCATGAAAGATGCATTGGAAAGTGAATAAATAAATAGATAGATAAATAAATAAATAATAGGAAGCTTATCAGATAGTTATAAATGCTGGTGGTAGGAGGATATGTGAAAGAAGAAATTGGTAAATAGCCTTGAACTTTAAATCAGAACTAAGTGTTAGTTTGGCTTTGCCATAGACAACCATTTGGTACTGGGGCAAACCACCTCACTCGCCTGGCTCTTAGTTCTTCACACATCAAATGAAAGTTTTTAAAAACACTGTGTATTAAATATATATGTGTATCCTTGTTCCTTTCCAAAACCTCAGTGAGTAACATAGTAAACAGGCTTAAAAAAATAAAGAAGTCCTAAACTTACAAGGACTAAGTTAACAGCAGAAAAGGCAACAGTAGAAAAGGGTGTCAATCAAATTTTGGAAGATAAAAGTAGTTAAACAACTGGTAACTGCACAGAATTGAGGAAACAAGCTTAAGTGTGGAAAGTCATAGGCCAAAACAAACCACCAGAGAGAATAAAAGGAGCTCAGAGGAAACATAAACTAAGCAGAGACCAAGAAAAAAAAAAACTTCAAAAATAATATCATCAGAGAGATAATACAGTAATATATCCATTAAACCAGAACATATGCTGTAAAAAAAGAAAATAATCAGAGAGCAACAAAGACCTCTTGGAAATTACAGTATAATAACAAAAATTTTAAATTCCACAAAAAGATTGAAAAATGAAGTTGAGAAAATCTACTAAGAATGAAACCAAAATACAGAGTGAGAAAATAAGACATAAACAATAAGAAAATCAGAAGACATATCCAAAAGATCTTACATCCAACTTTCTGGCATTTCAGGAGATGAACAAAAAAATGGAGGAAAGGAACTTCTCAAAGAAAAAAAAAATACAAAAAAAAATCCTAGAGTTGAAAAGTAAGAGTATCTGTAATAAATGAGCCCATAGTAAAAGAAAAAGTCACATCATTGTAAAATTTTATAAAACCAGACATAAAAAAAGAAGAAAGATCTGAAAAGCTTCAAGAGTGGAAGAAAGCAGGTAGTCTCCACACAAATATTTAAGATATAAGTAAATAAGATATAAGTAAATAAGAGGGTAAAATAAAGGCATTGGCATTTTTAAACAAGAAAAGTTCTCCAAAACATTCCTGACTATGTATCCTTTTTGGGGAAGTTGATGGAGTATGTGATCCACCAAATCAAAACTTATACCAAGAAAGAGATATGGTGGGGCAGATGCAGTGAATTGGCTCCCTAAATAACTATTTTAACCTCCTCCAAGTGTACTTCTCTATGTAAAGGATTGTAGGGAAGATGTTGAAGAAAATTTGCCTTCATTGGTTGATATGAGCTTTTGTCTATTAGCTTTTATTTGTTCCTATATGTGACGTGATTTCTGTACTGTGATCAGGAATTGAGTAAATTCCCCCTTTGGTCTCATTATCCTGAGCAGGGGAGATTTGAGATGATGTTGCTTTCTGTATCTCATTCTCCCAAGCAGGAGAGATATGTGATGAGGTTACTTTTCTGTCCGCCTTTGGTCTCATTCTCCCAAGCAGGGGAGACATGATGAGGTTTTCTGTTTGGTCTCATTCTCTCAAGTAGGGGAGGTATGAGATGATGTTTATTGTTCTGTCCATGTTGTGAGGTAATGGTTAGCTTAGGGTTAAAGAAATTCTTGATCAGGAAATGAGAGAATTCCCTCTTTGTCTGTTTCACCCACATCAGCAGATGAAGTGAAGAAGTAGCTAAGTTATATCAGGATGACGTGACAGGCACGTTGCCAGGCTTTGGAAGACCTTGGGCTGATGATCCCAAGCAAGAACAGTAGACATTGCTTATCCTGATGAATTGGCCCTTTGGCCGGATGGGCAACATTCATATCAGTAACTGCCGGACGCTCCCGGAACTGGCCATTCCCAGAGGGGGAGGCAGGAACAAGAAACTTAGCCCTAAGGTACATCTGAAAAAATATATAAGACAGACCTCAGTTGGCAGTATTAATAATTATTTTTCATCATTTGGTCATTTTGTCGTTGATGATTTCTCATCATTCTAACATTTTGAAGACCTCCAGCAACATGCAGCTTACAACACCAGGGGATGTCCTGACTTCCAGCTGCGAACCTGGTGAGGGCTGGCTGGTTCCCGGCCTCTCCAGTGTTGTTCCCCATGGTTAGCTTTCTTGAGAACTTGTTAGCATCCAGAAAACTTGTATGCAGCTTGCAGCTTACAACATCAGAAGCCGTCCTAACTTCTAACAACAACAACAAAAACAACAGCAACATTCTTCAGATTGTTAACACCTTGAAAACTTATACAACAGCTTGAAGCATCAGCACATCAGCTTATAACATCAGAAGAAGCCTTGACTTCTAACAACAACAAAGGCCACAGCAGCAGCATTCTTGGGAACTAGCAAGCAGCAATGTGGGAGATGCCTGAGTTTCTCTCAGCTACAGACCTGGCAAGGTTTTGATTTATGACTTTTTCAGTGCTGTTCTCCCCCAGTTTGGTGAGCTTTTGACATCTACTGTAATAGTTACTATCCTATACAGCTTATTACTGCTTTTGGATACTCCTTACAGATGTTATTTGTGTATTTAGCCAAGTGACTTTTGACCAATAGTAAACATATGTTGGGATCTCTTAAACTTATAAGTATGTGTACTCTGTTGATATGACATTGGTATCCATGTATATAGTTTAGTCTTAACCACCTTTACTTTCTATCATTAGCACATGCTATTAATTGCCTTTATCTTTTGTTATTGCATATTGCTAAATAAATAAATTCATTAGCCCCACTCTAGTGTGTGTCCCTTCTTTTCCCTGCTCATCATTACAAGGATGAAAAACTAAAAACTATATTTGCCCAATTCTCTTGAAGCTAAGCCTCCAGTTTTGTTAATTAGATTGATGCATATAAGACTTGAATTCAGAACTGAGTTAAATGTGGGGAGGCAAGATGGTGGAGCAGATAAATAGTGTGTTTGCCTCCTCCCATGCCCATATTAAAATTACAACTAAATTATAGAATAATCAATCTGGAGAACAATCTGAAGTCTAGCTGAACAGAAATCCTATAACTAAGGATATAAAGAAGCCACATCCACTGGAAGGAGGGGCGAAGACACAAACTTGGGTGGTGCGGGGTCTTAGGTGTGTGTGTGTGGCACTTGAGAATTGGGAGGGATAGCTAGGTCATGGAGATCCCCACCAGAGAAGCAAGGGACCCCAGCCCCACATTGGGTTCCCCAGCCTGGAGAACCAGTGCTGGGTAGAGGAGCCCCACAACATCTGGCTGTGAAAAACAGGATTCAGACCACCCTGGTGAGAAGGAAAGCTGCTGGAAACACACGTGTCCTCTTAGAGGGCCAGGGCCAGTGCACAGACTCACTTGCTCACAGGCACTCACCCTGGACTTTGGCAAAGGGATGGCAACTTAAAAGGCATCAGAGACATACAGGGAGAGACTGAGTTGTGTGGCTTCAGGGCAAGGACTGGAGGGACAGTCACCACTTTCCCTGTGTAGAACCCTCTTCTCCATCTTTCCTGTGTTGAGCCCTCCCACACACAGCCAAATCTGAACTGCTTTAGCCAGGTTAACTTCACTCAATCGACCCTGGTGACACCCTAAGACCCCACACCACCCAAATCACGCACCACCAGAGGCACCCTCTGAGACCTGCAACCATTCCTGACCCATGCTCTGCAGGAGGCTCTTTCAGCAGCAAATAAGTGACCTCAACTTGTTGGCTGCCAGAGGCACTTTTACAGCCAGCATCCAGACCCTGCCCACACTGCAGTTTGTCTTGGACGACTCTCAGGGGTTGCCAGGCCCCAGGAGAACAGCGGCTAGCCTTGGTATGCTCTGAGCCTTTTGCTGAGTAGCTCCAAGCTCAGCACTGGCACCAAACCAAAATATACATTCACCAGGTGAACACCACCTGCCCCAATCTGGTGACTGCCTGAGACCCTGCCTCACCAAATTCATATACTGCATGAGGCTTTATCAACAGCTGAGCTTTATGAACACCCAGCAGGCAGCAGCTGGCCTCATAGTGCCCTGGGCTTTTTCCAGAACCAGTGCTGGTCGCTGCTGTCCTCAGTTTGCAATGTGGCCTCTAACAAGTGCCTCTAGACCCAGGATCAGCAGCGACCAACCACAGATCACTTTGTAGCTCCTACCATGTTTCCCCGAAAATAAGACCTAGCCGGACAATCAGCTCTTATTTTCAGGGAAACAGGGCACCAGGTAGTCCTGGGCCAGACACATTCATGGCTGATAGGGTCCTACACAGGAGCCCCTCACAAAAGGCCCAAAACCAACATACACAGAGCCTGGCTTCAGACCACAACAGAGCACCACCAAATTAGCCCCATAAGCAAGCAGCACACCCAAAAGGTGGTCTCAGCAGACCAAAGGGCTTGCTAGAGCAAATCTAGCTCCATGGGTTAAGTCCCCCCCACACACACACAGCATCCTGTAAACTGTGGATATGGCCAAACCCCACAGCCAGCCAGTGTGAGGGTCAATACCACCCACCAACATGCCAACAGCAATCAAGTCTCAGCTACAACAGGGCACACACAACCTACACAACGGACACTCCTGGAGCACGTGGCAAAGATGATCAGGGAGATTACACCACTAGGAGCCACAGGACACCTACCAAATAAGGCCAACCATCCAAGACTGGGAGACATAGCACATATACCTAATACATGGAAACAAACACAGAGAGACAGCAAAAATGAGGAAACAAAGAAATATGTCCCAAATGAAACAACAGGAGAAAAGTCCAGAAGAAGAACTAAACAACATAGAGGTAAGTAACCTACCAGATACAGAGTTCAAAACAATGATTATAAGGATGCTCAAAGAACTTAGTGAGAACTTCAACAAAGAGATAGCAAGCATAAAAAAGGACATAGAAACCATAAAAAATAACCAGTCAGAAATGAAGAATACAATAACTGAAATGGAGAATGCACCAGCAAATTAGATGAAGCAGAAGATAGAACCAGCCATTTGGAAGACAAGGTAGCAGAAAACGTTCAATCTGAACAGCAAAAAAAGAAACAAATTTTTTAAAATGAGGATAGTTTAAGGGACCTCTGGGACAACATCAAGCATAACAATATTCACATCACAAAGGTACCAGAAGGAGAAAAGAGAGAACCCAGAATTGAAATCCTATTTGAAGAAATAATGACTGAAAACTCTCCTAACTTGGTGAAGGAAATAGATACATAAGTGCAGGACGTGCAGAGAGTCCCAAAAATGATGAATTCAAAGTGGCCTATACCAAGACACATTATTACCAAAATGACAAAAGTTAAAGACAAAGATAGAATCCTAAAAGCAGCAAGAGAAAGACAACTAGTTACTTACATGGGAACTCTTATAAGATTGCAAACTGATTTCTCAACATGAACTTTGCAGGAAAGAAGGTATTAGCATGAAATATTCAAAATGATGAAAAGCAAGGACCTACAACCAAGACTATCTACCCAGCAATGCTATCATTTAAAATTGAAGGAGAAAGAGATTCCCAGACAAGAAAAAGCTAAAGGAGTTCATCACTAGCAAACCAGTATTACAAGAAGTGTTAAAGGGACTTCTTTAAGAAGAAGAAGAAGGGGAGCAACATAAATATGAATAATAAATGGCAATAAGTATGTATCTATCAATAATCACTTTAAATGTAAATTGATTAAATGCTCCAATCAGAAGACATAGGATAGCTGAAAGGATAAGAAAACAAGACCCATACATATGCTGTTTATAAGAGACCCACTTTAGATTGAAAGACACATACAGACTGAAAGTAAAGGGATGAAAAAAGATATTTCATGTGACTGGAAATGAAAAAAATCTGGGCTAGCAATACTTATATCAGACAAAATAGACATTAAAACAAAGGCTATAAGAAACAAAGAGGGACCTTACATAATGGTAAAGGGATCAATCCCAACAAGAGGATATAACACTTGTAAACATTTATGCACCCAACATAGGAGCACCTAAAGCAAATATAGACTGACATAAAGAGAGAGATCAACAGTAATACAGTCACAGTAGGGGACTTTAACACCCCACTGACACCAATGGAGAAGTCTCTCAGACAGAAAATCAACAATGAAACCGTGGCCTTAAATGACATACTAGACCAAATGGATTTAATTGATATTTTTAGAGCATTTCACCCCAAAGCAGCAGAATGTACATTTTTTTCAAGTTCACGTGAAACATTTGCCAAGATAGACCACATGTTAAGCTGCAAAACATGTCTCAATAAATTTAAGATTGAAACCATATCAAGCGTCTTCTCTGACCACAATGGTATGAAACTAAAAATCAATTACAAGAAAAAAGTCAAAAACACACAAACACATGGAGCCTAAATAATATGCTACTGAATAACGAATGGATTAACAACAAAATCAGTAAAGAAATCAAAAGATGCTTGAGACTAATAAAATGAAAACATAATGACCCCAAATCTATGCAACACAGGGACAGTAGTCCTAAGAGGGAAATTCATAGCAGTACCTCAAGAAACAAGAAAAGTCTCAAATATACAATCTAACCTTACACTTAAAGGAACTGGACAAAGAATAGCAAACAAAGTCCAAAGGGAGTAGAAGGAAGAAAATAATAAAAATCAGAGCAGAAATAAATGAAATAGAGTCTAAAAAAAATACAAAAGATCAATGAAACAAAGAGCTGGTTCTTTGAAAAGGTAAGCAAAACTGATAAACCTTTAACCAGACTCATCAAGAAAAAAAGAGAGAGAGGACCCAAATAAATAAAATCAGAAATACAAGTGATTATGAGAAAACATTACAAATAATTATATGCCAACAAATTGGACAATCTAGAAGAAATGGATAAATTTCTAGAAACATACAATCTTCCAGGACAGAATAAAAAAGAAACAGAAAATCTGAACAGACTGATTCCTACAAATGACATTGAAGAAGTAATCAAAACACTCCAAACAAAAGTCTGGACTGGGTGACTTCACAGGTGAATTTTACCAAACAAAGAAGAATTAATATCAATCCTTCTGAAACTATTCCAAAAAGTTCAAGAGGAGGCAAAGCTCCCAAGCTAATTTTGCAAGGCCACCATGACCCTGATTACAAAACCAGACAAAGACATTACAAAAAAAAAACACACACACACACAAAAAAACTATAAGCTGATATCCCTGATGAATATAGCTGCAAAAATCCTCAACAAATATTAGCAAACCGAGGTCAGCAGTACATTAAAAACACCATACACCATGATTAAGTGGAATTTATTCTGGGAATACAAGGTTGGCGCAATATCTGCAAAATCAATTAACATGATATACCACATGAACAAACGGAAGGATAAAAAGTAGGTGATCATCTCAATAGATACAGAAAAAGCATTTGACAAAAAACAACATCCATTTTTTATGAAAACCCTCAGCAAATTGGGAATAGAGGGAACACACCTCAATATAATAAAGGCCATATAAGACAAACTCACAACTAACATCATACGTAACGAGTAAAAGGTAAAAGCATTCTCCTTAAGATCAGGAACAAAACAAAGATGCCCACTTTTATTCAACACAGTAGCGGAAGTCCTAGCCACAGCAATCACACAAGAAAAAGAAATAAAAGTCATCCAAATTGAAGGGGAAGTAGTAAAACTGTCATTATTTGCAGATGACATGATACTAGATAGAGAGAATCCTAAAGATTCCAACAAAAAAGGCTGTTAGAACTGATAAATGAATTCAATAAACCAGCAGCATACAAAATTAATATTCAGAGATCAGTTGCATTTTTATACACCAAAAACAAACTATCAGAAAGAGGAATTTAAAAAAACAATCCCATTGACAATTGCATCAAAATAAATAAATAAATAAATAAAATACTTAGGAATAAATTTAACCATGAGATAAAAGACTTGTACTTGGAAAACTACAAGATACTGAAGAAAGAAACTGAAGAAGATACAAATAAATGGAAGCATACACCATGTTGATGGATAGGAAGAGTCAACAATGTTAAAATCCATACTACCCAAAGCAATTTATAGATTCAATGCAATCCCTATCAAAATATCAATGGCATTTTCCACAGAACTAGAACAATCTTAAAATTTCCTTGGAACCACAAAAGACCCTGAATAGTCACAGCAATTTTGAGAAAGAACAAAATTGTAGGTATCATGCTACCTGATATCAAACTATACTAAGTCCATAGTAGCCAAACAGCATGATACTGGCATAAAAACAGATGCATAGATCAACAAAACAGAATAGAGACTCCAAAAATAAACCCACGTCTATATAGTCATTTAATCTATGACAAAGGAGGGAAATATATATAGTGGGGTAAAGACAGTTTATTCAATAAATAGTGTCAGGAAAACTGGACAGATACATGCAAAAAAAAAAAAAAAAAAAGGAAAGATACTGGAACACCTTCTTACACCATATACACGAATAAACACAAAATGGACTAAAGACTTATATGTAAGACTTGATACCATAAAACCCCCAGAAGAAAACGTAGGCAGTAAACTCTCTGACATTGCTCTTAGTAATATTTTTACTGATATATCTCTTCGGGCAAGGAAAACAAAAGAAAAAATTAGCAAATGGGACTATGTCAATCTAAAACATTTTTGCATAGCAAAGGAAACCACCACCTACTGAATGAGAGGAGATATTCTCCAATGATACATCTCAGAAGGGGTTAACTTCCAAAATCTATAAAGAACTCATACAACTCAACACCATAAAAAACAAACTATTCAATTAAAAAATGGGCAGAGGACCTGGATAGACATTTCTCCAAAGAGGACATAGAAATGGCCAATATAAATATGAAAAGATGCTCAATGTCACTAATCATCAGAGAAATGCAAATTAAAACCACAATGAGACATAACCTCAAACCTGTCAGAATCGCTATCATCAATATAGCAATAAACAACAAGTGTTGGCAACAATGAGAAGAAGAGGGGACCCTCATGCACTCTTAGTGGGATTTCAAATTGGTGCAGTCACTATGGAAAACAGTATGGAGGTTCCTCAAAAATATTAAATATAGAACTACCTTATGATCCAGCAATTCTGCTCTGGGTATTATCCAAAGAAATCCAAAACACTAATTTGAAAAGATATATGCATCCCTATGTTCACTGAAGCACTATTAACAGTTGTCAAGATATGGAAGCAACCCACATGTTCATCAATAAACAATTGGATAAAGAAGGTATGGTACATACATACAATGGAATATTACTAGGCTATAAAAAGAATGAAATCTTACCATTTGTGACAACATAGATAGACCTGGAGGACATTATGTTAAGTGAAATAAGTCAGACTGAGAAAGACAAATACCATATGAATAAAAAGAACAAAATAAACAACAATAAAAATAAACAAAACAGACCCACAGATGCAGAGAACAAACTGATGGTTGCCAGAGGCAAGGGGAGTTGGGGAACTGGGTGAAAAAGGTGACGGGATTAAGAATACAAATTGGTAGTTACAAAATAGTCACAAGGATGTAAAGTGCAGCATAGAGAATATAGTCAATAATGTTGCAACAACAGACATACATAGGTGTGGTTCCAGGTAGGTATGAGACTAATCAAGGGGAATCACAGCATAAACTATATAAATGTCTAACCATTGTGCTGTGCACCTGAAACTAATATAAAATAATGTTGAGTGTCAATTGTAAAACAAACAAACAAATAAATAAAATAGAACTGAGTTAAATGGAGAATGAGTATATAACATGCATGACATCTATTTTTACTGGTGTGAATACAGTAAGGTATTATGGCTCTGACAGTTGCAGTGGCAGCATTTTGATTTCTGTATGAATGCTAAGAGGGTCTGTTCCTAGAGACGATAGTGCAGTGTGGCTTCCTGATTCCCCAGCATCCTGATCAGGGTAGATATGGCAGCACTCCAGTAACCAGTCTTGTTCGGAGAGTCATCTCTGGAGGCCCTGCCTAGAGCCTCCTCCAGCCCTCTCATCAATTATTTTCAACACTGAATTCCTGTATAAAACTATTTTCCGCTTAAAATAGCTGGAGTGATTTCTGTTGTCTATCTATACTCAAAAGGGTTATAGGCAATAGACATTCAAGGATAGGAATCTGGGATTATGTGACCTGGATTTATTTGAAAAGAGTGAGGATCTATTATACTTAGAAGAAGGGATACTGATAGTCCATACCACCCAGTCCCTGCAACAATATGGATGGACCTAGAAGGTGTTATGCTAAGTGAAATAAGTCAGAGTAAGACAAATACCATATGCTCTCACGTATGTGTGGAATCTAAAGAACAAAATAAACGAGCAAACAAAACAGAAATAGACTCATAGATACAGAGAACAAACTGATGGTTGCTAGATGGGAGGGGATTTGGGGAATGGGTGAGGAAGGTGAAGGAGTTAGGTTAGGAAGTACAAATTGGTAGTGACAAACTAGTCACGGGGATGTGAAATATAGTATGAGGAATATTATCTATAATGTTATAAAGACTGTGTAGGGTGTCAAATGGGTACTGCACATATCGGTGGGATCACTTCTAGATTATATAAATGTCTTACCACTGCACTGTACACCTAAAACTAATGTAAAACAATGTTGAATGTCAACTATAGTCATACACACACACACACACACACACACACACACACACACACACACACACAGAGGGTGCCAAAAAAACGTATACACATTTTAAGAAAGGAAAAACTGTATTAAAATTATAATGCTCAATATATAGGGATAACAAAAGATGAATACAAGTCACATTTGACTTCTGCAATTATAAGAGGTGCTCAAAGTGGTTACCATCAGTGAAATTTTAATACAGTTTTTTTCCTTTCTTAAAATGTGTATACATTTTTTTGGCACTCTGTGTATATATATTTTCACAGGATCTAAAGTACAGCATAGGGAATATAGTTAATGGTGTTGTAATAACTATGTATGATGTCAGACGGGTAGTACTTGGGGGGTCACTTTGTGAGAGGTGTAAATGCCTAATTATTATGTTGTTTTGTACACCTGAAATTAATTTTTTTAAAAATCTCCTGTCCTGTGATTCAAAATTGTGGCTTCTCTCGCACCCTAAGCTCCGGCCTGTTGCCTGCAATTGGGGAAGAGGAGAAAGGCAGCTTGTGCCCTCTGCCCACTCTAGTTCTTCTCCTTCTTTCCCCTCATCTTGCCAATCTTGCTTTTTTGGCCACTGTAGGGTATGAGGGCATGGAAATGGAAGAGGAAAGGGAAGGAGAAAAATTCATACCTAGCTGACATTGTGGGGTGATGTGGCATCGTATTCTCTGGTCTCAGAGAAGGTTTTTAAATCAATTCTTCTTTCCCTGGGTTTTAAATCAATTCTTCTTTCTTTAAATCAATTTCTTCTTTCTTTTCCTTTGTTCGATTTTGTGGGTCTTCATAAATCCTACATTTCTAGGAAGCTTTCATTTACAGGTCTCTTGCCATGGGTGCTCGCATCGGCGTTTTGGCTGGTTGTTCGTGGACTCCTTCTCAGTCTACAGGTATCCATTGGGACACCTCCAGAGGGTCCTCTTGGATGTAATCTAAGACACTTCCATGCTGGCTCTCTCACATGCATGATTTCCTTCTGGTCCATAGAATACATTTGCTCATCTTTTGCCAAAATGAAATAGAGAAAAGCAGGTTAGTCCCAACATATCAGCAACCTCTCTTTTGCTCCACCATTGGAACGGATAGCCAGCAAGGCTCTCACTTTAAATTTCTCAGTAGCGCTAAATGTCTCCAAACCGCAGGAGGTATATATTAAGCTCTGTGAGTGGTCCTGTTTAGGCTCTGTCCCTGGACTTGAGATAAGGGGTAGGCATCCTTGAGGAAGAGAGAAGGAATTCACAGAACACTACCAGCTCTCTCCAAAAGTCTTCTCTTATCACTAGTAACACATGACTTTTTATATTCCCTTCATGCATGATTTGTATATCCTATACATAAGTAGGGGTTGATGAATTGAATGTACAGTTTTGGGGTGTCTCCTTTGAATTTTTTTTTATCTTGGTCTGACGACTTACTTTGGAATATGTTCTCTGTTGTACAGGGGATTCAGTTGAAACTGTCATTACAACTTGTTACATTCTGGAAAAAGTTTGAATTAAAAAGATTGGGGTGTGGCCAGTTAGCTAGCTCACTTGGTTATAGCGTGGTGCTGATAACACCAAGGTTTCCAGTTTGATCCCCTCATGGGCCACTGTGAGCTGCGCCCTCCCACCCCCCCAAAAAAAATAAAATGATGGGGTTCCGTTACATTAGATAATTTTTAAAGTGTCTTCCCGCTCTAAAAACTGTATGTGTGTGGGTGGGGGAAGGTGTGTTTGAAAAAAATAAAATACTAGCAGTGCTGGCACTGAGAAGAGGACAGAAAGGGGTGTAAATGTGTGTGGGGCAATGTGATCAGGGAAGGGTGTAGCAGCCGGCCACACTATTTTCTGTTCATTCTCCCTGAAAACCTTGGAGGATGAGTCTGAAAGAATGACCACACAAGAGTTCAAGGAACTAGTGTCCAGCCACAATCATTTGAAGATATCTTAAGAAGGTGGTTTGGAAAAAGACAGAAGCTTTTTTATTCTCCATTTTGAGATCTTTAGGATGCTAGGGAAATACAGTTTAATATATTTAACTCTAGGGAGGACTATAACAGTGACTCATAATACACCAGGTCTACATGTTTTTAATAAAAATAAATGGGCACTCTTTTGCAGTAACTCCATGAATGCATTGTTGAAGAATGCAGGCTACATTCAGGTTGCCTGTTTCTAATGAAATGTTGCTTGACAGAAAGTGTAATAAAAGGTAAATCACTTCTTAAGAAATCATCAGAGCCAAAACATTTAGCTCTGATGAAATGAATGGGCCCTGAACACTCCTTGGTAGACTTCCAACCAAAAATAACCGGCATCTGAGAAGGCTTATAATTGGAAGCGAGATAATTCTTTCTCTTTCCTCTTCCTTAATAATATAGATTTTGAGCATTTTTGTAAAGCAAAAATTTCCAAATGTTTTACGTTTGGTAGTAGAGGAAAATTTGCTTCTATTTTCACAGTTTAGAAATTCTAACAAAATTGCTTTCTTTAATGATCTTGAGATTCATTGTGATGATTTATACCCTAACCTTTGATTCATTTAATTTCCAGTGATGGAAAAAGTGAGGCAAGGAAAACCAGAGTGATCGATCATCATGTTAGTCACCCTCAGCATAACTGTCAATTTGATAGGTAAAAATTGCATATCATTGATTTAATTTGCATCTGTCTGATTACTAGTAAGGTTGGGCATTTTTTTCAGTGCTTAATGGCCATTATATTTCTTCATTTGTGAATAACCTGTTCATAGGTACCATAGTCTTTTGATAAATCAGAGAGCAATTTCCAGTGGGTAAAGACAAACCGGCCCCCCTCCTTTTAAATTTGCTCCTTAATGATGCTGCTCTTGAATGAGTAGACTACAGACCCCTAGCCATAAAACTAAACAAATAAAAATACCAGCCTTCATCTTAAATGTGTATTACTTTTAGTGTTTTTGCTATAACTGATCTGCTCTCTATTTTTAGACAAGAAATCTTCTAAAAAGTCAACTGTTCTAAAAATAAATTCTTACCCTTGAAAGACATGCCAATGTTTAACTTGCTTGTCAATTATGAACTTCTACAAGTTAACTCATTGAGTTACCCTCATATATTTTCAGTTTGAATGGTTGAGATAAGCATTGGTTTCACATAATTTAAAAATTTTCCAGGTTAAGTTACTAAAGTTGTGCTCTGTTATATTGAACTATGGGGTCTTAAACATCTTTTCCTCTATGTGCTGAAGTGAATTCTAAACGACTTCCTGAGGAGAATCTGGCCCTACCCAGGAGTATTCCGTTGGCCTACCTCCATGCCCTTCTAAGACTTTTCTGCCTTCAAAAGAGGTTGTCAATTCTACCCCCTGCCCAGGTAACTATTAAAATTTATGGCTCTACCTTTAACTACACTCCAGGTGCCTGACATTGAGAATAACATTGAATTCACAATACCTGTCCAAAGTGAGACAAATAATATTTATTGAAGATTGACTGAATGGTCTATTCTCCTAATTTATGTGAAGATCTATTGTTAGGAATGACCAAAACAGAAGAAAGCTGGACCTCAAGCCCTCATCATCTGTTTTTGCTGAATTAAGCCCAGAGATGATGCCATTGGCCTATACCGAGGGGCATTTATGTGAAGCAATCAAATTCATGGCCTCAATTTCTTGACCTCTTCATCTCCAGTGACTTTTTTTTTTTCTATTGGGGGATATTGGGGAACAGTGCATTTTTCCAGGACCCATCAGCTCTATGCCAAGTCGTTGTTTTCAATCTAGTTGTGGAGGGCACAGCTCACTGGCCCATGTGGAAATCGAACTGGCAACCTTAGGGTTATGAGCACTGTGCTCTAACCACTGAGCAAACTGGCTGCCCACCAGCAGCTCAACTCCAAGCCCAAGCTGTTGTTTCTCACTGGCCCATGTGGGAATGGAGCTGGAGACCTTGGTGTTATGAGCACTGCACTCTAACCACTGAGCCAACGGGCCGCCCCAACCATCAACATTTTTTATCCACACTACCTGAGGCACCCACTTTCCAGAGTCACATCCTGAATGTCATCACCAGAAACTGTACCACTTTCAAAATGACAAATCTAATATCTCAACTTCTTTGCTGTCCATCCAGCTCCTTGACTCAAGCAGCACACTGCCACACTCTTCATCTCATTGAGAGCACCTATCCATTGACATCACTACCACCACCGCTTTCAATCTATCGGTATGATGGACTGAATTTATAATCACTCAGAGATATTACCAGTTTGGTTCCAGAGCACCATAACAAAACAAATATCACAACACAGCATATATTGCAATAAAACAAGTCATACAAAATTTTTGGTTTTCCAATATATGTAAAAGTTATGTTTACAATACACTGTAGTCTATTAAGTGTGCAATAGCTTCATGTCTAAAAAAGCAGTGTACATACTTTAATTTAAGAATACATTATTGCTAGAAAATGCTAACTGTCATCAGACCCTTCAGCGAGTCTTAATCCTTTTGCTGGTGTAGGGTCTTGCCTTGATGTTGATGGCTGCTGGATGATCAGGGAGGTGGTTGCTGAAGGTTGGGACGGCTATAGCTATTTCTTAAAATAAAACAACACTGAAGTTTGCTGCATCGATTGACTCTTCCTTTCACTCAAACACTCAAAGGCCATTGCAGGGTTATTAATTGGACTAATTTCAATATTTTATCTCTGGGAATAGGGAGGTCTGAGGAGAGGGAGAGAGATGGGGGAATAGCCAGTTGGTGGAGCAGTCAGAACAAAACAACATTTATTGATTACGTTCACTGTCTTACATGGGCATGGTTTATGGTGTCCCAAAACAATTACAATAATAACATCAAAGATCAATGATCACAGATCACCATAACAAATATAACTATAATGCAAAAGTTTGAAATATTGCAATTACCGAAATGTGACACAGAGACACAAAGTGAAGAAATGCTTCACTTTGGCACCGATAGACTTGCTCAATGTTGGGTTGTCACAAACCAATTTGTAAAAAAAAAATGCAATGTCAGCAGAGTGCATTAAAGGGAAGCTCAATAAAACAAGGTGTGCCTGTCATTTAAAAATCCAAGGATATGTCTTATTTTATCTATAGCTTGATTCTGGGGATCAGACAAAAGAACTCAGTTTCTTTGCTGGGTTTGAGAATTTCTGCTTCCTCTAGATTGGCTCCACTCTTAAGCTGGATCTCTCCTCATGATGGCAAGGAGGCTGTACTCATTAGCTTCAAAATCTTAAATAGAAGTGAAAGAGATACTCTCTTTATTAATAGCTTTCACTAAAGTTCTTGGATTCACTAAAAATCACTCAGAGGGAGTGCACTTCACTCCTCCCTCTCTGGCTTGCTCGAATATAGATGTGATGGCAGATTCTTAAGCAGTCATTCCAGAGGTAAAAGCCACATGTAGAGCATGGCCAAGCAATATAGACAGAGCCTGGGTCCCCACATTAGTAAAGCTTCCCTATTAGTACTGGACACCACTTTATACTTCTTTTACATGAAAGAGAAATAAACTTCCATCTTGTTTAAGCCATCGTTAATATTTTTTTTCTGTCATTCATAACCTAAACTAATCTTCAACTATGCAAAGTGTATGGTGTCGAGATAGACCATGGTATTTCAGGAGCCATAAGTAGCATGATAATGTGAGAACAAATAGAAGGAGAAAGAAAAACCAGTGGTGACTAAAGCATGTCTTTTATGCCATCCTAATTAATTTCAATTTTATTCTTTAAGTAGTGTGTGTGTGTGTGTGTGTGTGTGTGTGTGTGTGTGTGTACAGGGGATTTGAAATAGTTTAAGTTAGACACAATATAATTAGATTATTGTATACATTAGAAACCTTCTTCAAGTGATATGACGCATATTTTGGAAGTGGGCAAGACCAGAGGAATTGAGCTTGTAGCCACTCTAGCAAGAGATAAGGATCAAAACCAGGGCAAACAGATTGGGGAAGGCAAAGAGGAGACAGATTTGAAAAATATATACAAGGCCGAATGGACTAGAATTTGGTCAACCTGAATGACTTCTGACACTAGCAGCAAATAGGCATTCGTATAAACTACAACTGCTGATACAAGAAGTCCAAAATGGGCATTCCAGAGAGATGACCTGAAAAAATGCAGTTATTCAATGTTGTAGATTTTTCATTCACCACTCATGTATATATGCATAGTTCTCACAAAAATCCTGAGATTCACATGTATGTTGTGTCTGAGTGAATGTGCATAATTTATTGAAATGTTTTTTAGCAGGCAAGATGTCTTCAATCTACTGCTTCAGGCATGCAAATGACTTGTAACTTTATCTTTCTACAACTCAATGTAGTCTTTATTTTTAGCCTCCACTCCAACTAATGACTTAATGTAGTTATTTAGTGTATCTTTACCCAGCTATTGGAAGTTTAAACTCTTGTCAATTCAGGATTTTTTCTCCCTCCCTATATTTGTTCAGGTCATTTAAACTCCTGGAGGTTTATATGAGTTCATTGTATTGGAGGTAGGAAGTGGAATAGGACATTGATCCAACTGAGAGATGACAAAGGCCTTCACTAATGCAATGGTTGTAAAGCCATTCTTTTAAGTACAGAGGAATATATAGAGGAAATTCTGTCAATCAGATATCCCTCACTACAAATATAACGAAATTAAAATAATGCCTACACAAGTTAGAAAATTATTATTACATTTTTAATGTGTAAATTGACTTCTAATTCTCTTCAGATGACCTGTCCTACTCAGAAAATAATTGTAAAGACACAAATCATAATTTTTTAGAGTATTGAGAATAGCATGAACATGGAATACAAGCTGACTTCTAATTTATGCATTTATTTACATTCATACTATTCATGTACTCTGAAAAAAGTCTATGTGATTCAAACAGTCCCATTAGATAGTTAAATAAGAGTTAAGTGAGACTAGTTAATCGGTTCAAATCAGAACTTTGGTTCCAGTTTAATCCATCTCCGATTGTGAGGATCAGGATATTGACGGTACTAAGGATCTTAATCACTTCATATGGACCCCTTAATAGTCTATCTCACGACTCTCTGGGGGAACCACAAGGAATATACCCAGTTTTGACTTCAAATTTAACTTATTATCAAATTAATAATCCTTGGTAGCAAAAGATTATGAAACACTCAATTGATAAATACAAAATTGTAACTGATAAAACCCTGTCTCTACTCTCCATACCAGAATTTGTTTTTCTTTAATTCCCATACAAAGTCTAAAAGAATGGTGCTTCCATTTACTAAGGTGATGATGACTGAGAGAGGAGCAGATTCTTTTTGTTGTTTTCTCGCTTGTAAATCATAACAAACATACTAAGTATATAAAGTACTGCTTAGTGTTTAATTGAGCTAACACAAAGAGCACATGGAGAATTTCTGAGTGTTTTAAGAGAAGCTCAAAGCTGGAAGATGCATCAGAGATCCTCTAGCTCAATGGCTTTTGAAATTTTTTACTTTGACCTGAAAGAAATAAATTTTACATCTTGACCCACCACCCCTCCACACACACACACACACACACACACACACAATCATTGAAACAAAAGTTTCATGAAACAAACTTCCTTATTATGTACAATGTACTCTGGTGTTTTGTTATATTTTGAGTTCTGGTAGTTACCCACCAACTTTATTTACAGTCCCCAGTTTCAAAAACATGGATGCAGTTCAACCTTTTTAGTGTGTAGATGAGGAAACAGAAACCCAGGGAGAGTAGGTGATTTATAAAAAGCCTCCAAAGTTAGTAGCAATGCTGGAGCCTGAACACAGGTCTCTTGATTCCTGATCAATAAACAACAAAAAGAGTCTAGATCCTCCTTTCCAGATCTTCCCATACTTTCATTTTCTTTTAAAAAATATATTGAAGTACAATATCCTTAGTAACAGCTGAAGCAGCTTTCTTAAATTAAAAGTGCCCTACCTACCTGCCTTATTTTCTAAGCTTACACATCTATAAACACAAACATAACATTTTAATTAAAATATTAAATTATTTGTACTCAGCATGCCTAATCCAAAAATACTTGGAATTAAAGTTATTTGTGGATCATTCAAAGTCAAGTTTCACTAAGCATAAAATTAATCAATTTTAGTTCATCATGAAGCTCATCAGGTTGTGTGTACACTGCACATATGCAAAAGTTCAGGTTCATAGAGAATTTTGGTTAACAGTTTACTTTCAGTCAATGAACATTTATAGAGCACTACAGTGTGCTAGTTGGGTGTGTGCTGGGGAAATGGTGATGAATTAATAAGTCCCTCTGGCACTACAACCTAGTAAGAGAGAGTCAAACCAATAGCTACAATTCAATATGAGATATATTAAAGAAGATATGGCATGTCATAGAAGTACAGAATACTCTTTACTTAACTTCTGTAGGATCACAGATGAGAGAGAAATAGAATCTCCTTGGGAGTATAGATGGTTTAGAAAGACTACAATGGGAAGATAATCTTTGTTCTGGGACTTGAAAGATGAATAGAAATTTGCTGACCAGCTGAAGGGTCAAAGGGGCATAAGGAGAGGAGAGAATAGCTTGGGAGGGGAAAGTACAGCATGAATAGCACCATGTAGAGAAATCAATGATCATCGATACCACATTATAATTGGTTAGACAGTATTTAAGTATTTATTAGGTATTTATACTTTATCCTAGGGTAAATGAGTCATGAAAGGTGTTTAATAAAGTAATTCTGGAAGCAATGTAGGTACTAAATGGGAGGCAATTACAGGGTGAATTGTATCCTCCAAAAATATATGTTGAAGACTTACCTCCAGTACTTCAGAATGTGACTTATTCGGACACAGTCTTTGCAGATGATCAAGTTAAGATGAGCTCATTAGGGTGGGCCCTAATCCAATATGACTGGTGTGCTTTCAAAAAAAAAAAAAAAAAGGAAATTTGGACACAGACAAAGACATTCACAGAGGGAAGACTATGTGAAGTGACACAGGAAAAATGCCATGTGAAGGTGAAGGACTGGACTAATACATCTACACTCCAAGGAGTGCCAAAGATTTCCAGCAAAGCAACAGAAACTGGGAAAGAGGCATGGAGCACATCCTCCTTTACAGGACTCAGAAGGAACCAACCCTGCCAACACTTCAATTTTGGACTTCTAGCCTCCAGGACTGTGAGGTAAAAAATGTCTATTAGAGTTGTCCCTTGGTATCCACAGGGTATTGGTTCCAGGAGCCCCCTCATTATCAAAATCTGAGGATGCTCTAGTCCCTTATATACAATGGCATAGTATTTGCAAATAACCTACTCACATCTTCCCATACACTTTAAATCATCTCTAGATTACTTATAATACCTAATACAATGCAAATTCTATGTACACAGTTGTTATACTGTATTGTTTAGCAAATAATGACAAGGAAAAAAAGTCTATACATGTTCAGTACAGATGCAACCATTGTAGGCCTAACTACATAGTACATGTAAACAGCAAGGTAACCTTTTTTTTAATCTGAATATTTTCAGTTCAAGGTTGGTTGAATCCATGGATACAGAACTCACAGATACAAAGGGCCAACTATATTTCAAGCCTCTCTGTTTTATGGTACGTTGATATGGTAGCCCTAATACAGAGACTATTGTGAAGTACAGTCTAAAGTGATGAGATTGAATAGATAGTGAGAGTGGGGAGATCACAAATATCATAAACCTGAAAGATATTGATGAGGTAAAAGCAACAGGATTTAAAGATTGGCTGAACAGAGAGGTAGGAGTCCAAGATGAGTACACAGCACAAACCCCCTGCCTCTAAATTCAACACCACACTCTCACTTGTCTAGGGAGCTAGAATAGATACTAAAGTCATTAACCAATCTGTAAATATACAGGAAAAGGAAACATGGCAAGCTAGCTACTGAGCTCACTTTTGAACACTATAGAAAATATATTTTTGACAGAAAGGGAAGGCATTAACCTATCTTTGCTCCAGGGCTGCTAATATCCCATATACCCCATTTGGTAGGAATGAAAGGGAAAGAAGAAAGGGTGAAGGGCAGTAGGGGTGCCAGTCCCTTATCAGAAAAGCAAAAGCTTTGCCAGAAGTCCTACTTACATCTCATTCAACTCTGTCACTTGGCCATCCCTAACTGGAGGAGGACTAGAAGAAGGAGAACTGTGGTTAGAGTTGGGTCAGCCACTCAGCTTTTCGCAACAGAATATAATCAACAAAAGCTGCCAGGAGGTCAAGAAGAATGATAACTCAATAGAGATGAGAGGTTGTGGGGGAACATCACTACTACCACGCAGCTTTGTTAGAAAGTCCCTGGCAACATTACCAAAAGCAACTTCAGGGGTGTATTTGGCATGGAGTGGGTTGTTGAAGACTCACTGGTGTGAGAAATGAGAGTAAATAGTTCTTTCCTAATGTTTGAAAAGAAGAATAATGTAGGAAGCAAAAATCTAAAAGAGAGGCATAATAGAGATGTTTTGCTTGATTTTAGGATTGTGGGTACTTGAGCATGTTTATAGGCAGAAATAATTGGAAAGGGGGAGATTTGGATTATAAATGTTATGAAATAAAGATCAACTGTTGGGAAAAAAAAGTCCAAAAAACATGATGGCAGGGGATTATATACATCCTTGAAAGGGATACCTCTTACTCCAAACAAGAAAGAATAATAACGATAGTGTAAGTTTAGATGTGAGCACGGGAAAATGTGGAGTTGTTGAAAATTCTATTTTGGCAAAAATATACTTTAAAACTGTTGAAGTTTTAGAAGATAAATATTGAATTCCCTATTTTCCAGTTTTGAGAAAGTAGTAAGATCTCACCAAAATTCAGGTAAGCTCTGTTTATTAAGATCCCTGACCAGACAGGAGTTAAGTAGAGACCACTTCATAATTTTTCTGACTATAGAACAGAGACCAAGAAAAATGGGAGTTTTTATAAGTATCTCCGTATTTCACTGTTTTTTCTCCACTCCTTCCCAGGGATAGAGAGCGCCAAAGAGTATGGAGATGATACTTGGCATTTTTCTCTCGTCGGTGGTACTGAAAGCAATAAGGAAAAGATGCTGGAGCATCTTTTGGAGCAATGACCAATGCCCATGCAAGAAGCATCGAGAACTTGCTCTGCAAATTTATTTCGATCCTGCTCTCAACTCCTTCTTCACTTTAGACCGCCTCGCAGGTGGCACTCTGCAGGACTAGACCGCTGGAAGCTGCAACTGGAATCTTCAGAAGTCCGGGAAGTGACGGAGGACACAGCTTGTCAAATCATGAAAAGAGAAGCAACGGAAGTGACCCACCAATGTATGGACCCTACAACTTCCAAATTCAGAGACCGAATCGGACAAGCCCGCCCTGACGGCGGTAAGAAAACGATTCTCACTTTTCATTGGCTGACCCTCCCGAAGTCGGGACCTTGCTTCATTTTCATTGGTTGTTGCTGCTGTCACCTCCTTTTATCACACTCACTTTCCCATCGGCACCCAGTGAGCTTTGCGGAAGAGTGATTTACAGAAGTCGGGGGCGGGAGTCCGCGTGCTGCTAGCCGGCTACCGCCTCCCGCCCCGCCCCCGGCCCGAGGCCCCGCCCCCAGCCCTGCCGGGCCCCGCCTCTCCCTCCAGAGAGGGCGGGGACCAAGCGGCGGCTGCAGCCGCAGGAATATGCTGGAAGCCAGCGGGCGGGCACCCGGGAGGTGCTGAAGGGACAGTTCCCGCAGCCGAACTTGCCCGCTGAGGGAGGAGGGTGGAGCGGCCCCCGAGCTGGCGGGGCACGTGAGTGATGGAGACCATCTGGATCTACCAGTTCCGCCTCATAGTGATCGGGGACTCCACCGTGGGCAAGTCGTGCCTCCTGCACCGCTTCACCCAGGGCCGCTTTCCCGGACTGCGCTCCCCAGCCTGCGACCCTACGGTCGGCGTGGACTTCTTCTCCCGCTTGCTGGAGATCGAACCCGGCAAGAGGATCAAGCTGCAGCTCTGGGACACGGCGGGACAGGAGCGGTTCAGGTAGGGCCGCCAGCGCTGGGATCCCCGGGGACGCCGGAGACCGCGCCGCCCCTCCGTCTGCTCCGCGCCCCGTCCCCGAGCCTCGGCCCCACCCGCCCTGGTTGGGAAAGGCTCTGCCCTTCCCTCTCGAAAGTGCAAATACTCCATTCTCATTTCCCCTTTGCCCCTCCTCTTCCAGGGATGACTTCCTCCTCCGCAATTTCTCACTTCTTTCTTTGGCGCCCATTTCCTGCATCCCCTTTCCTTCTTTCCTTTCCCGACTGAACCCAGGTCACCCTTGCCGACCCTCCCTCTTCCCCAACTCTTTCTGCCCCTGCTTCAAGTCTTCAGCCCCCTGCTGCCTTCTCCCCAAACTCAAAGTCCCTTGTTGTGCACACCCGGACCCGGCGACCCTCCTCCAAGCTCCCTTTTTCCTACGGTAACCAAGTGGCTTCCCCTCTGTTCCGCCCGGGTAGGGTTCCCAGATTCGTGATCGATCCCTTTAGCTTCACAGCAAGCAGTGCTCCAACCCCGGCGGGTTACTGCAAGAGCTCACTGGGCGTCTTTCAGAGCGAGATGGATGCGGTAATGGTTTGAACACCTCACAGCACCGAATGTGGTCATCAAAAATACTGGGCCATGTCCCGTGGGAATGTGTCTTGTACCGCAACTAGATGTAACATCAGGGACACTGGCACAGCTGAGGGTGTTTTTGTTTTGTTGTGTTTTTTAAGGCTTGAGTTGTCTTTAGAAGTTTGTCATTATTGATGCTTTGGTGGGGAAAAGAGAGATAATTGAGTTTTGTCTGGAACTTTTTATTTTATTTATAATGGATACTTAACTTTCCATGGTGATAATGCATCAGAAAATACTTTTCTAAATAGGAGAGGTCCAAATGAGTAGTCAGTCTCATTCTAAATGTTTGCTGAGACCCTGAAAGAAGGATTTCACAAAGATGACTCATGTAAATAAAAACTAATGTAAATTGTATTCATTTCCAGGATAGTTAAAACTGAACCAGATTACAAAACACATTTTAAATTCTAGGATTTGAGGATACATACTTTTTTAAGAGAAAGGTGAGGAATCTGGTATGTTGTAGTCGTTGGGTTTTTTCTTTTCTTTTTTAAGATTGTGTTATCAATTTGAACTCATTTAAGCAAGCATTTTGCAGTGTTCAGCAAGTAAGTGGCTTGGGAAATACAGTAGTACTCCATGAGGGGACTTCCCAAACATGGCTTCCCCTCGTCCCCAGCCAGCATCCATTCCCTATGAGATCAGCCTAATTCTGTGAGATTGTTCCAACATTTAAAGTTTTGGCTTCCATTCCCAGCTGTGACAATGATTCATAGAGATAATAAGAGGACTGCTTAGCTTGCTTATACTTTAGTTTTCCTCTGTATGAAGTGGAAAGATGGTAAGGCCAGCCCTTCAGAGAGGCGTTCAAGTTCATTGATTTGAATCGTACAATACCTAGAATTCCATGAAGAATTTTTTTCATTTTCAAGAATCTTCCTTTAATTAAAATAATTATCAAACTTCTGATTGCTCATTTGTGAAATGAAGGAACCATTATGATCTCCAAGATTCCTTGCAGTTTTACCATTCTAAGATTGATTGCAAATTCCTTCACTTGTGATCGCAATGAGAGATGAAGTTCAAGATATTTCAGGGTCAGGAAAAAAAAAACACATTTGCTAATAGCTCTCGCTCTACCCTCTAAAGTGAATATAATAAAAACATTTTTTTTTATGCTTTAAACTTCTAGTGTCTACTGTGAATTGCAGCTACAAGAAACAGGGATACTAAAATCGTATTGTATCTAATTGATTCCTTAAAAGTCGCTCCTCAACTTTTTGAGGAGAGTAAAGGATAATTAGATTTTAAAGACCTTTCTGGTAAGTACATCATTGCCTTTAAGAAGACTGTAAATAGTAATTCATTTTATATACATTATTAAAACCAGACAGTAACTCTCCCATAGTAATACAAGGACATTTAGGGGATGTTTACTGACAATGAGTCACACCTTATTTTGTTTGGCTCTTTACCAAAGATATATTTATAAACACATACATATTTCAGTACCTACCTCCAAATGCTTGATTTTCTCTTATTTAGCAGAATGTTTCACCATAAAATTGCACTTAAGCAGATACTGTTAAATCATTCTGTATGTTTAAGAAAATACACATACTTATTTTGTATAATAGATATCCTTGCACATTTATTTCATAGAAAGTTACTATAGCTCATGAAGATATATTTCTGTCAGTCATAATCATACCATTAGGAATTTGTGGGAAATTTTATATTTGGAGGTTTATTAGTGATTGGCTATAAACTAACAAAAAGGAACCTACTTTAGACATAAACAAGTGTTACAGAACAACAAAATAGCATTCCAGTAATTATGACCAAATTAGCCTTAGTTTTCTTCCCCCCCAGCTTTATTGAGGTATAATTGACAAATAAAGCCTTAGTTTTCAATGTTAGGATTAACATGTTAGCGGACAATAACTAGTTGCAAAAAATAAAAGGGAACAAAATCAAAATGGACACAATTTAGAAAAGTAATGTATATGTGAGCATAGTGTAAGTTGTACTATAACTCTCAAATGTTAAGTTTTTATTACTAACACTATGTTTTAGTGAGGATAAATGTTAAATTGCTTTACTAAGGAGAGTCCAAATTAACAGTGCTTTCATTAAAGATATAAGTTTATTTCTCTTGTGTAACAACCTTAAGGTAAGTAGTCTTAAGTTGGTGGAGTGGCTCTGCTCCAGGCCATCATTCAGGTACTTTTCCTCTCATTTTTCCATTACCCCTAGTACATTATCATCTTTGTGTACACTGTGTTCCAGCTCAGGGGAAGGAGAAAGGAAAGATTTAAATCAAGCAGTGTTCCTTTTAAGCAAGTGAGACCAACATGGTACAAATCACTTCAGCTCTCAGTTCACTGAGAACAAATTAATTACAAGGTCACACTTAGACTGGGCTACCATGTGCCCAGGAAGAAGGAAAAATGGATTTGGCACTGTGGGCATTGCAAAGAAACTAGCAATCACCACTTTTAAATTTGAATCATCATAGTGGAAAAAGTTGCACAGGAAAGCAAATGAGCATATTAACACAATGTTAATAAGGGTAAATATTAGAAGAGCTAGAAGTATGGAGAGCATCAAATGTAAGAATATACAGTTCGAATTTTTCCCATAAAAAGCACTTAGGGCAATATAAAAATAAAATGAGATAAAGAAACAGTAATTTTGGTTGTAAGGAACAGGACGCCTCGATGCTTCAAACCAGATTTGGCCTTTTTATTCGTGTTGTCTGACCGTTGGGATGTTATATTAGGTTGGTGCACAAGTAATTGCGGTTTAAAAGGTTGAAAATAATTGCAAAAACTGCAATTACTTGTGCACCAACATAATAGTTACAGCCATTGGTTATAAAGCTCAGAGAATAATGTCCTCCTAATGTGATGCTCCTCAAAGCATATTCTGCAGAACACTCATCCCTTGGAATTCTTTTTTAAAGATGGATTCTGTGATCAAATAAGTTTGGAAATCCCTGTATTCCATATAGCACTCTCTTAGAAGTTCATATTGTTAAGGCTCTAAGAAGTATTGTGGCAAAGAAATCTGTTTAACTTTGGTTACACCAACATTTCCCAAAATTATTTGAGAGGCTAGTTTTAAAATATGAAAATCAATGGTAACTAGTGTTCTAAGGAGTATAATTTGGGAGACATTCCCTTGATGAGTTGCTTTAGTCACATTCTTTGTGCAGAAACACTAAATTTTCGAGGTTTGGAACAATGGGAAGACCTGCAGATGTTAGTTAACCAGCTAATTAATTTAGCAAAAGGCTGTAAATCCTGCCCCTCCCCCGCCAAAAAAATCTGAAGGTGGCCATCGATACCACTGAGCACACTAGGCCTTCCCTCACCCTCTGCCTGCCTCTTCCTCTTTTCCTTTAGCTCCTCTTCTAAGGTGTATCTGTCTCTTCCCTATGTGTCTCTTCTTCCCTATGTTCCCTTCTTCAGCTTCTTATTCTATTTTTCCTTTACCCCTTTCATCTCATAAGAGGGACATCTTAGAATGATTGGAGAATATTAATTTTGGTGTATTAAGAGCCAGTTATTTTTATCCTCCCTGAATTATAAGGAATCTGCTTTCTTCCAGTCTGTCCTATCTGTCAATCGGTGGAAAAGAAAGGTGAGCCACTTAATGATACTGAGGTCCACACCCCCACACACACGTACACATATACCAAGGGACATCAGATATTACTTTAATAAGATATTTTTATTCTTTCTAAAGCAAAATACCTGCAAAGCCAATACTCTATGATTTTAATAAATCTGCCTCCAAAGGTCAGTAACTTTTGATCAATTCATGTAATATATAATTCAGAGAAGTTCACTTTAAAAACCACCACCCCACACAACCTACCTGGCTTATCCTGAAACATCTGTTACGGTAAAAACCATTGTTTTCTGAAAGGAAACACTTTATGCAATAAAGTACTATTCTGACCTATAGGAGTTCCAGAAAAATGTGAAACAGAGGTCAAAGTTGTTTTAAATTTAAAAGTATATTTTTAGTTTAAGCTATGGAAGAGTTTCAAAATATAGATAATAGTTCAGTATGTAAGCATGACTGAATAAATTTTGATGGCTGGCTGGCATATTTTTTAGTTTAGTTTAAAATCTTATCTGTGTTCTCTTAAACATTCTTGAAATGTAATGATTTTTTTTTTTTTCCCTCCTATATTAATGATTTTTTTCATTTTTAGTTTAGGAACACCTTGATAAATTATTATGTTACTGGCAGTAATTCTTTAAGACCATCCACTGATATCAATATCTAGGATATAAACAAGCCATCAAAAATATCTCAGTGCCAAAAAAATATTGAGATAAGGGAACAGAGACTTCTCTCTTAGGCTCATTTCTACTTCACTGAAATGGTGAGTGTATCAGAAGTTACAAGAGGAAGGTCTTTATCGAGCTACGCCCAAAAGGTCTTCAGTGTCATTTCTTTACAAAATGTGATCCTTCTCTATGCCTATTTTTTTCTATTATTTGTGTGATTGGTCATAGTATCTTTTTAAATTATCTTCCTGGACTAGGTAGGTTAAAAGTGGTTTTCCTTCTGTTTTTTTTTTTTTTTTATTAAATTTATTGGGGTGACAATTGTTAGTAAAATTACATAGATTTCAGGTGTATAATTCTGTACTACATCATCTATAAATCCCATTGTGTGTTCACCACCCAGAGTCAGTTCTCCTTCCATCACCATATATTCGATCCCCCTTACCCTCTTCTCCCACCCCCCACCCCCGCCCCCCTTACCCTCTGGCAACCACTAAACTATTATCTGTGTCTATGAGTTTCTGTTTCTCATTTGTTTGTCTTGTTCTTTTGTTGTTTTTGGTTTATATACCACATATCAGTGAAATCACATGGTTCTCTGCTTTTTCTGTCTGACTTGTTTCGCTCAGCATTACTCTCTCAAGATCCATCCATGTTGTCCTTTCCAAGTGTACTTCCTTTTTGTAGGAGTTCGTGTGATTTGGCCTCAAATAGATAAGGCTGAAGGATAGATAGCCTTCATAACAGACCTTTGCCTCAGAAATATAAAAGAATAGTGTGTGGCCCAAGCTGAACCCAGTTCTCTGAGAAGAGATCAAGAGAGAATACTGCAAATGGGAGTTAGTAAATATTAGGAACTTCCTGATATAAGAGATGGCATTATGAAGAAAGGTTATAGATTCTCAAATTCTAGGCATGGCCTATCATTTTTCTTCAGAGTAGCGTTTTTCAAAATGGTAATAATAGGTGTAATTTGAGAAACAGTTTCCTTGATCAAACAGTTTTGGAAATGCTCGGTTGTTGCAGGATTTCTCAGAGCTTTTAACATATTAATATGCTAATACACGTTGTGAATCTCCAAGGCAGATGCGGTGTTTCCCAACCCAGAGTCCCAACCCAGAGTCCTTTTACATAGAGCATTTTAGAGATAGACAGATAGAGGGATAGACAGGTAAATGATAGGGCACTTTAGAAACAGAAACTTCAAAGAAAAAGTATAAGCAATTCCTTAATTTTAGGAATGTATTTGAGAACCTCTCGTGGTTTCTTCTCTTTTATGATTCTCTATGTCTCTTTTGCTGGTGCTTCTGGATGATTTCATCAGTCTCCCTTTTAAAACACTTGATTACTATATTTTAGGGAGAGATCTAATCAAATCTATAGACTCTAGAGAGTCCCTTGATTTTTGTCCGTACAATCAAAATTTAAAAAGGTTTATCTTCCTGCCTGACTTGTCACACTTACACAGATCATACAATATCATTAACACTTATTTTGAACAAAAACACCTTCCAGTTAGAATCACTAGAAAAACTGAAAGAATGATAAAGGAGCAAATGGGTGGAACTATGTAATTTTAGATTTCTTAGCTATAAAAGGACTACAAAAAGAGAATATTCTGAGAACAAAAGATTTTTGGAAACACAGTAGAAAATATAGAACAATGTAAACTTGAAGAAATCGCTCAAAAAGTAGGACAAAGAAGCAAAAATTTCAAAAATAGGGGGAAAAAAGTTTTTTAGAAAATTAGAAGACTCATCCAAAAGGTTCAATACACAAGTAGCAGGCATTTCAAAAAAATAAAACAGAAAAAAACAAAACAGAGAGGAGACATCAGCAGGGAAGCAATACAAGAAAATTTTCCAAGATTTAGGGACTAAGTTTTCAGTACAATAAACGAAAGTAGACACATTCTAAGGCATATTGTTACGAAATTCTAGAACACTGAGGTCACAGAGAAGTTCCTGAAAACTTCCAAGGACTGAGAGGCGGGAGGAAGGTCACATTAAAAACATCACGAATCAGACTGGCCTCAGATTTCCCTAAAACAACAGTGGAGGCTGGAAGACAATGAAGAAATTATTTCAGAATTCTGAAGGAATTATGTATCTGACCAAACTATCATTCAGCTGTGAAAGCAGAAACCAAATGTGCAAGATTGCAAAATATTGCCTTTTGCCTCTTTTTTAGGAAGCAACTTGATGTGCTACACACACACACACACACACACACACACACACACACGTACATAACGGAGGAAACCAGGCATGAAGAGGAACTAACTGTGAAAAAAAGCAAAGCAGATGCCAGGAAGATGGTGAAGGGAAATCCTAGGCTGATATCTCCACTGCAGGATACCAAGGCCAGATTGGAGCTGGCCCAAAGGTTGTGTGGAAGAGATCTCTTCATAACAATGAAATTGACAGAAAAACTAATGTACAAATGAACTTAGAAGAAAACTGTGTGGTAGAGACTTTGTGCTCATTAATATCTGATGCTTCTTCTGGACATATGGGAGGAATATATTTCCATTCCCTCTGCACTTAGCAGAATCATGTAACTAATTGTGGCCAGTGGATTTGAGCAGAAGTCTCTTGTGGTGGTCTTAAAATAGAGCCCAGATTCTTTAACATTCTTCCTATGGAGAGGTAGGTTGCTTGTTACTGCCCATAAGCTGGCCTATCTTGACCAATATGCAAGATAATTATTAACTCTAAGGAAAAGAAGTCATGGTTTACTCCAGGGGTCAGCAATGAAAAGAATCTATACGGTTAGAATAAAAAGTGCTAAGAAATGATCTTTCTAAAATTGTGATACAATGATATTGGCAAGATGGGGAAATGGGAAAACTAAGGATGTGTGGTAAGTGCGCATGTAACAATGATAAAAACATGAACTTAGAAAAACAAGGAAGGGTGGCCGGTTAGCTCAGTGGTTAGAGCACAGTGCTCATAATACCCAGGTCGCGGGTTCGATTTCCATATGGGCCAGTGAGCTGTGCCCTCCACAACTGGATTGAAAACAACGACTTGACTTGGAGCTGAGCTGCGCCCCCCCACCCCCAACAACTAGATTGAAAACAACGATGGAGCAGATGGGTCCTGGAAAAACACACTGTTCCCCAATATTCCCCAATAAAAATAAAAAAAGAAGAAAGAAACAAAGAAAAGAACATAATCTATTTAAAGAACTTGAAAATAAAAGCTGCATAATTTCAGAAATAGAATGAAATGAGGAAAAGATAAACATCAATTATAAATTTCAAGATGTGGAGAGATGTACAAAAGCACAGCAGTATAGAGGAAGTCAAATGGGAACAGACAGAAGTCACAAAAATGGTCAGAGAATGATGACACAAGACAAAATACTCTTTAATTGTGTGAGACCACATAATGCACTATGGAAAACAAAATAATCACGAGAAACTGGTCATCATCTCTCTTTTTTTTAAAGATTTTATTGGGGAAGGGGAACAGGACTTTATTGGGGAACAGTGTGTACTTCCAGGACTTTTTTCCAAGTCAAGTTGTTGTCCTTTCAATCTTAGTTGTGGAGGGCGCAGCTCAGCTCCAGGTCCAGTTGCCGTTGCTAGTTGCAGGGGGCACAGCCCACCATCCCTTGCAGGAGTCGAACTGGCAACCTTGTGGTTGAGAGGACACGCTCCAACCAACTGAGCCCTCCGGGAGCTCAGCGGCAGCTCAGCTCAAGGTGCCGTGTTCAATCTTAGTTTCAGGGGGCAGAGCCCACCATCCCTTGCAGGAGTCGAGGAATTGAACTGGCAACCCTGTGGTTGAGAGCCCACTGGCCCATGTGGGAATTGAACCTGCAGCCCAGAGTAAGGAGCACGGAGCTCTAACCACCTGAGCCACCGGGCCGGCCCCATCATCTCATTTTTGTTCTGCAAAAGGATGCCAGAAAGCATTGGAGTAAGTGCTGAAGTCTTTAAATGCTCTGGTAACATACCAATAAAAAATAAGCATCCTTTCATTACCACCTTGCAGACAATTAATGAAGCTAGAAACATTTCTCATTAATTTCCAAATAAACTATTTCAGTTTTCACAACACATAACTTATTCACCTTCCAGAATCCACTGCAAAGTACAATTTGAATTACTACCAATTTAAATACAGTAGGTTTTTGGAAAATGTGGATGATTTCACCTATATGCTTATAGTGTGTACAGTTATTCAACTTCTCCCCTTTTGACTTCACAAATTCCTACTATAAATATCAAAAGGAAATAAGCATTTTTGTTTTTCTCTGTTATTCTCCCATTTGCTCAGCATTTGCATGCTGGCTGGGCACAGTCTGACAGAATCTGACCTTATTAATTTAGTTCTTAATTAATTTGCAAATACTGGTAGGACTTATGCATGTCCAGTCTGTTTTAGACACTTAGGGATATAGCATTCCAAAAGAACTGACAAAAACTCTTGCTCTCATGGAGCTTATCTTCTAAAGGGGGGAGAAAGGCGATAACCAAATAAGCTGAAAAAACTGTATAGGAGATCAGAACATGTTAATTGCAACAGAGGAAAATAGAGGATAAAAGGTGAATAGAGCATGCTGCGTGGTAAGAAGGCTTCACTGTCATAAAATGATGATTTTTCAGAAAAGGAAAATAAAAGGTGGTCATGGGAATTAATGCATATATTCAAAAAGAGAATATGGCCTCTTAGGTCTTGTCAGTATTATACTGTATGTAGCCTCCACCACCACAAATTTGATTTTCGATGGAAAGACCCTGGAATTATAAAAGAAAACAAATTTTAATGTTTGTATGTATAAAGAAAGACATAAGCTTCAAGTTTCCGAATATTAGGCTAGGGCAGGGGCAGGGACTGTTAGCCTTAGAAACAAAAGGAGCGGGGAGACTTGTGTTTTAGTCTCCTGCAAGCATTCCAAAGGGTCCAGATTACAAGGCAAGTGAAGCAAGTACGTAAAGCATCAACACAAGGTCTATTCCCAGAAGGGCCACAGGAATGTAATGTCATGGTGAACAGAGGCTCTCACAAGACTAATGCATTTATAGTCTGCTTGCTGCCAACAGCCTTTGGCATCAAAGTACTTCTGTCCTCTAAATGCCTATCTTACAATTGGCAAAGCCACAGAAGGGCATTTCCAGGGTGGAACATCTGCTTCATTTTGCCTAAGTAAGTCAGCAAGTGCTCTATGTTTTGTTACTTTTTTAAGAGGCCTGTGTACATCCAACAAAGTTCATAATAACAGCCTGTAAGAGATATATAATCTTGCCACTTTCAGATAAAATTTTTTATATAAGTAACTATCTAGTATAAATAATCTGGGGCATTGTAGTGCCTATGGTGGCCAGGGGTGGGAGGAGCAGAAAATGAGCTGCTGTTCAATGGGTATGGAGTTTCAGTCATGCAAGATGAGAAAGTTCTGGAGATCTGCTGTACAATATTGTGCTTATAGTTAATACTGCCCTACTGTATGCTTAAAAATTGTTAAGAGGGTAGATCTCACATTATGTGTTTTTCACCATCATAATAAAAAAATGAATTTTAGCCTTTGAAAGTATGTTGCGAGTTCAGAAATATTTGTGACTTTGTTTTATGTCCTTTTCTTAAAAAATATATGTAGACTGTATCAATTAGGTCAGCCAACTTAAGGAACTTAATCAAAAATGAAAGTAACTGAAGGCATATCTGAGGCACAGAGACTTGACAGGAAGCTGGAGAGACCGGGCTTGGAATGAAGGAAAAGATCCCAGGAGTTCTGGGCAGCAAGAACCACAGAAGGCCAGTGTGGTCGCCAAAATACTATCGTCCCTTTTTTTCTGCCTGGTTTCTCCCAGCCATAAGAATCCCGAAATGTCCAGTTGGCAGTCTCAGCTAATTCAGTAGAAGCATCACAGGGTTCTCTATTGAAAGCTTTTCTCCCTTGGATATGAAAACCTTTATATCAGCAGAATTCAGAGTCACAGGGATTAGGAGCAACAAAAATATTTAGTGACTCATTAGTGTAATGGTGAGAGGCACCACACTCCACTTTCCCGCTGTGTTTCCTGTACCACAGTATCTATTAATGGGGGAAATCACCACCTACTCTATTCCTCACAGTTTAGAACATACATCCTGAAGGATCATGCCAAAATCTTATAAATTTGGACATGGGCATAACTGAATCTTATTAACCCATTCCACAGTTTTATAGGGCCATATCCCTCTAAGTGACAGTGACATGATAAGATCAATAAATTCCATGGCTTCAGCCCATTTCCCTATCCCTTCCTCTGTTATGTGAAGTTTTGGTCTCAACAAAGTACAGGATACTGTGACTGTATAAGGCACTCCATAAATTCATGGATGGTGGTGCTGGTATCATTTAAATAAAGATTAAACATCTGTTACATTCAGGACATATCAGTGTCTCCTCCATAATGCACCCCCTGCCCCCTAGAGTTAAGTACCATATCCAAGGTGTCAGTAGCTATTGGAAAATTGGGAATTAAGCAGTGACGTCCAAGTACGAGAAAGTCTGTTGAGCCCAGTCACTGACATCATCGCTCTACCAGGACCACTTTGAGTCCAAACATACTGACTGTTAATTATAGGACAGGACATTTTGTTTCATCAATTATTAGGAACTCCTTCATAGAGGGGATTTGGGGTGAGTATTCGCATAGGATACATACTCGAGACCCATCAACATACCTCTTTTGTAATACCTCCTTATTACCTGCCCTCCAATCTTGTTTTTTCCAACATGCCAAACCTTAGCCTCTGCTCATGAATTGTTATAGATTCTTATCTACATCTCTCCACCTCTTTCTCTGAAAGAAGTACAACTAGAAGTTCCACAAATGGACGGGTTTCTGTTTTCCAGTGACCTTCATTGGGCTGACCGATGCCAGCATATTGTTTCAAGCCATCCATAAGGCAGACTTGAATTTTTTCCTCTTTAATTGTAGAGAAATCCAGTAAGGCCATATATTGAGAGGTGCTACAGGGGTAGCATGCTGGGTGTTTGAGCCTTGTTACTGTAGATCCCCTCCGGTACCACCCCTAGTCCTACCTATATTTGTGACCTCTGCTTGGTGACAAAGTTCCAGGCATATTTGTGACCTCTGCTTGGTGACAAAGTGCTCTTGATGAGCACTCAGATTGCACAGTCACTTGATGTTCCACAGCCAGGCAGTTAGTCTCTTATCAAAGCCAGGTTATAAGCCACGAACTATTTCTCGAAAGTGTAATAGCTCTTGAAAAGGAGGGCATGCCTTTATTCCAAAACGCCACTCTTGTAATTGTCCAGTGGACCCTTCCCCAGGCTTGATACAGCATCCCAGATTGCCCTAGGCACTTCAGCCAGGCACCATTAGCTCTGATGGACCATGGGCCAAATGGCAAAGCTGTTTGCATTGTGGTTTGAACCAGCTGAAGAGACTTCTCTTGCTTTCAGCCCTATTAAAGCTGGTAGCGTTTTGGTCTCCCATTTAACGGGTCAGAGAGGTACATCCAAATATTATGCCAGTATCCTCCAAAATTCAAAAAGTTCCAAGTATTATACTTTTTGGTTCTTGGTAGGAAGCATAAAATAACCACAACTTGTCTTTTTTGGAGAAGTTTCACCAGCATGCTCCGGATTAAGGGATACCACTCCCCCAAGAAACTTCACAGAGAATATGGACTACTGTATTTTCATGGGATGTACTTCATGGGAGGTGTGAACAAAAAATACAGTGAATGCTGCTTCCAAGTGCTATCCAACGGAAAGGCAGGGATTTTCAATATGGGAAGTGGCACTTTGAACCTTAGTAACAGTGTGTGACAAGTTTCAACTTGTTCAGTGCAGTCAGTTGGGTGTGAGCTACGGTTGAGAAAAGGTGTGTTTTAAAGTGTGCCATAAACCATGGATCACAGACAGCACATTAACATGAAATGGGCAAACGGTTTCATCCTCCATCATGACAATGCTCCGTGTCATACGTCGCTTCTGATACAGCAATTTCTGTCAAATAAAAACATTACAGTGTGTCCTCATCCACCTTATTCACCGCATCTGGCACCATGTGACTTCTGGCTCTTGCCCAAGGTCAAAATGATTCAGGACATCGAGGCAGCCATGATAGCGCAACTAAAGACACTCACGAAAGAGGACGTTCAGAACTGCTTCAGAAAGTGGCAAGAATGAAAAGATAAGTGTGTTCGAAGCTAGGGGGAGTATTTTGAGGGAGATTGATGGCAATGTGTCTTTTACTGTAATAAATTTTTAAAAATTTAAACATTCACTGTATTTTTTGATCACACATCAAATTTGGGATGCATATATGTATATTTAATTTATCCACCCTCCTCCAACACTGACATGCTCATAGCAACTCAGTGACCTTGGTGTGAGAACATAACACACTACTAATAGGTCTAATATTAGGCACCTTTCTTTTTTATGCATTGCTATTATCTCATTCCCTCAAACTTCCTTACTTTCGTGCTATTTGTTCTGTTTCCCCAACAGCTGTGTTCATCACTTCTACCAAATCAACCATTCACTTACTAAGAAGGTATTGAGTGCCCAATGTGTGCCAGGCCCTTGAGAACCACTGAGTATTCAGTGATGAGCATAGACATGGCACTTGCCTACCTCTCACAATTAGCAAACCAGTATCGAGGATCCAGAAAGTGGAAAGGAGAAGAAAAGGGTGCTACACAGGAGTACTGACCTTGAACATGCAGCAGTTCTGCCCACCAACGTGAGAAACCAATTCTGCCCAAACAGAGCAGCCATTTTTCCTTCTGTGGCGGAATCTAATAAGAAGAGTAAAATGTTCTCCAGTTCTCTATTGTAGGGAGATGAAGGTTGGATGGAAATTTTATTTCTTCCTATGGTAGAAGCCTAAATGTGAGGGATGAGGGAGAGGAGTTTCTCCTGATACCAACAGTATTCCTTGGCACTGTCAAGTATCCACTTGGGATTGGTTATAATTCATTCATAGTGACAGCAGCTGGTCTGATTGAGTGATTTTTCCCCAGAAGCATTCAGCTGCATGCTGAACTGATCCAGATATAGTTTTCCCAGATGAACATGACAGAGGGAGAGGGGCTTGGGAATTGAGATAGTTCCAATGGAAAAATTATAGTCGTGTTTCATAGAGCTAAGATATGGAAGGCAGTAAAGATAAGAGTTGGTCAGTGGACTATAAATCTTGATGAAATTAAAGAATTATCACAGTAAAAACATACTGGCAGGCTATGAGATTTTGATCAAAAAGTAGACTGTAAATTTGCAGTGTTGGAGGTATTTCTGGTGATGAAAAGGAAGTGGATGAGAAAGGCAGAATAGAGGGGAAAGTTCATGAGAAATGAGAAGTTAGGAAACTGAGAGGTGGCATCAGACAGCTCATCCATACGGATGTTGAAATCAGTGAGCAGAACGACAAGAACTGAGAGATAGAAAGACAAAGCCAAGTGCTCAAGTCTTCAGGACATGGAAAATGACCAAGCAGTTGGCAGATGACAACAGATGATAGAGCCAGATGGCATAAGCCTCAAAGGAGCAGAGGAGTTTTTTTTTACTACAGGGTTGGGAGAGAATAATTATCTGGAGGCGGCTTCGGGGAAGCAGAAGCCACCTCCTCCTGACCCTCTAGAATGAGCAGCATGAGTTTGTGTAGGGTAGATGTTGAGGAAAATTTGCCTTCATTGGTTGATGTGAACTTTGGTCTATTAGCTTTTATCTGTTCCTGCATGTGAGGTGATTTCTGTGCTGTGATCAAGGATTAAGTAAATTCCCCCTTTGGTCTCATTCTCCCGAGCAGGGGAGATATGGGATGAGGTTGCTTTCTGGGTCTCATTCTCCCGAGCAGGGGAGATATGGGATGAGGTTGCTTTCTGGGTCTCATTCTCCCGAGCAGGGGAGATATGGGATGAGGTTGCTTTTCTGTCCCCCTTTGGTCTCATTCTCTCAAGTAGGGGAGATATGAGATGATGTTTGTTGTTCTGTCCGTGTTGTGAGGTGATGGTTAGCTTAGGGTTAAAGAAATTCTTGATCAGGGGTTGAGAGAATTCCCTCTTTGTTCTGTCTGTTTCGCCCACATCAGCAGATGAAGTGAAGAAGTAGCTACGTTATATCAGAATGATGTGACAGGCATATCACCAGGCCTTGTTGCTTATCGGGATGAATTGGCCCTTTGGCCGATGGGCAACATTCATATCAGTAACTGCCAGACCCTCCCGGAACTGGCCATTCCCCAAGGGGGAGGCAGGAACAAGAAATTTGGCTCTAAGGTACATCTGAGAAAATATATAAGACAGACCTCAGTTGGCAGTGTAGTTATTATTATTATTTCGTCGTTTCGTCATTTGTCATTGGTGCTTCTTCATCATTCTAACGTTTTGAAGACTTCCAGCAACATGCAGCTCACAGCACCAGGGATGTCCTGACTTTCAGCCATGAACCTGGTGAGGGCTGGCTGGTTCTGGACCTCTCCAGTGTTGTTCCCCGTGGTTAGCCTCCTTGAGAACTTGTTAGCATCTAGAAAACTTGTGTGCAGCTTGCAGCTTACAACATCAGAAGACGTCTTAACTTCTAACAACAACAGCAACGACACCAGCAGCAACATTCTTCAGATTGTTAACACCTTGAAAACTTATATGCAGCTTGCAGCTTATAGCATCAGAAGACGCTTTGACTTCTAACAACAACAACAACAACAACAACGGCAACAGCAGCAGCATTCTTGGGAACTAGCAAGCAGCGGTGTGGGAGACGCCTGAGTTTCTCTCAGCTACAGACCTGGCAAGGTTTTGATTTACGTCTTTTCCAGTGTTGTTCTCCCCTAGTTTGGTGAGCTTTTGGCATCCACTGTAATAGTTACTATCATATAAAGCTTACTACTGCTTTTGGATACTCCTTACTGATGTTATTTGTGTATTTAGCCAAGTGATTTTTGATCAATAGTAAACATATGTTGGGATCTCTTAAACTTATATGTATGTGCACTTCTTTGACATGGCACTGTTATCAATGTATATAGTTTAGTCTTAACCACCTTTATTTTCGGACATTAACATAGTTCTATTAATTGTCTTTGTCTTTTGTTATTGTATATTGTTAAATAAATTGATTAGATATTAAATAAATAATTAATTAGCCCCGTTCTAGAGTGTGTCCCTCCTGTTTCTTTTCCCCACTCGTGATTACAGTGTGCTGTAATGGGGGGTGGGGGGAGACCAGAAGGTTTCAGTCAAGGAGAGGAGGAGGAGAAAACATTCTGAGGAGACTAGTCTTTGAAAATGGGATAAGGGGCCGGCCCGGTGGCTCAGGCAGTTAGAGCTCCATGCTCCTAACTCCGAAGGCTGCCGGTTCAATTCCCACATGGGCCAGTGGGCTCTTAACCACAAGGTTGCTGGTTCGACTCCCACAAGGATGGTGGGCTGTGGCCCCTGCAACTAGCAATGGCAACTGGACCTGGAGGGCAACTGGACCTGGAGCTGAGCTGCGCCCTCCACAACTAAGACTGAAAGAACAACAGCTTGACTTGGAAAAAAGGCCTGGAAGTACACACTGTTCCCCAATAAAGTCCTGTTCCCCTTTCCCAATAAAATCTTAAAAAAAAAAAAAAATGGGATAAGAGCTGCTAAGAATATAGTTTTCAAGGTATAAAAGAACCTGTAGGGGTTTTTTAATAATAAAAACCAGATCTTCCACTTGGGAGGGACAAAGTGCTGCTAAGAACTTGTAACCCTGACCCCTGTCCTACATAATTCACCATCCCCAATATACCATTACACTGGGTTTAGGGGGTGCTGTATCCCCTTTACCAGCCTTACCAAAGTATAGTCTCGTAACTCTTAGTTCTCCCATGAAAAATCCGAGACCAGATTGGAATTCTCACTTCCTTCCTTATTCATCCCTTCCCTCCATCTTCTCCCCTAATTTTTTTCTTTTCTTTAAATCACCCATTCATTCAGTGAGACTTTCAAAGCCCAGAAGGAAAATAGATATAAATTAACGTGATGTTGTTGCTTATAAAGAATTGTTACTCATCATCAACTCCTGAATTCTTTACAGGGAGGCCTACTCACCTACAGTGTTTCCCTGAAAATAAGACCTAGCCAGACAATCAGCTCTAATGCGTCTTTTGGAGCAAAAATTAATATAAGACCCGGTATTATATTATATTATATTACATTATTATATTAAAGACCCAGTCTTATAGTAAAATAAGACCGGATCTTATATTAAATTTTGCTCCAAAAGACATATTAGAGCTGATGGTCTGACTAGGTCTTATTTTCGGGGAAACATGGTAGTTTTTTTAAGACATGTTCCGTACCTCCTATAATACCTTCAAGAATTTCTAAAGATATAAGTGTTCTGACCCAAAGGAGGAGATCCAAGGAAAGATAGATGCTCCCTCATCCCTTCTGTAAGACCTGCCTTTCAAGTTCCAATTTTCAGCCTGAAGGCCTGTTCCATCTCAATGACTGACAGCAGGGATGCCCAATTGTTTTAGGGAAAGCCTACCTCCTAGGAAAACTATATCTGAACCTGAAGCTTAACCATGTCAGAATTCTAAACCTAATATCCATATCCACACAGAGAAACCAGAGATCCAGTTATATAGAAAATGGCAGATGTCATAGAGAGCTTTTATTTCAACTAATCATTAATAAAGCCTGTTTTATGGCATAATTTTATATATTTTGCTGTAATTTTATTTTGTAGAATGATTTCCCAACTGTATTCCAAATGTTTCAAAATTAAATACAAGGCACTAGAAAACATGGTATTTCTTACTGTGTAAGACATGCCTCTGCCTAATATGCAAGCATTTCAACATTGAATTTTCAACCACAAAAGCATGTTTTTTTTCAAATTATATTAATGGTATTAAGTAGGAGGGGGAATAAAAGTAATGCAGACTTAGTGCTAAGTAAATCAAAACTTTCAGTCTAATAACATAGCCTTAATTAGGTTTCTCTTAAGGTACTGTACATATGCCTAAATTCACACATATAAAGATGAGTAACAAAACAATAACAAATTAGTTATCCCTCAAAAACCACAAGTTAAATGAACTGCGTCATTTGTAGCCAGCTAAAGATAGTGGGAGATTTTTTTGTTTATGGTCAATGCCTATATATTATAGTAATCTTTGAGAAAAAAAAATTTTAACTAATCACTTGAGAATCTCTCTGGTGGGAATTCTGAGGAGAAACGAAATGGAAAGAAAGGGGAGGTAAAATACTTTCTTCACATTTCCACAACAAATGTTACTCGTGGTATCAGGTCATAGGACTGAGCTATAATTTCAGCAATCAGATTAATGAAGGTATGTAAAAGTTGAGAGTACTCGATAAACCACTGGTCCTCCACAAACATCTTTGGTGCATCAGGCAAGCAACAAAAGAGTTTGCTTAAGGATGATCTCAGTGCTCAAGACTGACAACTTGGAAACGGAGACACATGCACTCTCTGGCTCACATAACATTTAGCATTTTCCCTCTCCATTAAGATTGATTAATCCAATGTAACAAATATTAAGTGACATCTATCATTTGCCAGGCAGTATGATTGTTGGGTACATAGACAAAAAATATTTGACCCTCAAGGAGCCTTGAATTGAGTGGGAGACACACTAGCAAATTCAATCAGCACATTATGAAAAGTGACATAATGGCAGTATGCCAAAAGTTTAATGGAGTATGAGAGGAGTGTCTAAAAGAGGGGGTGGGGGAGAGGCCAATGGCAGGGAAGGCTACTCATGTATATATACTTTTTGATCTGACTCTTGAAGGAAAAATAGGAGTTTGCTAGGCAAAAATAGGTAGAAGACATTTTAGGTAGAGAAAACAACTTATGTAAAGGCAAAAAGTATAAGACTGTGTGGCATTGCCACCTTGCCTCATGATTCAGTCAGGAAACAAATGGCACACTTCAAAGATTAACTGAAAAGGGTTTAAAGAGGTGACTATTCTCAGAAATGTGAGCAAGGTCAAGGGCAACAACAAAGGATGGTGAAGTATTCAGGGATAGCAACAGTGGCAAGCCATTAACCACCTGGCCAGAAGGGGCAAGAAAAAGGAATGAGATCACCAGAGCCTGGTGAAAGCCATAGATATGAAACAGGGACTGCCTAACAGGGACCTTGGCCAGCAGCAGAGGAACACAAGCACTGCCAAGTCACAGCCTGGGAGGGGTAAATACTGTGTCCTCTCTTTCCTCCAGTCTCCCGTAGGCGCCTCTCATTGGCTGAACCCCACGGCAAGCCAGAGGACAAGGGAGTTTGGGAAAGCTTTCTGTAAAGGTCAGCTTCCAGAAGCCCAGAAATTGAAGACTAGATCTGGAGAAGCAAACAATCATTAGCATACCTCATATTCGTATCCCATATCCAAACAATTTCCTATTTCTTGAATAGGTATAGCATAGGTCTGACTATACCTGTAATTAACATTATAACAAGTTTGCCCTTGTTTCTTCTTCCTTCACTGATAAAGAAGAGAGGAGCTTGTTGAATTAAATGACAGGGAGAGATTCTTAAGATCTGGTTTGCTATGCAACCTCTGCCCTTTGCCAAATCTTTCTGTGACTATTTTTAACTACAGTGATGTAATAATTGTTCTATCATATATTTAAACATAAAAACAAATAATCCTAAGACAGTATGAGATGACATATTGTTTAAGTGCTCATTTGTGTATCTAAAAATAATGTCAGTGAATGAAACTCGCTTGCATATTAGACTCGTAGAATATTTTTGGTCACTTAAGACACTTCATACTTGATTTACAAATTCCAATTAAATCACATTGAGGTATCTTAAATTTTTATTATGGGCTACATTGTTTGAAAGGGGAATAAAAACAACTTGTTCTTTTACAACCTTTTTTTCTTTTTCTTTTTCAGATCAATAACTCGATCTTACTACCGCAACTCAGTTGGTGGATTTTTAGTATTTGACATTACTAACCGACGATCTTTTGAACATGTGAAAGATTGGCTAGAAGAAGCAAAAATGCACGTGCAGCCATTTCAGATTATATTTCTTCTAGTGGGACATAAATGTGATTTAGCTTCACAACGTCAAGTTACAAGGGAAGAAGCTGAAAAACTGTCAGCAGACTGTGGTATGAAGTATATAGAAACCTCAGCAAAAGATGCTACAAATGTTGAGGAATCCTTCACGATCTTGACAAGAGACATATATGAACTTATCAAAAGGGGAGAAATTTGTATTCAGGATGGCTGGGAAGGGGTTAAAAGTGGTTTTGTTCCAAATACTGTACATTCTTCTGAGGAAGCAGTGAAGCCCAGGAAAGAGTGCTTCTGCTGATTTCAGACATGCCAAAGAACTAACAAGAACAGATTGGGTGTCATTTCAGGATAAATACTAACATTAACAGGAGAATGATACAATGAAAGCATTTAAAAAAAATGGTCAATCATGTTAACACTATTTTGTAAGGTATTTGATTCAGAACGCTATGCTTGTGCTAAAATATCAAGCAAAACAGACAACTTTTTCTTGAAACTGTAGTAGAATTACCCCCATTCTCACTTTGTTGGCCGTAATGTCCAAATACGTCAATATTACTCATTTTTCTTGACAGCTTGAAATGGGTTTTGGGTTTTTTTTTGTCTGATTGAAAAGATTTTATGAGGAATTACATTCTCTTGAGTTAATTTATTAAAATTGAATGGTAAAGTGAATTTAAATAATCTCAGAAGTCTCAACTAGGACTAAAATAACAATTCCTTGCTTAAGGTACCAAGTTTTTAACTATTCTCTGTAATATTTATCCTCCTTTAATTTTGCCGGAACATAAAATAAGTTTTATACTCATTTTTGTTTTCTGATTTGTTGCTCCTAAAATTTTTATGTTTTATGAAGTTACCTAAGGATTCAAGCAAAATATTTTATTACAAATATTTGTAAAAATTAAAACAAAGGAGCACTCATCAGCAAATGTTTTGATGTCATAGTATACTGTCCTTATTTAGATAAGAAAAACAAATTTATTTATATACTGACATTTTCCAAAAAGTAAATGCAATTTACCTTAAACTAAATGCAATTTACCTTGAACTACTGTCAAAATTACCAATATAGGTAAATATAGAATGTTTTTAGTAAGAGCTTTTTTGTCCAAGTAAATTTCCAAATTTCCCCACTTTGAATACAAAAAAAAGTATAAGAAAGATTTTTCTGGACAAAGAAAATTGGGTGGGTACATGTTTGATGTATTTAGCAATCAAATTGTATTTTACAATATCATCAGTAAAAGTAAAGATAAAATAATGAGTTAAGGCTCTAAAATGACTTTTGAGTTTCCTGATTTTTGAGTTTCCTTATTGGTTAAATTCCCCTTCTGGAAGGAACATTTTGATGACAATGTCAAATATTTCATAACATACATTTCTATTCTGTTCTGTAAACCATTCCTAATCCCAAAGGGGCACCAAACGAAGCTGCCTTTTTGGAATCACGAGGTTTTTACTGTCAAACTATAGTAGCTTCATTTTGTTTGAAAACCAAAGTGGTATGGTAGAAAGAATATTTAAGAAGTCAGAAAACCTAGGTTCTAAGCTTGCCTTTGCTATACCAATATTTGTACATAAGTCACTTCACTTCTCTAAGCAGTTTTCTCATCTATAAAATGAGGTTAATAACCCCATTTATTGTGTTTCATGGATTTATTTTGAAAATCAAGTGAATCATGTGAAAAAGCTTTGTAAGTAGAGAAAGCAGCATACAAATGTGAGATTGTTATCAGCCGCTCATGGGCATACTTTTTACAATGGATGAGAATTTGGCTTTCTCACGTTCTTTTGCTGCATTCCCTCCCACCTTCTGTAGAGAGAGCAGAAGAAGGTACATGTTCTCACAGACCTGGGGGAATTCTTGGTTTGATGTATACCCTCTGTCCTCTTAACCTGAAACACTGCTCCTCCAAAGTAGAAACAATAGGGAAATGACAGGAGACTGAATTCAATCAAAAATCACATTTAAATGTAGTTTTTGAGCATCTTTGAAATAGATATTTAATTATATTTTTAAGTACTTGTACATTTTCTAGGTTCATGTAAGTATTTTTAATAGTGCTTATGGAGACAAGAATATAAATTATAACATCACCGTAAAAATTTTGAATATTTTCTTGATATTCTTAGATTAATTTCACTTGAATGAGTTCAAACTATAATTGACCAGATAAGAAAATACCTGTCCCCCAAAATGTGAAGTAATCTATTTTTACTGTTAAAATTTTAAATCTTATAATTTTCCATCAGTCCAAAATGGCATAAACTCAAAAACTGAACATCTAACAGCAGTTTAAAATATAGTCACTTATGCTCGCTTACAAAGTTAAATAGCTAAAATAGGAAATGTGATTAACGTCTAGTGGACACTCTTCATAATACTAATGCTAGAGTAAGACTAATATTTGGGCTAACGGATATGATGTATTCCAACATTTAGAATAGAATTAAGGAATTGGAAGAAACAAATAGGAAAGCAGAGCCCCAAAAAGTTAATACTTACCAAGGTCACACATAAGCAGAAGCAAGCCTAGAGCTCTGGTTCTCCTTACACCTTCATCGGGGTTCTTTCCATTACCATTCTGTATCGGGTGTGTAGGTGTTTGTGTGTGTGGTAAAGAAAAGGGGAAATGTGATCTAACTGAATCCACAAAATACTAAAATTGAGCTGAATCATTTTGACATTATAGAGGAGTTATTCGTGGTATGACAATATTAAAATGAACAGTGACTACAAAGAACTGAATTCTTTTTTTTTGTTTTCTTATTGTCTTTTTTATATATTTTCTTTAGTTTTTTCTTTATTTTAGTTTTTTTTAAATTTTAATAACTGAATTCTTATACAAGATTGCCAAATGTCTGTATAAGCTTAGCCAGATGATCTTTATCCATATATTCAAGTGTATACACATACATATGGATATTATATATATATATATAAAATAACTGACCTATTTTCTTATACATCGTTATAGAGAATATGGATTATAATGCCTAAATAGTAAAAATATTTGCTCCAGGCAAAACCATCATGTTAACTAAGTGTCTTAGAAGTTATATTAATATATACTTGAATCAGAGATGATTGAAATTATTTAATTTGAAATTTATTTAATTTAAATTTGAATCTATTTAAAAATTTTAAAACTAATGATGCTACAGTATTAAATATTTTAAATAAATATGATTAAAAAATGAAAAACTATCCAATCATGTGATGAATCTGTCCCTGACAGAAATTGCTCATCTTGAGTTACAGTAACACTTTCAGTGCATGTGGTGATATGAAGGTTCATTAAATGGTAAGCTTAAACCAAAATGATTATGTAATCAGAGTGCTTTTAAATGTGGCCTTATATTCATAATAGTAGCAAACAAGATTTCTTGAGCCTGGAATCTTGAGCATTTACTTTAGGTTTCCAAAAGCCTCAAAGTACTCCATGATTTTTTTGTGTGTGGCAACCAATGCAGTTTTTATTATTAAGTTAACTTTACCAATCTATTTATCCAAATTTACATCATTTAAAAAAACAAATCTATGGATTAATAAAATAATTTTAAGAGTGCTTTTGTCAGATTTTATACTGCCCTTGGTTCAATTAAGTACAGAACTTCCACTGACTTCAAAGAGTGCACTATATTTGAATAATTTCCTTGGGTCTGACCTAGTGAGAAGGATTTGAAAGACTAAAGGCCCATTTCATAAGCTAGCTCATTTGTTCCCAGTAATGCCTGGAGAGATTTAGTTGGAAATCCAAAAGAAACATAATCTTTAAGAAAATAAACTTAGATGGTTTATATTTTAATATAGAATACATTCCCAATCAGAAGCTAACTCTTGGGAATTCTACAGCTGATAAATAGCCATCTCTGCTTCAGAATCTTTCTAAATCCCAGTGTCTTCACTAAACTTCATTGAGAAACCAATCTTTACGTCATCTTAAAATAACTAACAAACTATTCTGAACTTAAATGAACTACTGCATGACTTGATATTTCTATAATCTTGATAACAGATGAAAGTAGACACGAGTGAGGAGCTGTGACAATCTCTTATCAATCATTACACTATCTAGTTCATTGAATACACATAATCATGGTATGGAATAAATGAAGAGAAAATAAAAAAGTTTAAGATATTTTTTAATTTAGTGTTCCTGATTGTTATCTCTCTGGGTAAATTTTTTGTCTTTTCTAAAATAGTGCCTAAACTTTGTCTTATCTATGTGACATTCAGTGACGACTAATTGATGATTATTATGTTGAATTAAGCCTATTAAATGTGGGTTCCATATATATGGTTCTATTTTATACATTCTATTCCATCTCATGGAACAAACTTGTTTCGTTATAATCATATCTTGTCTTTTTTTTTTTTAGAATGACAGCCAGTGGAAGAAAGATATGGTATAAACTTTTTGAAGTATGGTATTAGTGTTATTTTGTTTTAAATAATGAATAAAAACAACAAGACTGAGAACTATGATTGTCATGAGAACTAAGGATTGTTACATTATCCACCTTTAGTGAACCATCTTTAGTGGTGCTTTTAAAACACAAGCAACTATTTAACTGCAATTAAATGGATGTGTGTGTTTATTCACAAATGAAATGCAAATAAGAATTAAAGAACTGAAATTTTTTATATATTACATAATACTCTAGTGGACCATGGGGTCGAATCCAATAATCAAATATTTATATATATGCAGAAAAATGTATGAAGATTCACACTAAAAAAGACAAAATCTATAAATAACCTGTTATCAGTTCAAGTCAGATTTTTGCTGCCAAAGGAGTTATCAAAAGACTTTTAAGTATTCAGAGCTTTATGGATTTCAAAATTGTACGAAAGGGATCATGGCCATGTACTATACCTTAACAGATAATTCAGAATTTGTGACTTTTTTCTAGTTGGCTCATCTTTGTCATGCTTCAGACTTGCACACAATAGAAGCTTATTAGCTTTTGAATTGAGCTGTTAAAACAACATGCAAAAAATTTTTATAACATCTGCACATATAATATCTGCACAAGTTACATATGTAAAATGTTTCCAGCAGTGTTTGGCACATAGTAAACACTTGATAAATGTGATCTTTTAATTTTGTTTTACTTTCAGTATTGCTGTTACAACCACTAAATCGCCAAGAAGCAGTTTTAATCCCCATGGTGTGCCAGAAACTAATTTTTTATAATGGCTGTCTGACTAGTTCATTGTACATGGTCATAACTCTGTGAAATGGTCTGATTCTTAGAGTCAAGGAAAAATGCTTTAAGAGGACAAACAGAAGATGTTACAACTCTTGGGATGGCTGGCAATTGCCAACAGCATCTGACCAGATGGAAAGGTGCTCAAATGACTTTACGGCCATCATGTCTTGGCAGCAGTGTTGGAAACAGTTATCAGTAGGAAAAATAATGCATGTGCAGTGTGATAAGGACCGTGGGTCAAAGGATTGGGCTTCTCAGTCTGTTACATATAAAATGATCACCAGTCGCATTGTTTTTAAAAGATTTTTTGGTAACAGCTTTATTGACATATAATTCACATACCATGTAATTCACCCATTTAAGATGTATAAGTAAATGATTTTTCATTTTTTCGTATACTCAGTGTAGTGCAACCATCACCACAGTCTGTTTTAAAACATTTTTGTCGCCTCCAAATGAAATCCCCATACTCTTTAGCTATCATTCCCAACACCCCTCCCCACCCCACACCACCTGAGTCCTAAAAAACCATTAATCTTCTTTGTGTCTCCATATTTGCCTATTATACCAGACATTTCATATAAGTGGAATCATATAATAAGCAGTCTTGTTTGACTAGTTTCTTTCATGTAGTATAATGCTTTTAAAGTAGTACCATCATTTTAATAGAAGTGTACCCATTATGTAATAAATACTAACTCATTGTACAAAATTCAAAACATAAAAAGATGAGGGGGAAATTACCATTAGACCCATCACCTGAAAACAACTATTTTAATATTTAGTATGTTTCCTCCTAGTAGTAATACAACCATGTTATAAAAAGAACAAAAATCTAGCAATGAAGTAGAAAATGAAAGCCTCCTTTTACCCTCCTCACTTCCATTTCCCTCCAAGAGAAAAATCACTGTTCATCATTTTATATATATATACATATATATATGTGTGTGTGTGTGTATATATATATATATATATATATATATATATATATATATATATCCCTCATGTCTTCTTCCTGTGTATTTATACATACAATACACACATATATAATGGAGGAAGAACCACATAAATGAGATCAGTTTATAATATTCTGTAATGTGCTTTTTGGACATAATAGGGCCTTGGAAATTTCTTCCATATTGATATATAATGATTTTCTTTTGACAGCTTTATAAAGTACCATCATATAGAGGTAAATATCATTTATTTAGCCACTTTTAATAATAAACATTCAGACTGTTTCCAATTTTTTGCTACTATACAATGTTACAATGAACATTATTGAACATATTTTTGGACAAATGTGTAAGTAATTTTGTATGATGGATTCCTAGGTCAAAGGACATTACACATTTTTTAGTAGCTATTGCCAAATTTCCTTTAAAAGGAGTAAGTCAACAATATTCACAAAGAGTTTATAAGAACATTTGTATTTCTCAGATTCTCATTAATACTAAATAATAGCAAAATTTTGACATGTCGACAAATGATGGACAAAAATATTCTCATTTTAATTTGCAATTTTTTGTTCTGAGGCAGAGCAACTTTCACAAATTTACTGATCATTGGTATTTTGATGAATTGTCTACATCTTTTTCCAATTTTTTATTAGATCATTAGAATTTTTCTTACTGATTTTTTTAGTAACACTTTCTATAGTATAGACAGAAGTGCTTTGTTTCGTATGTTGAAATTATTTTCTTCTAGCCAGTTATAGCTTGTTTATGCTATCTTTTATTGTAAAGTTTTCATTTTCCTTCCTGTCTTTTAGGATTTGTGTCTTGATTGGGGTCTTCTTCCCTAGCCAAAAATTATAAAATACACTCTTATGTTTTCTTTTTATATTTACCCTTTTATATGTCAGAACATATTTGTACATGGTATGACATAGGGATGTTTTTATGAATAAATAAACCATTGTTCCAATGTCATTTCTTCCTTTCTCCAAACATTTGAATTGCCATCTTTATCACACAAGATTTACGTATCTATATTTTAGCTCTATCTCTACCTATACAGAGTCTGTTTCCAGACTTCAGTTCCACTGATAATTAGTCTATTGATGTTGTGCTAATGCCACACTTTCCTTTACTGAAGTTTTAAAATATGGTGTCACAAGGACTAACCCAGTTGCTATAAGTCCCTCCCATGCCCACCAGCACCCAGACTGGGGTCTCTATATACTATTTCCCACTAAAAGGAACCAGGGCTCTTTGGTAAAATGTCTGATTCTTGGTCTGAGGCAAGAAGTGAAAAATTGAACCTGGACGTCTTATCACACCAGAAAGTAAGGAAGTTATCAAAGAACACTACAGACATACCAAAAAAACTTAGAAGCAAACCTGAAGAGGCCAAAACTTGGACTACATGAGCATCAAAATGAATAACAGTGAAGAAAAATAACATTAGATATTTTTGAAACTATGAGTTCAAAATGATGGTAAGAAAACTCATTCTATAATGAAAGAAGCTACTCATACTTCTAGTCCATGATTCCCAGACCCACGTATTTCAGGCTATAGGGGAAACTATAGTACATAACCATCTCTGATTCAAAGCGTATACCGTATTGTATAAGACAGAACCCCATGCTTTCAGATCTTTCTCCTAAATCGTTCTGTAACTGAGTCTTCAGTAAGCTGTTTTACCTTTCAGTTAGGCCAGCTGCTTCTGGGTGATGAGGTATGTGGTCAGACCACATAATTGCATAAGCATGAGCCCACTACTGTACTTTCTTTGCTATGAAATGAGTTTCTTAATCAGACACAATGCTGTGAGGGAATGCCATCACCTGGATAAGGCATCCTGCAAGTTCAAGGATAGTAGTGCAGACAAAAGCATTGCAGGCAGTGAAGGTAAAACCATATCCGGAATACGCTGACTTTTGGTCCAAGCAGTAGGGCCACTTGCACAACAATCTGGACCCCTGCCTTTTTTGGAAACCTGGTATATGGGTCAGTACAGTATTTTCTGTTGTGGACTAAGTTGTCTTCAGAACACAAGAGGTCTACCATTCACTCTTCCTTCTTCATGGTAAGAGTAGTAAGATACAATAATTTGTTCTTTAGATAGAATATCTCAGCATGTATCTGATCACTTGACCCTTAAAAAAATCTACACTTGTGGCAGGTTCCTGAATCTTTATAGGATCTATTTCCCTCCTCTGAGGCACATGTGTGTTACAAAGGCTTCCAGCATAATAGCCAGTCATTTATCATGAATGATGTCATTTATCAATGAAATGATGTTAAGATACTCCACATCTCTTTGGACTATAGTATGTATGACAAAGGACAGGAGAGTTAACAGAGCCCTATGGCAAAACTATAAATTTCTACTGTTGTCCATAACATGTACAAACTTTCTGATCCTCTTTCTGAGGTAGATAGGAAAGAATGTATTCACAAAACCAAAAAACATATGCCATGTGCCTAGAACCATGTTGGTCTTCTCCAGCAAAGAGCATATCTGGGACAATGCTATAAGTGGTAGTTTTGATGCTACAGTTGGTTGAGTTTGGTAGTCTGTTGTCATTCCCCAAGATCTGTCTGGAATTTTCAAGGACAAGAGTGGTGAATTAAATGGAAACGTGATGAGAATTACCACCCCTGAATTCTAAAATCTTTGAGTAGCCTTAATTTCCACCATCTCCCTCAGGATATAACATTTATTCCCTTGTCCAGGGCAGATGTGTTAGTTCCGAGCCTACAACTTGGCCTTCCCCATTGTGCTAGCTTTTACCCCACAGTCTAATGACCCAATGTAGTGTTGTACCAACTACCACATACGGGTTTCCCAGGCTTAGCAGGTTCAGGGGGAATCCAGAGATTCAAGATCTTTTAGGTTATCAGACTAAATGTCCTCACTCTATATGTCAGTTCCCATTCTTTCTCAATTAGGACCCTGACCTTGGCATAGAAGACCTGTCTTGTAGGGAGTTTAACTCTCTTTGGAGCTTGGCTACTCTGATGATTAAGTTTTGGGCCTGGTCCTTGCCTTTCTCTACCCTCCCACTGTAGGAGATGAAAACCTCTTTGGAGGCTATCAGGGAGACCGCCTGGATTTCACACTTAGTTTCTAACTGGCAATTAATGTTCTCAGGTTTTCATTATCTTTTTCTTGTTCTTAGTGATAACCACCCAATATCATTGTCCTTAGAGTTACTATAGTTCCCTCCCCCCCACATAGTTAGTTTACAATCTTCAAATGCCTTACATAGCTCACCAGCTAATGCATTCCCTTCCACCACGTGTCAAACAATTCACCCCTGGAGAAAGTTTCAGCAATCTGCCATCTGTCCTTATCCTACTAGTAAGAAGGGATGCATTTCCAAAATTTCATTTTATAACTGCTTCTTTACTAAAACCCTCCTGGTAACAACTGTCACAGGATGGATTTTCCAGGAAGCTAACTCTGAGACAGAGTTTGGCTGAGATGGCCAGGCCTTTATTCCTTTCTGTTGATAAAAGTTGTTGGAGATGGGACTTCCAGACGAAGTGTGGCAATAGGTGAGGTGCCTCTCAGCTGCAGACACAATCCCTGAAGCAAACGACAGCTGAATGTGGACTGCAGACAGCAGAGATGGCAGCATAAGTCTTTCATACAAGCGGAATCAGCATGGGTATGTCAGTGCCCACCAGAGAAGCCTATAAATTAAAGAGACTTACGGGATATATCAAGTATATGTGTTGTATTGATCATATGATCCTGATTCAACTGTAAAAAAGAATTATGTGACAATCAGGGAAAACTGAATACTAAACAATGATAATAAGACATTATGTTGATTTTTTTAGGAGTGATAATAGTATGTCATATGTTTTTTTAAAGGTTTTTTTCATTAAAATATAGTAACATATAATATCATACTAGTTTCAGGTATACACCATAGTTATTCAACATTTACATACCTAAAGAAGTGATCACCATGATAAGTCCAGCAACCATCTGACACCGTACCACACTAAGACAATATTATTAACTATATTCCCTATGCTGTACATTACATCCTCATGACTTATTTGTTTTAAGCTTGGAAATTTGAACCTCTTATTCCCCTTCACCTTTCCCCCTCCCTTTCTTAATCTTTCAATTACAGTTGACATTCATTATTATTTTATATTAATTTCAGGTGTACAGCATAGTGGTTACACATTTATATAATTTAGGAAGTAATCCTCCTGAATAATCTAGTACTCACCTGGAACTATAGTTATCACCATATTATTGACTATATTCCTTATGCCTTGCTTTAAATCCCCATGACTATTTTGTAAATACCAATTTGTACTTCTGAATCCCTTCACCTTTTGGACTCTGCCCCCCAACACCCCTCCCATCTATCACCCCAATAAATATAGAATCCATCTGACACCACACATAGTTATTCAATATTATTGACTATATTCCTTATGCTATACCTTACATCCCCATGACTATTGTGTAACAACCACTTTGTACTTCTTAATCCCTTCCTCTTTTGCACCTACCCCAACCCCACTCTCTTCTGACAACCATCAAAATATTCTCTGTATCTATGAGTGTGTCTCTGTTTTGTTTGTTTATTTTGTTCTTTAGATTCCACATATAAGTAAAATTACATTGCATCTGTCTTTCTCAGTCTGACATACTGCACTCAGCACAATACCCTCCAGGTCCATCTATGCCAACCCAGATGGCAAGAACCCACTCCCTTCCATGGCCGAGCAATATTCCATTGTATATATTTACCACCCCCTCTTTATTTATTCATCCATGGATGGACACCCAGGCTGCCTCCTCATCTTGGCCATTGTGACAATGCTGCAGTGAACATATGGATGCACACATCCCCTCAAAACAACGTTTTGGGGTTCTTCAGATAAATACCTAGAAGTGGGATAACTGGGTCCTTTTTTGTCTCTTCTTATAGCCTTTGTTTTAAAGTCTACTTTGTCTGGTTAAGTATTTCTACCCCACTTTTTTTTTTCAATTCCATTTTCATGAAATACCTTTTTTCATCCCTTTACTTTTAGTCTGTGTGTGTCTTTTGATCTGAAGTGTGTCTCTTGTAGACAGTATATGTAAGGGTCTTGTTTTCTTATCTATTCAGCCATACTGTGTCTTTTGATTGAAGCATTTAATCCATTTACATTGGAAGTAATTGTTGATAGATATGTAGTTATTATCATTTTATTATTCATATTTTTGACCTTTTTTTCATCTTAAAGACATCCCTCTAGCATTCCTTGTATCCTGGTTTGGTGATAATGAACTCCTTTAGATGATTCTTGTCTGGGAAGCCTTTTATCTGTCCTTCAATTTTAAATGATAGCTTTGCTGGGCAGAGTAGTCTTAGTTGTAGGTCCTTGCTTTTCATCACTTTGAATATTATGGGAGCTTCCTTGTAGGTAACTAACTGCTTTTCTCTTGCTGCTTTTAAGATTCTTTCTTTGTCTTTAACCTTTGGCATTTTAATTATATGTATTTTCACATGGGCCTCTTTGGATTCATCGTATTTGGGACTCTCAGTGCTTCCTGGGCTTGTATGTCTATTTTCTTTGCCAGGTTAAGGAAGTTCTCCATCCTATTTCTTCAAATAGGTTTTCAATTCCTTGTTCTCTCTATTCTTTTTCATAAGGTACCTTTATGATGTGAATGCTTGTACACTTCATGTTGTCTCAGACACCCCTACACTATCCTCATTTTTTTTATTTTTTTTTTCCTTTTGCTGTTCTGACTGGGTGGTTTCTACAACCTTATCTTCTAAATCAGTGATTTGATCAGTGGCTGCCTTCATGTCCAGAATCGATTCAAAACATTTACCTTTCATGGTCATTTTGACTTTGGGGAAGAGCCAGAAGTCACACAGGGATACATTCAATGAGTAAGGTGGATAAGGACACACCATAATGTTTTTATTTGACAGAAATTGCCATACCAGAAGTGATGTGTGACACGGAGCCTTTCTGTTGTGATAAAAAAAATTATATATATGGTGGATGTTGTTCTTGAGTGTCATCCAACAGAAAGGCAGGGATCTTCAGTATGGAAAGTGGTGTGTCAAACTTTAGTAACAGTGTGTGACAAGTTTCAACTTGCTTGGTGCAGTCAGTCAGGTGTAAGCTATGGTTAAGAAAAAGTGTGTTTTAAAGTGTACCGGAAATCATCCTCCATCATGACAATACTCCGTGTCACACATTGCTTCTGGTACAGCAACTTCTGTTAAGTAAAAACATTACGGTGTGTCCTCATCCACCTTATTCACCGGATCTGGCACCATGTGACTTCTGGTTCTCCCCCAATGTCAAAATGACTCAGGATATTGAAGAAGCCATGACAGCACAACTAAAGACACCCACAAAAGAAGACTTCAAGAACTGCTTCAGAATGTGGCAAGAATGACACAATAAGTGTGTTTAAAGCAGGGGAGAGTATTTTGAGGGGGGATTAATGGCAATGTGTCTTTTGCTGTAATAAATTTTTTAAAGTTTAAATATTCACCGTATTTTTTGATCATACCTCATATTGTTCATTTCAGTTACTGTATTCTTTGTTTCTAACTGGTTCTTTTTTATGTTTTCTATCTCCATTTTCACGTTTCCAATCATTTTCTTGAAGTTCTCCCTGAGATCATTGAGATCCGTATAATCAGTGTTTGGAATTCTGCTTCTGGTAGATCGCTTGTCTCCATTTCATTTCATTCTATTTCTGGAGCTTTGTTCTGTTCTTTTATTTGGGACATGTCTCTGTGTCTCCCCATTTTGGCTGCCTCTCTGTGTTTGCTTCTCTGGACTAGGTAAGGGTGTTATGCTTCCTGGTCTTAATAGCATGTCCTTATTTAGTAGGCGTCGTGGAGGCCCCAGTGGCGCAATCTACCTGGTCACCAAAGCCAAGTGCTCCAGGTGTGTCCTTTGTGTGGGTTTTGTGTGCCCTCCTGTTGTAGCTGAGCCTTAGTTGCTATTTGCACATCAGTGGGAGGGATTGACCCTTGGGCTAATAGGTTGTGAGGACTGGCTGTGACAATAGTGGAAGAGCTGTTGTGCAAGGGCTGACCCTATGGAACAGGATCTGCTTTAGCAGGGCTCTTGTGCCTGCCAAGTCTTCCCTTTGGGTGTGTCATCCTTGGAGGCAGCTGGATGGTGCTGCAGCCGGGTCTGAAGTTGGCTACCAGGAGTGCCAGCCCTGGGGACCTTCTTGGAGGGTCCCTACCACAGGTCAAGTTCAGCCACAGCCTGTGCCCTGTCCAGGGCCATCTAGCGTGAGCCACGAAGCAATCCATAGATGGCCTCCTCCTGTGCCATGCTTGTAGGTCCCTCTAGGAGCCAGGCCATGAACTGAGGCTGGCTGCCACGAGTGACAAGCTTAGGGCAGTTCAGTAAACTATATAGGGCATGCCAAACTTGTTTGGGGTTTGTGAACCTTTGAGAGATTTTAGGAAAGTTCACAGCATGAGCACAAACAGGCCATTTGTATAGAAAAGCCACTGGAAGCATCTTGGGTGGGCCCACATGTTGGGTAGGGTGGGGCTTTGGGGAATCACCAGGGAGGGGAAAATGAATGGTGTTAGCTAGATTGATGGAGACTCAGATATAGTGCCTGCCAGGTGTGGAGAGGGCTCAACAAAGAAACAATGGATTCTTCCAGCACGTCTGTCTGGGAGAAAGCTGCCCCTCCAGTCCTTGCTCTGAAGCCAGATAATTCAGTTCCTCCCTGTATGTCCCTGATGCCTTTCGAGCTGATGTCCCAGCACTGGAGCTCAGAGCAATTGAGTCTGTCAGTGAGTAAGTCCGTGTGCAAGCCCTTTAAGGAAAACACCTGGGATTGTGTCACCCAGCTACAATCTCTGCTGGTTTTCACTGCCAGACATTATGGGCAATTCTCTTCCTAGCATTGGAACCCTGGAATGGGAACCTGGTATGGGGATGGGACCTCTGCATCTGAGGTATTCCTCCCGAATTTTCAGTCACAAACAGGTATGGAACTAGCCCATACCACGTCTCAACTCCCCCTACTAGCCTCAGGTGGTTCCTTCTGCATGTCCTTAATTGTAGGACTTCTGTTCACCTGGACTTTGGCTGGACTCAGTGATGGTTATTCTGTAGTTTAGTTGTAATTTTGATGTGGTCGTGAGAGGAGGCAAGCACAGATGACTCTGCCATCTTGACCAGAAATCTATAGTCATGATTTTTAAATGAGCTGTTACCTTTTAGATATACATACTAAAATGTTTTTGGATGAGATGGTAGGCTTTCTTGGATTTGTTTCAAAGTAATAGGTTGGAAGCAAGTTAGAGTATACATGGGACAAGAGTAACTATGAGTTGTTAGTATGGATAGAAAACAAAATAATGTCCCACTCCCCAAAGATGTCCATGTCTGATTTCTAGAATACATCATGTTACATTGCAAAAAGGATTTTGCAGGTGTAATTAAATTAAGCATCTTCAGATGGCAAGACTACCCTGGATTATCCCCAGAAATCATTAGTCCTAATAAAAGGGAAGCAAGTAAAAAAAAAAAAAAAAAAAAAAAAAGTCCAAAAAAGGAGAAGACCATGTGAGAGTGGAAGCAGAGGGAAGCCGAATCAAAGAATGAGGATGGTATGTTGCTGGCTTAGAAGATGAAGAAAGGAGTCACCAGCCGAGGAATGAATGCAGCCACTAGAAGATGGAATAGGTAAGGAACATTATTTCCCAAAACCTTCAAAAGAAATGCAGCTTTGCCAACACTCTGATTTTAGACTTCTAATTCCAGTACTGTAGATAAGAGAATAAATTTGTATTGTTTAAGCCACTAAATTTATGGTAATTTATTACAGCAGCAATAGAAATTTAATACAGTAGACATATGAGAATTTCATTGTATTATCTTTTCTACTTTTGTGAAATTTTCTATAATAAAACTTTTTTAAAAAAAGAACAGAAAACCAGAATTGAAAAAAATAAATGTAATACGGGTTGATACATAGTTGGGCAAGTCCTCGTTTTGCTTTCTTTTAAAATTATTTTTTGCTGTTCTTCCACATTTTATCTCCCAAATACACTTATTTGGCTTGTCAAGTTTCTGTAAAAAAAAAAAAAATCACATATTTTATCAGTATTTTATTGAACATACATAGAAATTAACTTGGGGAAATCATCTAGTCTGTGCTGATTCTTGTGTATGTCTAGTGGGTAGATTCCAGGCTATAGTCACGTCTATAGTCCCTCCTTGCAGGAGTTAAAGGAGGACTGTGTTTCTCCAGCTGCCCCATCTACAACTTAGTGGGCAAGTTCTATTCAGAAAGAAGAGAGAAAAAAATGACACTCAGATCAAGTGTCACTTTCAAGACGCATTCTCCAGGATAGCTTTATTACTATAATATAAATATTCTGAGCCCTGTTTGTTCCCTTATGTTTGTTCCTAATTGGCTCATAATCATCGTATCTAATTATATTCTCTGAAATTACCAATACATCATCGATAGCCAACTAAATGATGAAGCTGAATGGAACTGAAGAATACAAAGAGAATTGATCCTGAGCATTTTGAGGCATGCCCTGGAAACTAACAAAACAAAACAAAACAAAACAAGTGAAGGGGAAAAAGTAGAGGCTGGTGGAAGAAGTAGCAAAATTTAAGTATTAATATTGATGTGACTCATTGTCTACATTTGTGAAGCCTGGGGATAGTTTAATTTTATAAGCAGTAAGTAATTCACTAGGCAAAAATATAGCATAACCTATCTTTTGTGCTGCAACTACTAGATTGCTTTGGTACAGCAAAAATACTCTGACAATTTACTTCAGATTTAATCAATTAAGAAATTGAGTTTCATCTAAAAATACCCTAAATTCTATTACTAAATTATTATTTTCATAGTCCATCCTTATCTTGTAAACTGTCTAAACTGAGAGAACTTAAAAATAAATTAGATAAGGTTTTTATATGATAGTGGCTTGAATAAAAAGTATTATAGAATTTAAGGGGGGCCGGATGGCTCAGTTGGTTAGCTCTTAACAGGGTTGCTGGTTCAATTCCCACATGGGATGGTGGGCTGCGCCCCCTGCAACTAAGATTGAAAACTGCGCCTGGACTTGGAGCTGAGCTGTGCCCTCCACAACTAGATTGAAGGACAATGACTTGGAGCTGATGGGCCCTGGAGAAACACACTGTTCCCCAATATTCCCCAATTTAAAAAAAAGTATTATAGAATTTAAGGTAAAATTTTAATCAGATTAAGTCTCCAAGTGGTAGCATGAATAAAAATGTTATAATTGGCCAACAACTGCTATTTTTTGGTTTCTTCTACTTATTAGGCAAGATAAAGTTATTATTGGGAAAGTGAATAATTATTTGTGTAATTATAGATAATGAATCAAATAACAAGTATTAGGAGTGTGTGTGTGTGTGTGTGTGTGTGTGTGTGTGTGTGTGCGTCTTTCCAGGTCTTTGAAATCCTCCTTAAGCCAAACAGTCAACGCGATCTCGAATGGCAGCTCCTGCCACTGTCGTTAACTGTTGCACCACTGGGCGGAGCTAGTGAGATAGAGTTTTGAACGCCCTATCCCAGCGGCTGCATTCCCAGCAGTGGTCACTTAGAGGGTACCGGAATGCAAGGTTAACGAGCTTCGAGTTAAACCTTTGACTTTTCTCTCCATGGAGGAAAGTTTCTAGCTGCTGGCGAATATATTTGGTGGGCGAGTAAGGGAGAAAGGGTGAGCTTGACTTGGGCATTGGCGCAAACAGGTCCAGAGGATGTGCAAACAGGTGCAGCAAAGGTCAGAAAACTTGGCACCATCTCAGGTTTAACTACTACTCTCCTATATGTAGAGAATTATGGGACAATGTGAGAGTAAGGCACTAGAGATCCACACCTGTGGACCAAGGGTGAAGAGGAACTAGAGCCTGAGTCTTTTGTGAGGCAGCCTCGGAGGATACAAGTATCAGGTCCAGAAGTGAAGGTTCTGCCTGACAGGACAAGTGAACTATTACTTGAGCTTTTTGTCTGTTGCTTTGATGCTTTTCTCTGAAACCATCCTTCACACAAGAGTATTAAATCACAAATCAGAGGACTTGGATCTAGTCCCAGTTCTGTCAATTGACCCCAAGCAAATTCATAGGCTGCAAGTTGCTCAACCCAACAAATTGGTTAAAATATCTATTTGTTCCAGAAATCATATACCTAATCACTGTTTTTTCAAGAATTGATGATTCTAGGGCCTCACAGTGTTGTTTTGCAATATTCTTAAATCTTCAGACACTTTTCTTATTTTTCAGGGGGGTATTTTGCATTATAGACTTATAGGTAATGTAATAAGTTCCATATTTGTTAATCCATCCCTGTCTAGAAAACATAATTGAGGCGTAACCTTCAGGCATTGTTTAACACTTGGTAAGCATAATAGTGAATAAGTGAACAGGTGACTATTCACCTGTTGTTTTTGACAAGACTAGTCCCAAACTAGTTATTAAACATCATTCCCCAGAATTCTCTGTGTTGCAGATAAGCCTATGTCTCTCCCTGGGTTTCCTGCCTCCTCCTATAAGGGTCAAGGGAATTCCCAAGAACTCTGTGCATTTGAAGGGAGTAGGAACGCCCCTCGCCAGCTTCTACACTTTCAGCTGCAGCAGAGAAGAGGAAACCCTAGAGGTCTGTGTGTTTCTGGCAAGATCCCCACCCCTGCCTAGTCATGACACACCCCCACTATCTGCCCTTCCACCATTAAAACCAATATCATTATGCCTTTAGCTTTATGTCAGTCTCTGCAAGAAGCGCCTATACCTAGGTCACCCCTCATCTGGGTACACTTCATCACTTACCCCTTTCTGATTCCATTTCCCCAACCTCTGACCTCTGTACAAGCAGTGAAATCCTTCGTATCTTCAAACTCTTCTCTTAGTGGTTCCTTTACTTCCTTATTCTAAGTGGAACTTGATTCTTTCCTGAAGTCACTACTTTTCCTGCATCTTGAGATGGCTAATGTACCACTGGGCCTGGAGGTCATGTGAGGGTCTTCTTTGTTCCCCACTGCCATTTTTAAATCATCCTTCTCTCCTCTTCCCTAGAAGCACTCACTTGGAGTCTGGTGTCAATGGACCATACATCCATTAACTCTCCTTGCCATAATCATGTACTGACACCACCCCCCCCAGGTCATACTCCCTCATTCCTTAATTAATTTAGATACTGACTCACTGTCATTCTCTCCAACATGACTCCTGTCATAATTCTTAGTGATTTCAATATTCACACAGAAGATTTTTAATACCCTGGTGTTTTAGTAAGGTTTCTCCTGAAAGTAGACCCTGAAACACGGACTTGGGTTACAAATGGTTTATTTGGGAGATAACCCAGGAAGCAGGAACCAGGGAGCAAGAAGAATAAGATAAGGAAGGAGGAAAAACCTCTGTAAAGGTGTGGCATTAAGGTCACTACCATGAACAAAAGAAACTTGAGTCCACTGAGACCTCTGCGAAGCATCCTGAGTGCCCCACAAAATTGTTTGCGTGAGGACCAGAGGCGGAGGCACTTATTCACTGGCTTCTGACCTACTAGTTAAGGGTTGTTCTCAGGAGCTTTATCTTCCCCACACTTTGCTGTACTTTCCTGTGAACCTAGCAGGCTGCTGGGCCTTCAGAGAAGACCCTGAGGTGAAAGAAGAAAGGAGAGGTGCCCTTTTCAGGTGGGAAGCTGTCAGGGGAGTCTGAAATGTCCATCATAGCTGCTACTGAAATCAGAAATAGGTCAAGGGGATGTGACTAGGACACCATCTGGAACGCCTGGCTTCTCAGTTCCCTGGCCTTGTCTTTCCCAGTGATCCTGTTCTCCACCCTACCTCACTACTAGCTCCCTGATCATAGCTTAGCCCTTGCCATTACCAGTAACTGCAACCGATAACAGCCTAAGCTCAATGTCACCCTCCAGCCACCTGCTCCTATCTTCCCAACTTACTCCCTCTGGTATCTTCATTCCAACAATCCTTCGTCTCTCACCCATACAGTACTTTAATCCTACTATATTTTCAGTTTTTCACCCTCCAGATTCAATTTTAACCCCATGGTCAATCATCATACTCTTACCTATATGCTCAGCTCACTGCCACATCCTCTGTCAACAAAACCCTAACCTGGATTAGAGCCTAGTTTGTATCAATTCAGTGCCTGCACCTAAGTGTCTGAATGTGGCTTTAGAACGAAACAGGTCCTGCTACTCAAGAGCAGTGAGATCTGAGGTGTCTTACTTAACCCTGCTGTCTTAGTTTCCTTAGCTATGCCAAGTAGTCTCAACTAAAATTCAGGGCCACTACTCTCAATTGGGTCCTTCGGACTGCCCAGGAATCAGAATGCATTTCCTGTATCTCTTCCCTCTCCCTTCTATATTCTTTTCTCATTTCTTCTTAAACTTCAGAATATCTGTTGTTTAAGACATTTGTAAGAAAATGATTATGTAATATACTCGTATGTACAAATTGGACTGTGAGAGTTTCACTCTGGACCTGGTCCCATGGAAATCTTAGGATGGTTTTGTTCAGTTTCATAGTTGCTAGTGGGGTTTTCACTTCCTTGTCCAGGGCCCCACTTTCCAGAAGGGAGAGTGGAGCTTAGAAGTGTTTTGGACCATGGAGGGGGACTGTCATTCAAGCAGAGTAGATTCATGGGCTGAGCGTAGACTTAAAGCACAGGTGACTGTCTTACAGGGAATATAGAAAAAGCTGTCTCCAAGATACCCTCTCTCAAGAAAGACAACTAACACACCTCTCAGCACAGGCAATGTGTGGCATTTCCTGGCACAGCAAAGAAGGATCTTCTGGCTTAGGAATAAGGATAGAAATTGATATAGGGATATGGTTAGATTCCAGTTAGGGTTAGGCTTAGGATTGGCTCCCATGGGTCTTCCTGGGTAATCTTTTGAGACAGACTCTTTTTCTCCATGTGGTATACAGAGATCTGGGAGACCCCAACAATCATTCTCCTCCATCTCTTGGGGCTGTTTCTGTCCTCCCTCTTCCACTCCAAAATCTTGTAAACCCTTGGGGCCCCATCTAGTTTTTCACCAGTTCTCTAATCAATATATAGTGTATTGATTAAACTTTATATGCTATCTTTACATGTAAAAAAGCTTTTTGTTTTTTGCTTTGCTTTTTACAAATCAAAAGCTTTGTTTTATAGCTGTTGTATTTAAAATAGACTTCCAGAGCCTGTTGTGGAAGTAATAATCCCAAACATCCTGGACACAAGGGACGCATTAGGGCCTGCTGGTAATTGTTTGCATTTCTACAAGAAAGTGTGAAAAAAGTAAGCACAAACATACTTTTCAGTAATTTATATCATACAGCTGAGTGAAAATAAAGATGTGTGGGAGTCTTGCCTTAAATTTGTAAAAATGAAACAAGTGTGAAGTGGAATAAAGTGAAGAGCAAAAAAATGAGGTATGCCTGTAGTGGGAACTCAAACAAATATTAAATACTTAATTGGATTCTTTAAGTAGGGTCATTAATTAATTGATTTATTCAATTATTACATCATAGTGTCATCGGACTTTTTTTAGAGTACAAAAAACTGATTACAATTTAATCAAGAGTCTTACATTTTAAATTAAGCAGTAGAGTTGGACTACAGTTGAAGATAACCCAGTTTCACAGGAAAAGGGAACCATGATTATATAAAGTTTATTCTCGACTAGGCCTTTTTCTCTGACCCAGTTGAGTGACTTTGGCAGGATAACCTCTCTGAGCCTCGTTTCCTCATCTGTAGAACAAAGATGACCTCTATGGTAAGAGTCATCCCTGTGTTAACATTCTGCCAGAACACACAGGCATAGTGGCTCTGAATCCTTATCCTACCATTTACTCATAGTTTAATAGTGTATTGCTCTCTACTAAGTCATTTGTAAAATGGAGACACCCAGATGGCGTGCTTGTTATGTTGATTTAGTGAAGTACTACATAAGCTTTCCAAATTACCTTTCTGCTTCTATTCACTACACAGCAGTGAGAGTTAAAATGGGAGTTTGATCATGCCATTCCTGTGTTCGAAAGCCTGCAATGATTCCCTATCTCCCTCAGGTAAAAGCCAGTCTTTATGGTGGTCTACAAGGCCCTATATAATCTTCTGATCTCCTTATTCTCTGCCCTGAACACACCAACTTCTCACTATTTCTCGGACACTCTTGGCAACCTACTCTCCGTGCTTCCCCTGTCTGGGATCCTCTTCTCCCACAAATGACTTGGCCTCTTCCTTCCCTCTTTCAAGTCTTTGCTCAAACACGATCTTCTCAGTGAGGACTACTTGAATCACTGTATTTAAAATTTCCAACTTCATCCCTCCCTTCCATTTTATTTTACTACATAGCTCTTATTTATTTCCAACATATTACGAATGCTAGTAAAAATGTATAATACAATACCAGGTATATTGTCGGTTGCACATATAAATTATATTCTCTTCCTTTGGCCAGTCCCTTGTGGTCTGAAGGGATAATGCTTGGGGGCTTAAGGTTTAGGATCTTCTAGGACAACGCCTTCAGGAAATCCAAGGTTAATGTTCATTGCCCAAACAATCTTTTATAGATTATTTTAGTGCGAGACACTCTTGAATAGAAATATTAATAGTTAAGGCCCTTTCTGCCATGTAAGATCTCTGCAACTTAAAAGAGGGCCCTCACCCAACCATGCTGGATCTCAGACTTCCAGCCTCCAGAACAGAGAAATAAGTTTCTGTTGTCTATTTAAAAAATAATTAATAGTTAACATTTCATTCGTTCATGTATTCATTCATTCATGTATTCATTCAACAGATATTTATGGGGCGGTTTCTATGGCCAGTGCTCATGGAAGACAGCTGTTACAAGCATTTCATTCGAGGTAAGCTACCTCCCTTAACACTCAAGTCGGGATTTGGGGCGGGGGATAAAGGGAGATGCCTGGTCCCGCCAGCAGAGGGCGTGATCCCACCCTCTTCGCAGCCTGTCGGCCCACCAAGGCGCCCAGGCTCCCACGCTCGCTCCCGAGCGCGCCCCCGCCCGCCGCGTCACGTGATGCGGCTGTGGAACCTGAGCTGCCGGGCCTAAGCCGAGCTAAATTCGTTGCCGGTGGCCGCTGCGGGTGCAACCACAAAGGCTAATCCGAAGGAGTGGGGAGGGTCGTGGAGTCGATGCTTCCTCTTCCAATTCAGGTCGGCTCCCGTTACCTTCTCACCATTCACCGTCGCCGTCTCCCTGAGCGTTTGCATGTGTGGAAGCTCCGGTGACCATGTAGGGGGAAAGAGTGAGGAAGCCAGGGACGAAGTCAGCGCTGTCTGCACGCCGCCCGGCGCCCACCACACCCCCGGTGCGGGCCGGAGGGCCCGTCGGCCCTGGTGGGACAACTCCGGCCTCCGGTTGTGGCCTGGCCCGGGGCGTCACGAAATCTCGCTACGTCTCGCGAGAATCTAAGTTGAAGGAACATGGCGACGTCTCATCTGTTAAAGGTAAGACCCTCAGGCTAGCTTGGCTTTTACTTCGCGACCGCTGGGCTCAGCTCTTCGGGAAAGGTTCGGAACGGGTTTAGGGGCGAATTGTAGGAGTGTTCAGGGGTTGTCTACGGGAAGGGAGGCCGGGGAAGCTGCCGCCCAGGACCGGAACGCGGGTCCCTGGCCTTGGGGTTGAGAGGCTCTGGTTGTCCCTCGGGCCGGTTGACCGGTGTGTGAAAGGCCCAGCTGAGGGATGGCGGGTAGCGCTGCTCTCAATGGACCAGCTCTGGTCTCGGACGGGAGATGAATGGTGGTGCTTTGCCGTGACCGATTGGGCAGTTAGTACTCTTAGGGTCTCGGTTTGTTCTGAAGCGAGAGTCTAAGACGTATAAAAGGAAAATCCAAGAAAATGCTGCCTGACATAGGGATCAGTGACTACCCCCACCTCCTTAATTTCTGTTCTTATTCTCTGCACGAAATTCTAAGTCAGACAGCAAGCACTGCCTTCCACTCCATTCCCTCCCTCCCTTCCTGCACGCTGTACTTTCCCTCCTACTCTCCCATTCTTGAGTTCATATTTTACCCTTTTTTCCTTAGGAAACTGCTCCTCAGCCCCACTACAGCACACAACCAGATGACTACGGTACTGAGGAAGTGCTGCCATCGCTTTAGGGCTTAGGAAAGTTACCTTATCAAAGAAAACGGTTAGTTAGTTTTATATATTTGGGATAGCAAGGGAGATCTAGAGTCAGAGGAGCAGATTCTCTACTATCAATTAAAACGTTTGGAGGAAAAAGAAAAGGCACTAATCTGCTTATTCTGTGTTTGTGTTTATAGTAGGAACGTTTTGCCTTAAACGTGTTTACTGAATTGGTCTAATTAGCTCAGGGAACATAAATACAGAGGATGAAATACTCCCCTCGAACCCATCATTATACATTCAGGCAGTGAGGATGTATAGTGGAAAATAATTGAATAGAAAATATGTTAAAATATACCGGAACCTCACTCATGTCTTTTTTTAGACTACTGATTTTAACTGCCTGATAGATGGGACTGTCCTATAAAATGTAGAAGTATTTTAACTAACTTAAGAGGCAATAATATATCTTCCTTTAAATGGGGGAGGGGCCTAGAACTAGACTGAATTTCGGCCACTTAGAAGCTGTGTGACTTCCGGCAAGTTTCTTAATCTCTGCCTAGGTTTCCTCATCAATGAAATGGAATTATTAATAGAACATGTTTCATAGGAGCATTTTGAAGATGGAGTTAATGTATATAAAATGCTTAAAACCATGACTGGGACTTAATTAGTACACAATACACCTAAATTACTAGAATCACTACTCTTATTTCTCTAAGAAAACTAAATAATGGGAATTGAGTGACCCATCCTACTGGACTCTTCTTTTGTAACATTATTGCAAATTTTAATATATTAGTTCAGAAAGAAAACTTGTTTAACTTCAAAAGACTCCTATTAATGCATCTGCATGATTACATAAGCAATAGCTTATGCTATTAATTGAAATCATGCAAAAAATAATTGTGTTCCTGATTCTTTGAATTTTTGACTTGATTACATGCATATACAGCAGTCTTTCCCCATCCCCCAATTATCTCAGAAAAGAGCCTTTTACTTTATTCTACCCCATAAAAGCTTTGCAAAAGATTGTTTGGAGGAGATACAAGTCTGAAGTTGTATCAGTCAATACTACTAAGTGGTTACTTTGTAGAGATTATGAATCTACATCTACAGCACACATCTATAGAATAAAAAAGCTGCCTGAATTATGTAGAAAATGGATACTTAGTATTTAGGTTAAAAGGATAACAAGAATTCAGAAGTTCTGTAATTCAAACAACTTTTATAAATAAAAGGAAGATGGCAGTGCTTTGAAAAAACTGGTAAATTACTCAGTCATTCTAGTGAACATGAAAACAGATGCCAAAGATGCACTGGGAAAATTTCAATAAAACTGTTTTATGAAATGTTGAAAGGGGAAAGAAGAATTTTTAAATATTATTTTATATCGTATGTGATTTTAAATATGTACAACTAATGGAATATAATGGACAATATAAATACACGTTTAATTCTTTATGTCACCAAAAGTTTACATGTTTAAATTGGCCAGAAATCTTTTCTTCTCTCCTTATTGGGGGGGGGGGGGGGGGGATTGCCCTAAATTCTTGTATCTAGAATTAACTAATTAAAAACTGGGAAGTTTGTCTTGGAGAAATGTAACGTGACCTTGCCAGGGTAGAGCCATAACAGCCATAGGGTCATTTAAATTCAAGGCTAGTGCTACGTTGAACAGAGACAGGGCTGGCTAGGAAGTGGCCAAGTTAGCCTCATTTCCTTTCTTGACAGAATTCATAGACTGGTTCCTTAGAAAAATGCCTGAGACATTGTGTAATTAGATTTCACCACAGCATATTTGACAGAACTATCATGTCCTATGGCCAAAATGGTGATATGTGGGCGAGGTGAGAATACAATTAGAATTTGATTCATTATCAGTTAAACAACTGTGCCTGGAGGGAGGCCGTTACTGTCCTGCTGAAAGAAAATGCCCTCTACCTGTTTACCAGTAACTTGGATTAGGTTAAGTTTATTGAATTTGTGGATGACAGAGTTCAGAGGAATGTGTTATGAAAGATAACAAGAAGCTAATATGAAAGCCAATATGTTATGAAAGATAACAAGATTCAAAACTTTGATGTGGAACTTATAAGTCAGAACCCAATGTAATAAAAACCATCTACTTTTTTTATTTTGGAATTTGTAATAATTGTATTCTCCATTTAAAGCAAGTGGACTATTGCTGGATTTTGGGAATCTTTTGGATATACAAAAATTTGTGTTGTACATTTTGACAAATACAATTATCAGCTGCTTGGGGGGTTTAGATCTCCAAAAACTTTTTAGTATTACTACTTTAACTTTGTTTTAACATATAGTTCCACTTGTTTCTTTACTTTTGCAGTTATCATCTAGGCCCTCAGTGCTCATTTTCTTTATTTCCAATTGAATATTTTTTTCCAAATAACAATTGTTTAAATCTTGTTTTTCTGAGCATTACCCCCGTTTAATTCTTAGCACATTATTTTTTCCAGCTGTTTGGAGTGTCCTTAACTTCCTGGGTCAGTACCACAGATTTTTCTAGTTTCCCCTATGTTCTCTTTTCCAAGGCACCTGTTGTATTGCCTCCTTCCACTTGTTCTGCCTTCATTCTCCACCAGGTCTTGGCAGCATGCCTCCTGTTATTTTTATTTCAGTCTCCTTTATTCTCACTTCGGTGGGGATAAACGTTCATGTAACTCCTCATATAAACTTGTGCTCTGCTTTGGCCTCAAACTTTTGCCCTTTTCTCTTTCCATTCATGATCACAGTTCTTAGAAAAGCAGTACCCACTTGCTGCCTTTGTAATTCTTTACCTTTTTTAACTTACTGTGACTTTGTTCTCTCCCCCCACACACAGTTATATTGAAGCTGTTAGTCTTAAGAGCTCTGGCAATTTCCTGATTGCCAAATGAGATTATTCTCTGATACACTTATCCTCCCTTCTGATATTGTTGATTACTACCTCTACTTCCCTTTTGGTTTATGACATTCTCTCCTTGGTCTCATATCTCGCAAATCACGTGCATTTTTCATTGACCTCCCTTCTCTCCTTCCCAGTATAATTATTTCTTAGGATTTAGTCTTCAGCCCTTTTCTTTTTACTTTTTTTTTTTTTTCTGGGACAGTCTTAACTCCCATGATTTCACTATTTTTATCTCTTAACTGTGATCTGAGCTCTAGACCAAAACAGTACTAACCATATCACTTTCTTGCTGAGATACCTTTGATGGTTCAAATTCTTTGAGATCCTTCCAAGCTGGGTCTTCTCCCTAATAACACATTTATATTCGTATTCCCTCCCCACCCCGCCGCACCTCTCTCTCTACCTGGCTGGTTATTTGTTGGTTCACTAGCATACCAGAGTCTTCAAGACTCTTTATATGTTTGCTATTTCTTCTGTCAGGAATGCCCCCTCCCCTGTTAAAATCTTATGTATTCATCAAGACCCAGCCCAGATGCCTCCTTTCTTCTGAGTGCTCTTATTTGGAATTAATTGTTGCCTACTCTGCACACACAACCGTAGGATTGCATCAGTCTCTTCTAGCACTTACCTTATGCCTTGTGTATTAGTTACAGGATGTCTACATATTTAACTCCTTTTCTGGGTTGTAAGCTCCATTAGTGCCAGGATTTCATTACTCTGTTGATGCCTTAACTCTCTAGTGTGGTGATCACTCATGGTACATGCTCCGGAAATGAGTGATGATTGGTTGGAAAGATTAGTCCAGTGCAGTAGCTGTGTACTGGAGAGGCTCAGTGAGTGAGTGTTGATTGGTTAAAAGAAGGAATTTCTGGTTTTATTTTTTATTTTTTAATTAGGTGTAGAGAGGGGCAGCAAGAAGGGGATAGAGATATAAAACCAATCCAGAAGAAAATCCACACTTTAAACTGAAATATGAAGCTCACTGCTTTCCTTGGTGGAAACATTTCTATCCTTTGAGAGGAAAGAAAATAGAAATTCAAAGGAGTGATTTAGAGTGTGTGTAGAATTTATTCATTATTAAAATAGTTGTGTTGGGCACGTGTGCAAGGCATCGTGAAGAATACAAAGCTGTGTAAAACAGTGTCCAGCCTGTTAGGAATTTACCATAGACTGAAGGAGATTAAAAAGTACTGATGATTTGCTCTACGGCAAGAACTTCAGAAGTGTTACCACATCCTGTATGGTCCCTCACAGACGAGGAGATCATTTCTGGTGGGATGATCAGGGAAAGTTTAATGGAGCTGGATTTTGAAGAATGGGGAGACTTTTTGCAGGTGGAGATTAGCAGAAAATTTGTGAGGAATGGAGACAAGATGAGTATGGCTGACGTGTGAGATGGACTGCATGCTGTGTTACCTTGTGCTCCTTGGAATTGTTGCATCATAGGAGCCCAGAATATGGGCAACAGTAGGAGACAGGACTACAAAGGAAAGTCAGGGTCAGATTGTAAAAGGTCTTCAGTGCTGAACAAAGAAGTTTGAAATATAGTTCCACAGATGATGAATATTTGAAAAATATGTCAGCAAATATATTGTTAAGCCTTCAGTGTTTTCTTGGCTCACACATAAAACCTGTTATCATTACATCTATTTTGTGTGTATTCAAACTCTGATTTGTGGGGTGGCCACAAATGAGGGGTTTTTGTGTAATGTAACCGTGTTCATTAAAACCATAACAGGAGTCACCAAGTCTGGAAAGTAAATTCATTCAACAAGTGTTTAACATTCTCTAATTCCAGCTAGATAATGGTGATCTAGGCAAATTCCTGCCCTTAATGTAACTTACATTTTTGTGGGGGAGAGAAGCAATAAACATATATGCAAATACCTCATTTCCCAAAAAATAAGATCTAGCCAAACCATCAGCTCTAATGCATCTTTTGGAGCAACAATTAATATAAGACCCGGTATTGTATTATATTACCCGGTCTTATATTAAAGTAATACCGGGTCTTATAGTGATTTTTGTTCCCAAAGACGCATCAGAACTGATGATCTGGCTAGGTCTTATTCTTGGGAAAACATGGTAAATATGTACTATAAGGTCAGGTTGTGATAAATGTTATGAAGAAAAATAATCAGGGTTAAAGATAGAGAGTGATAGGTATTATTTTTGATAGGATGATCAGGGAAGGCCTCTAAGGAGATGACATTTGAGGCGAGACCTGAATGAAGCAAGGAAAAAAGCCGTGTGCCTAGTTAGGAGAAGCGTCTCAGGTAGAGGGACCAGAACAGCCAGTGCAAAGGCATAGAGTCAGGAACGTGCTTGGCAGGGAATATGGACGTGATACCAAGATTTGAATGTTGCCAGTGTAGTTAAGATACACAACTGGATAATTCTTTCCAATGTTTATTTAAACATAAATGAGAGCCTCATTTATTTAGAACCTTACTTGCCAATTTTCACTGGGTGGAAGGAACTTGCCCTTTTGACTGGGCATCTAAGAGGGCTGTGATCCTTAGGGCTGCCTTCCCTCACTCCTGTGTCCTGTCCTAGAGACATAGCTACATTTGACACTCACAATCTAGGGAGAAAACAAATTCAGAGGTATGTACGTTGGCCGTGGGTAGGGGTGAGAGTGGGAATAATGGACTAAATCACTTCCTGTAAAACTGTGATAAATGTAAATGTGAGAATTTTTCATGGTCTGTGAAAATATATGAGTGAATAGTTACCATAATCTGGAGGTGATGTATGTTAATTAAAGCTAACAGGAAGTGACAGTTTAAGATAAACGTAGAAGAGGAGAATTTTAGACTGCAGGACGGTATCAAAAGGACACTAGGCATCTATCTGGTGGACAAAGAAAGGTGGAGCAGAGAGGTAAATAAAGACAGGCGTTTCTTATTAGATATTTTGCTAGGGTCCTGGTGAACCCAGTGTGTCACAGAAAGTCATCTGCCTCTTTTCCCCAAGTAGTAGGTAGACTAAATTGGTGCCTGACAGGCTGTGTAACAAGTAAACAAGTTACAGCTCAGATTAAAGCATTGGTCATAATACATGGAGCACATACAGGTAATATCAGGATATTTGATCTGTATAACTGGGGTTTGTTCATTCCACAAATATGTGAGCATCTGCTCTGTGCTGGGTACTAGTCTAAGTGTCAGTGGAACAGTAGTGAGTATGACAGGCAAGGTCCCTCGTCTTTGGAGCTTACATTCTAATGTGTAAATACTGATACCAAAGAAATAAGTAACAACACATTGGGTACTTTTTGTAATAATGAGGGCTGTGATGAAAACAGTGTAATCAAGAGTGTTCAGAAGATGGGGCACTAGTTTACTTATTTACAATGGAAAATTATTTTTAAATAATTGCTTTCAACTATGTTTTTGGTTTTGGTTTTTTTATTTCATAGAAAGTATTTATCATCAGAACAGTATGGTTTCGTATGTTTAAGATCTATTTAAACAACTATGTTTTGTTGAATTTTCCTTCCCTGGCACTTAATGACATTTCAGCCAGATCCCAAAACTTTCTGGTCTTCTTAAAAAGTACTGTTTAGTCTGAATTAAAATTTCAGTCTCATAGCAAATCAAAGCAACTCTTCCACCAGCTCAAGACTTTGGCTCTGGATATGCAGAGAAGAAAGGGCGAAGGGCATTTTTCTTAGATTGGTTTGGGAAGGCCTCTCTGAGGTGACACTGATGCTGAGACCTGAATGAGCTGCATTTTAAGCAAAGGTCTTGAGGTGCAGTGGTGAACCTGGCATATTAGAGAAACAGCCTTTAAAATGGTGGTGTGGCTGGAACCTAGTGAGAGTTGCCAGTATTTAAATATATACTGTAGTTTGTGGTTCTTTTGGTTAATGGGGATTGCAAATGTGGTTTTAAAATCCCATAACTGGGAGCACGGGCAGTTCATAGACAATATGGGAACCCACACATTCAAATAGCTAACCTCATAATTTATATTATTTATATTATTTATAGCCTCATAATTTATTATTTCTTGTCCTGCCTTTAACTTGTCCTTTTACCTTAACTCTTCTTACACTTTTGTCATCGTGAAGAAGATATAGCAAGAAGATGTACTGTAATAATAACCTTTATTTTCTCTTAAATGCAACGTTTGACATCATTGTAAAAGTAATACTGCTCCTACTATTTGATGGGTTGTGTTTTGTCCCATATATTATATAGGGATTTCTGGAGAGTTTCAGGTGAACCAGTAAATCAGTATTTGTATTCTTGTTGCAAATTAAGTGAGTCATTTTAAAATGATTCTGTTACTTTTAAAAGATTTTGCAAGCCAGTTGACTTTTCTTTTTTGTTTACTTTTATGTGTTTATTTAAATATTCTTATTTTTTAACGTGATACCGAATTTTGTATTTGCACATAAGCAATTATATGTCTACTCTTTTTCCTGGGATTAACATGGAATTATTGTAGATGAACTCATTGCTTGAACAAATACTCATGAATTTCTTTTTTTTTTTTAATGTATTGGGGTGAAAATGGTTAGTAAAATTACATACGTTTCAAGTGTGCATTTCTATAATACATCATCTATATATCATATTGTGTGTTCACCATGCAGAGTCAGTTCTCCTTCTATCACCATATATTTGACCCTCTTCTACCATCCCTCCTCCCCTTATCCTCTAGTAACCACTAACCTATTGTCTATGTCTATGGGTTTTTGTTTTTTTGTCTTGTTCCTTTGTTGCTTTCAGTTTTACATCCCACGTATGAGTGAAGTCATATGGTTCTCAACTTTTTCTGCCTTATTTCGCTTAGCATAATAATCTCAAGATCTATTCATGTTGTCGCAAATGGCAGTAGTATTTCATCTTTTCTTATGACAGAATAGTATTTCATTGTGTATATATACCACATCTTCTTTATCCAATCATCTATCGAAGGACACTTCGGTTGTTTCCATGTCTCGGCCAACATAAATAATGCTGAACATTGGAATACATATATCTTACATACATCTTTACGGATAAATGTTTTCAGATTTTGGGGGTACATATCCAGGAGAGGGATTGCTAGGTCATATGGTAATTCTATTCTGCATTTTTTGAGGAATCTCCGTATTGTTTTCCATAGTGGTTATACCAGTGTACATTCCCTGCAACAGTGTATGAGGGTTCCTTTTTTTCCATAGCCTCTCCAATATTTGTTAATATTTATCCTGTTGATAATAGCCACTCTATCCTGTTTCCCCAAAAATAAGACCTAGCCAGACCATCAGCTCTAATGCATCTTTTGGAGCAAAAATTAATATAAGACTTGGTCTTATTTTACTATAATATAAGACCGGGTCTTTAATATAACATAATATAGTATAGTATAGTATTATACAATATAATATAATATAATTAATATAATATAATATAATATAATATAATATAATATAATATAATTAATATAATATAATATAATATAATATAATATAATATAATATAATACTGGATCTTACATTAATTTTTGCTCCAAAAGACGCATTAGAGCTGATGGCCCATCTCGGTCTTATTTTTGGGGAACCACCGTAACAGGTGCGAGATGATACCGCATTGTGGTTTTGATTTGCAGTTCCCTAATAGCTAGTGAAGTTGAGCATTTTTTCATATATCTGTTGGCCATTTGTATGTCTTGGGAGAAATGTCTGTTCAGGTCCTCTGCCCATTTTTTAATTGGATTATTTAAAACACTCTTGAATTTCAGTGGGAATTGTGCAGATTTTTTAAAGTGATAATGTATTCTAGAAAGATCTATAGCATCTTACAGTACTGGTCTGGAACACCTCACCCCACTCCAAACACATTACAAAAAGTTAAACTTTTTCTGTAATTTACTTTCTTCCTAATGTGTGTTTGTTTTTCTTTGAAATAACCACCATGGCTATAGATAAGACACTGTGGGACTTTACTGTCCATCTGTTTTAGAACTGATTCTTCCATTAGGCAATACTTTTCCCAAAAAGCTGAATGTATTTTATTTGGGCCTGGGCAACTGACATGTTATATTAATTAATATGAGATCTGATTTTTTTTTTATACTAAATAAGAGCAGGAAAAGGGAGCTGAAACTTTGTTCACCTGTTTCTCTATCATCTTTTGTTTTCTTTCTATTTTAATTCTATCTCTAATTGTTTTGAGAAACTTGACACTGATTTTTCCCCCCTCAGCTCTGTAGGGGAGACATTAAGTAGAAAGCAATTTAGTAGTAAATAAACGTTTATTTTATTTAAAATACAGAAAGAAAGAAAGGACACAAGGAAAAAGAAATGAAGGCCAAGAGTTATAACTTCAACATTTGCTTTTATCCGACAATACATCCAAAACTGTGCTCATATCCTCTCCTACACCATCCAACTCCAATGTATTCCTTTACATGCATTTCTTCTATGGTCAGTGATTCCACCAACCATTCTCAAGTCAGAAATCTGAGAGCCATGTTGTATTACCAAATAGGCAGAACAAGCACATGTTTAGTATACCCTATCCCCCACAGAAAAACAAGGAAAAAAATGTGTGTGGGGGTTATTTTTGACTTTTTTTTAAAGAAAAATTTTGGACAGTTAATATATATTTTAGAATTTAGTATCCTTTGTATTTTGAATTATACTGGGGAGGTTTGGTCATGGGAGGGACTATATACTTAGCCATTTGAGAGCTTAGAGCCTTAATCCTGCTTCAGTTGAGTCATTTTCAATATTCTTTCTCTCCTTTCCACATCTAATTATCACCAAATCCTGTTATTGTAGGAGAATTAGAAGTAGTAGTTCTAATATTATAATAATGATAGCCAGCATCTATATAATGTTTACTTATGCCAACCACTTTTCTCAACATTGTACATATATATCTTTTTTTTCTCTCTTTTTTTAAAAATGTCTATGCAGTTCCTCTGCCCATTTTTTTTTTTTTTTTAATTGGGGAAGGGGAACAGGATTTTTTATTGGGGAACAGTGTGTACTTCCAGGACTTTTTTCCAAGTCAAGCTGTTGTCCTTTCAATCTTAGTTGTGGAGGGCGCAGCTCAGCTCCAGGTCGTCCAGTTACCGTTGCTAGTTGCAGGGGGCGCAGCCCACCATCCCTTATGGGAGTTGAACCGGCAACCTTGTGGTTGAGAGGATGCACTCCAACCAACTGAGCCATCCGGGAGGCAGCTCAGCTCAAGGTGCCGTGTTCAATTTTAGTTGCAGGGGGCGCTGCCCACCATCCCTTGCGGGAGTCAAGGAATCGAACTGGCAACCTTGTGGTTGAGAGCCCACTGGCCCATGTGGGAATCGAACCAGCAGCCTTCGGAGTTAGGAGCATGGAGCTCTAACTGCCTGAGCCACTGGGCCAGCCCCCATATATATCTTTATATCAGCCCTTTCAAATAACTTATTAAATCCATTTTACATAGATGAAACTAGAGCAAAAAAAGTTTAAATAACTTAAGGTCGCATATTTGGTAAGTGGCTAAGTCATAATTTTAATTTTATAAAGTCAGCTTCATGAACATCTCACCATTAGCACCTTTCTGTTTCATTGCCTCAGTTTAGGGTTTAATCATTTATTGCTCATATGAACTATTGCGGTAGCTTCCTGTCAGATTCTCTTTCAATGAATTTTCCTTCAATGAATTTTCCTTCAATGAATTTACAGATGATCTTTCTAGAAATTAAATATTATCATGTCAGTAGCCAATGGCTACCACTCTCTCCTCCATCTAAAGAATTATTTAATGTGTTATAATCTGTTACTATCATTTATTTTGCTTAGATTGACTACTTTCAGGAACAAAAATGTATTCCAGGATCATCCCTGCCCCAACCTTAACATTAGCATTTTTTTCTAAGGCTCCTTTTTGTGGCATATGGTATTGACAAATCAAGATCTGGATACTAGGTATGCTAATTGTTACTGGGGTGTCACTCATTTCAGGCCCTCTCTGTGGACTGAACTAAGACACACACACAAACACACATCTGTACTATACGAGGTCTGACGATTAAGTTTGCGAACTCATCCTAGAAAAAGGGCTACATACCTAATTGCTGAATATCACAACGGTCACCTTCAAAGTACTCCCCTTGGGAAACTATGCACCAACGCCTGTGCCTGGTCCACCCTTCAAAGCAATTTTGGAACTCTTTTTCTGGAATGGCCATCAGAACTGTTGTTGTATTACCCTTGATGTCCTGAATGTCACCAAAATGTCTTCCTTTCAATATTTCCTTTATCTTTGGGTAAAGAAAGAAGTCATTAGGAGCCAGATCAGGTGAGTAGAGAGGGTGTTCCAATACAGTTAGTTGTTTACGGGCTAAAAACTCCCTCACAGATAGTGCCGTGTGAGCTGGTGCATTTTCGTGATGCAAGGACCATGAATTGTTGTTGAAAAGTTCAGGTTGTCGAACTTTTCACGCAGCCTTTTCAGCACTTCCAAATAGTAAACTTGGTTACTTTTTGTTCAGTTGCTGCAAATTCATAATGAATAATCCCTCTGATATCAAGAAAAGTTTAGCAACATCGTGGCAACAAGTTTGCAAACTTAATTGTCAGACCTCGTACTTATTTCTATATCTATATTATCAAAACTCATGAGTTCACCCCAATCCCTCCAATTCCAATAAATTCAATTTAATCCTTTTCCCTTTCCGTGGATGTAACTTCCTTCTCTGACAGTGAGAAATCTGGCTTTTGAACTGAATTATTTCGGGAGGGAAGAAGGATGCTATTATAACATCGTTAATATGTATAGATGTAAAACTAGCTATAAATTTCTTAAGTTTAGAATTCTTTAGCAATTAAAAACAAAAGATTTACCAATTATAATAAATACAATACTAAAAACTCAAGATTCAAATGAACAACACTAGCATGACTATTTTTAAAGTAAACGATTGAATTATGTACAGAAATGTATATAAATCATTAGTGTACAACTGGATGCAGTTTTCATAAAGTAAACATACCCGTATAATCAGCACCCAGATCTAGAATAGTAACAGTACCCCTGCAAGCCCCTCTCTTGCCCTGCCCTAGTCTCTAACTTTCAATCCCCTCCCCAAGGTAATCACTGTTCTGACTTCTTATAACTGTAGATGTGTTTTGCCTGTTCATAAACACAGTAAGTACTCTTGTGTCTGACTTCATTGCTCAACATTAGGAGAATCATTTCTATTGTTACTTGTTAAATTTTTGTTGCTGTATTATATTTCGTTGTTATGACTGTTCCACAATTTACCCATCCAATTGTTGATGGACATTGGAGTGTTTCCAGTTTTTCATTGAGAATGAAGATGCTGTATACTTTCTTTTACAAGTCTTTTGGTAGACATATATATGCAGCTCTATTGGAAGTGAAGTTGCTGGGTTATATAGTACACATATGTTTGTCGTTCATAGATACTGCTTCCGTATTGACCCAAAAATGAGACTAGCCGGACCAGCAGCTCTAATGTGTCTTTTGGAGCAAAAATTAATATAAGACCCGGTATTGTTATGTTATATGTTATGTTATGTTATGTTATGTTATGTTATGTTATGTTATGTTATGTTATGTTATGTTATGTTCCCGGTGTTATATTATAGTAAAATAAGACCGGGTCTTATATTAATGTTTGCTCCAAAAGACACATTAGAGCTGATGGTCCAGCTGGGTCTTATTCTTGGGGAAACACGGTAAATAATTTTCTGAAATCATTGTACCATTTTACAGTCTCATCAGCATGATGAGAGTCCTGGTTTCTCTAAAGTGTCTTCAACACTTGATATTGTCATTCTTTTCTATTTTAGCCTTTTTGGTGGAGTGTAGTGATATTTCATTGTGGTTTTAATATGTATTTCCCTAACAATTAATGATAGGTACCTTTTCAAAAGGTTTTTGGCTGTTTAGATGTCTTTATGAAGGGTTTACTCAAATGGCTAGCCAGTTTTTAAATTAGATTGTCTTTCTTTTCTTAATGATTGTTAGGAATCTTTACATATTCTGGATAAGAGCCTCTGATATGTCTATTAGAAATATCTTCTTCCACTCTTTGATTTGCTTTCTTTCACTCCCTTAATGGTATTTTTTAAGGAAGTAAAGTTCTTAATTTTAACATAGTACAATTTGTCTTTTTTTCCCTTTATGGTTAGTGCTTGCTTATACATAAGGTCATACAAATGATCCAGACTCTACTTGTATTGATATCTTATTTAATTTTATAAAACAAAAATAAAACTAAACATTTATTCTTATAGTTTTGAGCCTCAAGAATACATCGTGGAACCCTTTAGGAGTCTATGAACCACAGTTTATGAAACACTATACTAGAATGAATTCCTTGAAGACCTTTCATTTATGTTTTCTAACAACTGGCATAATTCTTGAACTGTAGGCACTTACATATTTCTTGAATGAATAAATGTAACAAGTGAATGATGAAGAAACACCCTAAAATAAACTCTTAGCAGTACTGTTATTTTTGCTTCTTTTTTTTTCTTAAAATCAGTTTGTGTGTCTAAAATGCAAGCATTTTTCAGAATTTGTTTAATTTTTTTTTTTCCTTTATAAAAGGGAAATGTATTGTGATATTTTTTATTTCAGTGGAAAAAGGTATGTAACAGACATGTCTTTCATGTAGTGATGCTTCCACCTTATGGCTTCTAGATAATTGCCACAAATTTTTTATAATAATAGATTTTTGCAATTTACAGACCTGATGAAATTAAGCCAAAGCCTGGATCTGGCCTACAGGTTAAAAGTTCCTTAATTTCTCATCCAGGAAAGATCCAGGGAGTAGTTAAGAATGTATCTCCAACAGAACTAAATTGTTTGGATTTGAATCCCTGCACTGCCACTTACTGCCTGTAACTTTAGGGAAATAACCTAACCTAATCTCAGGTTCAAGTGTACAGTTTTTTTGTCTATAAAATGATAATAACATCACCTTACACATAGGAGTTGTAAAGATTAAATAAATTAATGCACTTGTACCTGATACATAGTCAGCAATTAGATAATATAAAGTAAAATGATCAATGTGATGGCGTGATCTGTACTGAAGATTATACTGAAGTTAAATAATAAAGGGTATAAATAACTGAACTCAATTTTATTTACAGATATCAGATATTTGAATTACGCATGGAAATATAAAGGAAACTATTTGGAGATAAACAAAAGGAAATGCTCTTTTCTACCACAGATACCACATGTACAAAATTGGTTGGATTCTATAACCCAAAATTAGCCAAATGCCATATATTTACAGTGAAAGAAATAGAAAATCTTGCAATAAATAAACAGTAAAAATACAATGAGAAATTATTTAAAATTCCTCCCTTCCACAACTTCAATTTCAAGCATCCTACTTTGATTATCCTGTCCTGTCTTCCTAACTCACTCTAGTGCTCTCACTCCGATAATCTACCTCTGCTATGGCCTGCAGGTCATTGATTCTACCACTATATTGTTTAATGTCTTAGATCTGTGAGTTTATACTTTTCATCAAATTAGGAAACATTTTAGCCTTTATTTCTTCAAATATTTCCCCCACCCCAAGACTCAAGTTATGTGTAGGTAGGGTCATTTGATGTTGTCCCACAGCTCACTGATACTTCTTAAAAAAATCTTTTGTTTCTGTGATGTTCATGCTTTCCTCTGTGTTCTTCACTGTGGGGGGGGGGGGGAGATATTTACAATAGCTGGTTTAACATCTTTGCTAAAACTGTCTGTCATTTCTGGGTCAGTTTCTATTGATGGGTTTTTTTTCTTGATGGGTTATATTTTCCTGCTTCTTTGCCTGCTTGGTAATTTTTGATTGGATGCCAGACATGGTAAGTTTTATATTTTGGGGACTGGAATTTTTAAATTTCCTTTAAATATTTTTGGGTTTGGCTGTGACACTTAAGTGCTTGGAATCCATGTGATCTTTTGAAGCTTGCTTTTAAGTTCTGTTACAGTGAGACTGGAGCAACATTCAGGGTAGGGCTACTTTGGCTTCACTATAGATACAGTACCTTTCTGAGGACTCAGCCAACGCCTAGCATATTGAGGAACATTTCCACGCTGGCTGGTGGGAATACAAAGTATTGCTAGCCCTGTGTGGACTCTGGTGATTGTTCTGTCTACTCTTTTCTAATGGTTCTTTCCCCAGTGTCTGACAGTTTTCTCACACACTTGTCTAGGTCAATATGCAGTCAAAGGCTCAAGGGGACCCCTCTCCATATCTCCAGAGCTCCCTCTCTGTGCAGCTCACTTTTTTCTGATATTCTTATGCCACAAATTTTCATTGCTTTGGCCTCCTCAAACTCCGAAATCCTTCTTCTAAACTTAGTGAAAGCACCAGGCTATTTCAGTTTCCCCTGCTTGTGCTGAGGCCTGGAAACTCTCTAGGCAGTATGCTTGGGCATATGTAGGGCTCACCTCATTTGTTTTCCTTTTCTCAGGAAGCACTGCCCTGTACTGTCCTTTGGCTTTCTGATTATTTAGGCAGTTGGGGAAATCTGGCCCCTGTTATTCCATCATGGTTGGAAGCAGGAGTCTCTGTCTCTCGTCATCCTGATGTCCTTTCTCTCTTCCTTACCCAGCATAATTCTCTATTCAATCATTATAATCACTCTCTTGAATACACTTCGACTTCCTCGCTCCTTTTTTTGTTTCACTGAGGAAAACCACAGCCCTGGTTAAATCTATCTCTTCACCTTTCAGTGCCAACACCTGTATAGTGGAATGTTGCGGAAGAAGATGGTACACTTACACTATTTTCACTTTAAATTTATGACCACAAACTATAATTGAGCGCAGTCACACTACACTTACATAGCACTCTTCCACTTTCTTAGATGTCTGTTTCACATCTTTTTTCTCAAAATTCCAGCATCTCCTCTTCTATCTTCCAGGGCATTTTCCCTGTTTCCACATCGCTGAGAAATTGAAACAGTAATACATGAACTTCTCAGCATGGTACCACATCTGTCCCCCTACCAGCGTCTGCATGTGCATGTCTGCCTTCCCCTCTTACATGCAGCCAGTTTCCCCACCAGTGCATTAGACCCCATGCCCTGCTGCCTACCGAGGGCGATTTAAATTCTACGGCAGTTTCTGCCTTTTTCTCCTATATCCTCAGCATTATGTCCCGGCACATGACTATCAGTATACAAACATATGTATCTAAAAACAAAACAAAACAAAACATTGACTCCTTCTCACCTTACTAGTTATGATGCCATTTCTGTGCTCCCTTTTACAGCAAAAATTGTCAAGAATTGTCTGTACTTTTATTTTTCCCCTTCCTTCCTTCCTTCCTTCCTTCCTTCCTTCCTTCCTCCCTCCCTCCCTCCCTCCCTCCCTCCCTCCCTCCCTCCCTCCCTCCCTCCCTCCCTCCCTCCCTCTACAATCTGGCTTTTGTCCTGACCATCCTAAAAAAAACTGCTGAGGGACATCCATGTTGCTATTTTAGTGGTCGTCTTAACATGTTCTCTGAGGAGCATTTGCTAAAGTTAGTCAACCCCCTCTTTCTTGATATGATTTATTCACTTGGTTTCCAGAATGCTGTACTCTTGATTTTCTTGCCACCTCTCTGGTTGCTTTTTCTGTCTTCTTTTCTAGTTCCTGCTCTTCTCCCCACTTCTTTATGTTGGATACCTAAGGACTCAGGCCTGGGTCTTCTTGTCTATTTATATTCACTCCCTTAGTGATCACATCCAGTAACAAATTTTAAGCCCTTCTGTACTCTGATGACTTTCAAATTGTTATTTCCTGGTCAGACCTTTCATTTAAATTCTAGATTTGCTTATCAAATTGCCTATTCAACACCTTCAAATGGCTGTTTAATAGATGTTCCAAATGTAACCTGTCTGAGACAAATTCCTGAGCTTTCCTTCTTAAGCCTGTTACATCTGTAGTTTTTGGACTTGTCAAATCACAAAACTAAAACAATTTAGTAATGAGTTTGATGTTCTCTATTCAGGGGAAAATAATCCATGGATTGGCGGCGTACAGTGCCTAACAAGCACTGGAGCATTCTTCATGATGGATTTTGAGTCAGAGCGAGTTTCGTAGAATGTTAGAGGAGACGATGCGGAAATAGGGCTAGGAGTGGCTAGGAGGTCAGGGATTTCCTTGTAAGGTAAGCAGGCCCTATGTTTTTAGTTAAGGTTAACTAGCTAACGCTGAGTGGGAGGATTGTGATTAGTGTTAGGTGTCCTTGACAGTGAGGCATTTCCCGTATGTGGAGCCTCACTTAAGTTTAGGTTTGGGATGTGGGCTGGCCACTGGGGTAGCCTCCATTTTGTGGGTCCCTGTGGGGGCAGAGCCCCAGAAAGAAGTTTTCAGGCTCTCGGCCTCACATAGACAGGTGTTGGCTCAGGTAGTAAATGGCCATCAACTGTGATTGGATGGCCATCAGCTGTGGCTAGTTGGCCGTCAGCTGTAACCAGTGAGCCATTGGCCACTAATATAACTGCTGTGGGTACGCTAGCAGAAAGAAAAGAATGAGGGCTAGCAAGAAGATGGCAGCTGGGCTGGCAAGCGTGGATGGCGGTTTGCGGACAGTGTGGATCCAGCCTCCAGTGAGAGTATAGTGCCGCTAGAGAGAATATAGTGGTATGACTCCCCTACCTATGGCTCCGTGGGTGTTCCTTTTTGGCCTCACCATATTCTGCGTTCTCTTGTGGGGAGCGGGAGCAGAGACCCCGCCGGGTCTCCCGCATGACAGTCCCAATATACGAATGAACTTTATCAGACAAAAGCCTTAGAGTCGTGCTTTATTCCTTTCTCTCATTTGAGATGCATACTGTCAGGAAATCCTGTTAGTGCCACCTTTAAAACATAAAATCTAACAACTGCTCACTAACTCCATTGCCAAGTCATTATCATCTCTCACCTGCCTCCTAACCCTGTACCCAGCTTTAACCCTGGCACCTGGTAATGCATTCTCAGCACAGCATTCAGGGAGATTTTAAAATGGAAATCAGATCATGTCTGTTGTTTAAATATGTTTAATGGTTCCCCATCTCACTTAGATTGAAGTCGAAGTCTTTACAGTGGCCTTCAGGGCCCTACACGATCCAACCTCTGTTTTTTTCCGACCACCTCTGCTTTTCCTCTGTCCTTACATGGCTCTACCTTGAATGCATCAAACATCCTTCTATTATGTCTAGATTAGGGTCTTTGCAATGGCTGCTTCCTCTGCCTGGAATACTCTTTCCCCCACATATCTTCACAGCCAACTCTCCATTGGCTTCCCCATGGCCCATTTGTCTGTTTGAGGAGTGCCTGTGAAGGAATTAGTTGTGCCGTAAGGCGTGAATGATAGAGGGGCAGGGGCATGGCAAATGTTGAGATTCTCTTGGTCAAAAAGAGCCAGTGGGTGAAATAATCCTAGACTTACTAGCACTTGGTGAGTTCTGAGTAAGAAAGTCATTGCTATTCTGAGTAATAATGAAAGAATTAAAGCAGAAGAGACTTTGTAGCACATTAACAAAGATGAGGCAGCTTTAAGTTAGCCATTGGAAAAACTCATAAATCCTAGTTCATAATTTGAAGGTACCTTCACTTATGAATAAGATATTGTGTTTTGTAGGTAGTAGATTTGGTATCCTGCTGCTTAGTTATGATTTAATGATGTGTTCTTCAGTTTAACAGAGAATAGGTCAGAAGAACTGCTTGAGTTACTGATTTTAGAGTCTATTATAAAAGCTTAATAGAAAACGTGTAATTATTAAATTCCTCCTTTGAGTACTGGGAGAAATGTTTCTGTAGTTAATCTTACATGTTATCATCAAACAGGAGAACCAAAATGTGTTTCCTATCATTTTGTCATATCTGATAGATTTTAGAGCCTAACCAGTATTTAATTTATCTCAAATACCTGTTTAGTCCTCTGTACTTTTTTAATTGAAGGATTTATACTGCATTTAATTTTATAAATTGCCGAAATTGCTTATGGAAATAGACTTATTTGACCTTATAAAGTACCCTCTTATTAAGAAGGAATTATGATTCTCTGTGTCATAGTCAAGAAAAGATTTGTATGTTCTTTCTATGGTTCCTTCATATTTGTTTGCTTATACACCCTTTACTCAGAGTAAATGAAGAAATGAGAGTTACAGGAAAATAATAACTATAAAAAAGTTAATACACAAAGTATATAGGATCAGAAATCTGACTGGATTTTTCATTAGCCAACACTAAGGAGAGCAAAGTTACCTACATAATTCACTTAAGTCCATAAGGTAAAAATAAACTAGTTGTTCAAGGGAGAAGCATGCTAATCCTGATACTAAATTTTGAGTGAAAATCTTCTGCGAGTCCTAGTAATAAGAATACTACTGTGTGATAAAAGCAGGTACCTAGAGCAAGACAGTACATAACTTTTAGGATCAACTGTGTTTGTAGATGTAAGAAGCATCATTTGCTCTCACAAGAGTTAATGTTATTCAGTGGTTCTTAACCTTTCTTGGGTCATAACATTTTAACATAATTTTATCATGAATTTATGAAACATGCAAATTCTAAACTCAACCTCAAGAGATTCTGATCCAGCAGGTCTGAGGTAGATTTTAGAAATCTGTATGTGTAAACACCACCCTAGATAATTCTGATGTAGGTTCTTGTCAGACCGTATGTTTAGAAACTGCTTCTGGGTTATAATTTCCGGGAGTTTGCAGATTCCGTGCAGTCAGTACATGAACTTTATCTGATACAGGGGAGCAACTTGCTCAACAACAATCATATAGTAAAAACAATAATGAGTTTCCCAGGAGTGTATGGTGCTGGTATTTTAGAAAACTAATGATTTTGTTGACATTTATTGGCAAAAGCAAGTCACATGGCCATACTTAACTTGAAAAGGAACAGTACAAATGATAAACATGTGGGGGTCTCCCTTTTCTCTTTTTATTATAGTAATGTAATGAGTTGATCTTTTTTTCTAATATTGAGCAACTTCCACATTCCTGGGATAAACCGTGCATGATTATGAGGTATCATTCTGTTGATATGCCACTTGTTTAATTTTTTCATATTTATTTAAGATTTTTACATCTATTTTCTCTGATTAGATTGGTCTAGAGTTTCCATTTCTGGTTCTCTTTTCATCAGTTTGGTATCAGGCTTTTGTTAGCATTATAAAATGAGATGGGTATCTTTCTATGTTTTTTTTTTTGTCTTAGTTTTCAGAGTTGATATAGATTTTTAGTATTCTTTTTTTGTGAGGTCAGGACAACTATAAAATTAGAGGGCACAGTCTCCACACATAAAACCACCCTCATTTCTGACAACAGCTGCATGTTTGGGGTCTCCCAAAACCAGCCTGAGTTTCCATAATTCATGAGAAAGACTTACAGATCTTAGTGAAAGCTGTTCTACTCGGGGTAATGGTTTATTACAGGGAAAGGAGACAAATTAAGATTAGCCAAAGGAAGAGACATACAGGGCAGAGTCCAGGAGCTTTTCATACACTTCCCTTGTCCTCTTCTGTATAGTCAGGTCACATTTCACTCCTTGCCCCAATGTGTGACAGAGCATATGGAGTACTGCCAGCTAGAGCAGCTCACCCAGCCTTTGGCGTCCAGAATTTTTATTGGGGCTTTGTCATGTAGGCATGATTGATTGATTGTTCACATGGGTAATCTCAGTCTCCAGGTTGGTTGACCCAAAACTCCCATCCTAAGTCACACTGTTGGTATTTCTAGATTGCCCAGCCTTCACTGTAAGACTAGATGTGTATGGCAGCCCCCTCCCTAAATTACCTTGTTAGATTATCCAGTATGACCCAATGTTCCCAAGCAAATAATGATACAGCATTCCAAGGGCCCAGACATTACCTGCTAGGAGCCAAGGGCAAAAGCCAGACCTCTTTGGGCAAGACCAAATTCTTTATACACTTTTGTATAGTTAATTTTCTTTTCTATGTTTCTCTTCCTCTGATTCCTTGATACCAGCTTAAGTTTATAGGAATTTCATTATGGAAAACTGATTCTTTTAAATTTATCTATCTCTTAAAAGATAAAAATAACAGACAGTTTTGATTTAACTGCATTTAAATTAAACTACTGTTTATCCTTCTTTTTATTAAAGAATAAAGGTTCTCTTCAGTTTGAAGACAAATGGGATTTCATGCGTCCAATTGTTTTGAAGCTTTTACGCCAGGAATCTGTTACAAAACAGCAGTGGTTTGATCTGTTTTCGTAAGTAATCTATTAATTCTAACTTTTTGCTAACATAAAGGAAATTTTGGTGATGTTCTTCTGTATCCAAATGGAATGTTTACTCTAGATTGGTCTGGTTACCTGTTTAAAATTATTACTAGTTGTATTGGGGGTCCCCAAGACCACCCCTTGGTTCAGTGATTTGCTAGGACTCTCAGGACTCAACATGTCATACTCACAGCTATGATTTATTACAGCAAAATGATACAAAGCAAAATCAGCAAAGGGAAAAAGGCACATGGGGATACAGTCTGAAGAAAAACAGGCACAAGCTGCCAAGAGCACTCTCCCAGTGGAGTCACACAGGACACGCTTAATTTTCCCAGCAACAGGATTGACAGCGTATGTGTTTTGTTGTCTACAAGGGAAGCTCGTTGGAGACTCAGTACTTGGGGTTTTTACTGGGGGCTGGTTACATAGGCAGACTCTGCCTGGCATGTACCAAAATTCCAGACCCTCAGAAAAAGAGCAGGTATTCAGTGTAAACCATATTGTTTATACAAAGAGTTTAGGCACAGTGAGCCATTCTAATCATTTCAGGAAAGTTTTATGTCAGTGAAGGCAACTGTGGACCATTCAAGTTCTCAGATGCCAGCCAAGGCCAAGAAGCCTTTCCTAAGGAATACAGTCTCACTTCTGCTATGTTAACTGTTGGCCTTTGGTCAAATGTCTTTACAGAAAAACTGTTATCAGTAGGGCTCCACACAGGAAGGCAAGACCAACCTGTAATACTGATCTCAGTTGTACCTTTTAGAGGTCCTGGGTTTACCGTATTTTGCCGTGTATAATGAGCACTTTTTTGTCCAAATTTGTGAGGGAAAAATAAGGATGCACATTATACATGGGTAGTACTAATCCATATCTATATAAAATTTTTAAATTCTTTTATTTATACTTATGAGTTAAAAGTGTAACTCTAGAAATCAGTAACGATATCCATATGTAAAATAATACCCTGGAATACGATTATCAGTTTTGTTGAACTTATGATGAACTTACAACGATGAAGAGTTCCTGGCCTTCTATGATGCATAACTATCGCAAATTTGTTACTGGTACATAAAATTTCTTGTACCTTTTATCTGTTCTTGTGTTTTGTAATTATTTCTTACATAAAATTTCTTGTACCATAATACGTTAAAAAAATGAATGATTCCTTTATAATATAAAAAACAAGTACCTAAATGTAAACAAATAAAAATTTGAATTATAAAATTAAAATGAATTATTTTTTTCCCCTGAAAGTTTGAGCCAAAAACGTGGGTGTGCATTATACACAGGAGTGCATTATACATCGCAAAGTATGGTAGCTAATTAATAAATCCCATCAACCATGGGGTTTATCTTAGAAAACTAGATGGCTTTCTCCTTCAGTTACTACATGGATCTTTTTTAACATGCCTTGAGGTATCAGTTCAGGCAAAGTACAACGCTGGCCCATAAGTTTAAGCATACCTGAGGGCTTTGTTGAAGCAGTGTGATGATAGTCAAGGTACCCACGTAAAGAAGCATAATTTCAGAGGATACATGTGGTACCCCTGTGAACAACAAGTTTACAATTTTTAGGATATCCCTCAAATAAGACATACATGAGTCAGGTAGTGTAGGTTAACAAGGCCCCCAGTGCCCTCCTCCCCTGAAGAAAAACAGGCACAAGCTGCCAAGAGCACTGGGGCTTTACGCTCTTGCGTTCCCAGTCCAGTCATTTCAGTTTGGGCCTTGATTTCAGATGGACTGTCTGGAGGCAGGTAGTTCCACATGGTTTCATTTATCCGTGGCACCAGTTCATTTGCCTTGCTAGTGTGGATGACATTTAGAGGTGTTCTGTATGGAAAGTGTAGGAACTGGGGCTGCTTCCTGCTCTCTCAGAGCACTGGTAGGTGGGATTGGAAGCTCGGCAGTCAGTTTAAATTCAGAGCACTCACAACAGCATGGAAAGCCAGCGCCAGCAGACTTTCTTCAGGAAAAGGGGAAAGCTTTCAAGAATAGTTCTGAAAAACAAATATTAATGCCGTCCTCTTCTGGTGCTGAGTTTTGTTTTTCTCTTTTATAAAATTAGTGTGTCCAATTCAGTAATGAAAACTATTCATTTTTTGCCAATTATCCAGATCTGCAAGAGGAACAAAAGCATTTTTACAGAAAGACATTTTTGTACAACCTAAGTAGAAAGACACGTTGTGCTTAGGAATTGGTCTAGATGAAATCTCAACTTTTAAAACATTTTCAGAATAGGTTTATGTCACCGCCCACCTCTTTCATCCAGCTCTTTATCTAGTGAGCAACCTAGAAAAGATCCGTTCCTTTCTGAAGACAACTGTGTTTAATAACCAAGTTTCCTTACTAAGGTGTGTGTATAGGAGGGGTGACATGAAGGTGAGGGAAATAGAATCAGGCTATTAATACATGGTTGAAAAAAAGCTAAACACAAGTCAGTAGCAGTGAGACATCCATGAGAAGGGATCTAGCTTCCAGTCTATAAGGAGTGAGTAGAGTGCCCTCTCCCAGCCTGCAGCTTTTGGCAGTAAGCACAAGTTAGGGATGTACTTAACCTCTATATGAGAACCAATCAGCTGCTTGATTTCAGATGGCCCCATTAGAGATTAAGCCCTTTTCTGTGGGTATCTGCAAGTGATTCTGATGGGCCAACCAGAATGCATGATGTTTCCAGTTTATGGCTGCACAGAGGGTGTCTTAAATCTTCAGCAGCCTGGAGTGAGTCCTGTTCATTGAGCATATGCCTGCTTTAACTTCAGTACAGCTTGCAGTGAGGTTTAAACAGCCCAATATCAGACAGTATAGGTTTCAGCTTAGAGTCAGATCCAGTGAGAGAGGATCTGTGAATTCTGGTTTCCAAAAAAGCCAGTGACTTTTTTTCTTCAGCATCAACAAAGCCAATGTGTGGCAAAAACAGGCAGTCATATTCCAAGTCCAAGTGACGAGCAAGACTTTTCTAAGCTCATTTTATCTTGTCGATCTTAGAGTCTAAATCGAGCTACTCAAAAATTTGCACATCAGGCTGGAAGATCATCAGCCTCTAAGGGTCAGGCATCTGATTTCAAAAGAGCTCAGTAGCAACTAAAAAACTGCTTGTTAAAACTCAAAACATTTGTAGCTTCCTAGATATTTTCTTAGTTTTCATCCTGTCTCCCTTTTCTCAGAAATGCCAATAGGTAAAAATAATCGTAAATAACATGCATTACAGAGACTTTTCGGTTTCCAATATTTAAACAGTTTCAATTCCAGTCCCCTCACCAGCAGTAAAAAGCAAGGAAGTTGTGTGTTACTTTTTATTTTGCACCTTTTCCTGATTGATATGATTCCTCTAGCATTTATGAAAGTACAAACTTGTGTTTTATATCTTTATTATATATCCAGATGCAATAGCCACAAAATACAAAGCCATCTTTTAAACCTCTCTTGGGCCTTTTTTCTGTTACAAATGTATTCAAACGCCAGCAGTAAAAGCCAGCATTTGTAATAGTAACATTGTAGCTCTGGGAGATCCTGCCTGGTGTGCAAGGGGTCTGGGGAGGTTGATGCCTGTGGTTTCCCTCTCCCTTGGTTTATCTAAAGCTTTCTCCAGTCCTGGGATCTCATTTAACTCTTATTTTTATTTCTTCATGCTTGGAGGAAAGAGCAACACAAACATTTAACATTTTTGGTCCACCTAAAGCTTACCTTTGGGAACTTTCGGGCCTTTTCTCCTCCTACTTGGAGGCGAGAACAAAAACCAAAGGTGTCACCCAGCCAGTGCTTTTTCTCATATCTCTTGGGAGAGTTACCCAAGGTTGCTCAATATGTAGTCTTTATAGGTTAAAGGATGCCATCACCAAAATTGCAAAACATACATTAATTGAAACCTTTCTAAATTGTAGCTTATTTAACCATATAAGTAACATTCAGGTTACTTATAGCTAAATCTGAAGTACTAAAATAATGCATTGCTATTAAACTATATTGACTATATGCTCCCCTTTTCTCACAATCTATGTCATGATTTCTTAGTAGGAGTGCTGTTGGCATTTGGGTGGTTCTACAAGGTTGTCCTGTATATTGTGGGATGTTTATCATCTCTGTCCTTCACCCTCATAAAATCTAGTAGTGGACACTCCCTGTGTGTCCCCCCCCCCCCCCATTATTGAGAATGAAACAAACAAACAAAAAGCCCTCATATGTTTCTAAATGTCCTGACAGGGCTGTACCTCCCTCAGTTGAGAACTGCTGCTTTAGATATATGTTGTTTGGTTTAACTCTGGTGTGTGAAATTGAAACCAAAATAAGTAATTGATTATTTTCAACTTGTGAGGCCTTATTTTTAAGAAAATTCCTCTTTACTATAAATAATTTTTTTAAAGATTTTTTTGCTGTTGTTCCTAAGTTGGTTTTTATAATACCACTTTCTCCTGGTTTTTCTCCTCTGTCGTCTGCCTCATCTCAGTCACCTTAGCTGTCTTATCCTTACCTGCCACTTCAATGTTGGTTTCCTCAGGAGTTCCAATATTTCCTTTTCTTTTACTTGTATTCTTATCTCCATATAAGCAATTCAGATCATTTTTTCTGAGTTGAACTTCCAGACCTCACGTGGCCTTTTGTGTCATTCATAGTCTCAAGCCAAAAAACCTGACAGCTACTGGGAACTTCCTGTGTTTTTTTACTTTTCATACTGAGTTTATTACTAGGTTTCATAGATGTTTATTACATATCTCTTGAACTTCTTTCCATTCCAGCTGCCTTTTTTTCCACTGTCTCATCTGAATGATTACAGTAGTCCTCCATCTCCCTGCTTTCTTTGTCATATCTCTGTATATTAGTTATCTATTCCTGCAAAACAAATTTCACTAAAATGTATCAGCTTAAAACAGTAAACATTTATTATCTTACAGTTTCTGAGGGTCCAGAATCTGACAGCAGTTTAATTGGGTTGTTTGGGCTCAGGGTCTCTCATGAGGTTGCAGTCAAGCTCTACAAAAAATACAGGCCTATATTGAACTAGGGCTGAATGAGCTTCTAGATTCACTCACATGAGTGTTGGCAGGTCTCAGTTCTTCACTAGCTGCTCAGTTTCTCACTATGTGGCCATTTACAGTGTAGCAGCTTGTTTTCCCCAGAGCGGGAGACAGTGCTCCCAAGATAGAAGTCATGATGTTTTATAACATAATTTTGGAAGTGACAAACCATCACTTCTGCGGTATGCTATTGATCATGCAGACAAATGTTTATACACTCTAGGAGAAAACTATACACAGGTATGAACATCAGGAGCCTGGGATCACTGGAGGCCGCCTTAGAGACTGTACCTCCAAGTTAGAGGAAGTAGATGATGCAAGGTTTAGAAAACTACCCCCAAAAAAAAGAAAAAAAATGTAGTTTATATCATTAGAGAGGTATGAAAAGAAAGATTACTTTGGAAAATGAAATAAGCAAATAAAGATCTTCAAAATAAAAAATAAAAGAGCTGAAAAATAAAAAAAGGCCAAGTCAGCAATTTGAAAAATAAAACCAAAGACTTCTCCCTGAATGTAGAGCAAAGGCAAAGGACAGAAAATTAAATAAAAATTAAGAAAAATGGAAGCTAGATCTAGAATGAGGTTAACTTCTACTTACAAAGAGTTCCAGAAGGAGAGAAACAATAGAGGAGAGGATATAGTCTGAAAGTATAAGAATAAAATTTCCCAGGACTGAACACTCTTGTCCCTTCCCAGCCATCCCTACAAGTCTGCATATTGGAAGTGCTGAACATCATGCGTAGACATATCCTTAAGGAATTTCAGAATTCCGAGGATAAAGAAAATAACTATAACTTTTGCAGAGAAAAAAAGTTATCTTTCACACAAAACAGACTGTCCCCACTCTTTTTATCAGTCAAATGGTATGCAGATTAATGGAACATATTCTTTAAATATTTGAAGGGAAATTATTTTGAACCTAGTATTCTGTCCCTACTCAAGTTTTTAATCAAGTTTATGACAAAATGGACATATTTTCAGCAGGTAAGGATATAGAGGATTTAAGGATCTGCAGAAATGAAACAGGTACCCTTTCCTCTACCATTAACAATATCAGCCATTAAACAAATTGAGCTTTATTAAACTAAACAGAAAGAGGTGCTCTTGAACTAGAAATCCTGACCATAAAATGAATATAAATAGAAAAAAAGCAGACATCCATCCAAAAGTACAAAAAAGTACAAATCAAAACATTTTAGTTGATAAAAACTGTCCTGGAGAAACCAACTGTGAAGCAGAACACAAACGCAACTCTCCAAACTGAATTTAGTATCCTTATACAACCATTTGGGGTTATAAAACTAAATCTTGAATCCAAGATTCAAAAGCTAACAAGATAAAAAAAAAGCGGAGGAAATGAAATGAAAACTGAACTCAAAAAACAAATAGAAAAAGACACAATCATGTCAGAAATCAGTAATCTGAGTAGATGAAGAAAAGACAAAAAGATAAATAATCTTTCCAAAATAAAATAGGAAAATAAGATTATTCTTTAATCTGATAAAGGTCATCTGTAAATATACTATCAACAAGCATCCCAATATTGATAGGTTGGAAGTATTTACTTAAAATTGGGAGTAAGACAAAGTATCTATTTGTATACTTCGTTTCAATTTCCTCTAGGTTTAGAAATTTGTTGCCATAGAATTTTAAGTAGTATGCTTATCCTGTATATGTGGTTAAATCTCATTTTTCATCCTTAATCCTACATATTTTTCTTTTACTTGGCTCTTAAGGAGTTGATCTGTGTTATAGGTCTTTTCACGTAACCAAGTTATAAAAATATCTTTGATGTGATACATCATATCAAAACTTGTTGTATCCACCTAAGCAATGCTTAAGTGGTAAAGAGTTTATAGCCTAGAATGCATGTTATTGGAAAAAAAGGCTAAAAGTCAGTGAGCTAATTTTTCATTTCAAGAAATGAGAAAAAAGAAAACAGCAAATTAAAGAAAGTAGAAGGACAGAAAGCCAAAAGCCAAAATTAATGAACTATAAAGTAATTGTACAATAGAGGAAAAAAAGCAAAAATTCTTTGGAAAGAATATTTATTCCATTTATGCTCATTATAAAATTTATGATTTGCTTCTTTATTGTCCTTTTTATGGTTTCTTTGATTTATTTTGTTCTTTTTCTGGTTTAGTCCTTTTATTGAATTCTTATTTCTTTTATTTTTTATAATTTAAAATAAAAGCGTTCAAGGCTATAAATTTTTTTCTTAATTTTTTTTTTTTTTAATTGGGGAATATTGGGGAGTAGTGTGTTTTCCAGGACCCATCAGCTTCAAGTCAAGTTGTTTTTCAATCTAGTTGTGGAGGGCGTACCTCACTGGCCCATGTTGGAATCGAACCTGCAACGTTGGTGTTATGAGCACTGCTCTCTAACCAACTGAGCCAACCAGCCGACCCATACATTTTTTTCTTAATATTGCTTTTATTATCATAGGTTCTGCGGTATGAAGTGTTTTCCTTTTTATTGCTTTCTTGATTATTGTAAATTTGTTGTTGTTTTTCTTTAATGCATGTATTATCTAGGAATTTAATTTCTAAATAGTGAAGTTGTTGTCACTTACCGATTTATCTATAGATTATGATCAGAGAAACCACCTATAAAAATATATTTTAAAAATTTTGTACGTATGCATGTGCTCTTAGGAAAAAATGATTTTTTTGAGAGTTGCAAGAATCGCTAATAAACTGTACCTGTTAATTGTTGGGTTTTTTTTTTAATTCTTCTATGTCCTTAACTTTTTTCTTCTAGATTTTCAAGTGTTGAGAGATTTTGTGATCGACACTATTGATTAGCTAAGAACTACTCATTCTTAGTTCTCTCTGCCTTGTGTATCTTCCATTATAGAGGCTGGATAATTTAATATTCACTTTTGTGGACTCCCTTACTGCTAGGGTGGCCATGTGACACAATTCTGGCAAATGGGTCTACAGGAGGGCTTCTAAGAAAGTTTTCGCTCTCCAGATGAGTTAAACTAGTGTGCCTGGCACTATCCTCCCCTCCCCCTATAACAGTCACAGGGATAAGAGGCTAACATGCTAAGATAACAGAGTGGAGAGAGAAAGATCTTGGTGAGTCTCTGAACAAACACCAGCAATTGCTACCTCTATAGACTTTTATATAAGAAAAAATACCTAATTATCATTATTATATAAGCCACTGTTAATTGAGTTTAATGCTGTTTTCAGCTGAGTGAATCCTAACTGATATAAGGATGTCTTAAAGTATTCTAATGCATTTGTATCGAGTTCTGGCATATCTAATTATTTTTGTTTTACATTTTGAGGTATACGTTTTCTCGTGTAATTAGACTGACATATCTTCATAAATAATGCTTTTTATCATTACATACAGAATGTTTCTTCTCTCTACTTCTTTTAACCATAAATTCCTCTTTGGATGATATTAATATTGCCATCCTGCTTTCTCTTGGTTTGTGTTTGCCTAGTAATTTTAAAAACACACGGTAGTTTAAAAAATTTTTTTGGTAAAACATACATAAAAATTATCATTTTAGCCATTTTAAAGTATATGATTCAGTGGTATTGGTGTGCAAACACATTCACAATGTTGTGCAAGCATCAACACTGTCCAATTTTAGAACTTTATCCCAAACAGAAGTTCTATATCCATTCAACAGTCATTCCCTGTACCCCCACCCCCAGCGCTTGGTATCCTCCATTCTACTTTTTTTTTGTCTTATAAACTTGCCTATTACATGAGGTACTTCATGTAATTAATCATATAATTATATAATGTTTGTCATTTTGAAGGGCATTCTGTCTTCTAATAGGATAATTTATTCAACTTAGATTTAATGTTATAACTGATATTCTTTTTACTTCTATAAATTTATCACTTATTATTAGATGCTATTTTTTTCCTCATTTTTCTTTTTCCTTATTTTTGTTAATTTGAAAGTTCACTTCCATTAATGGTTACTTTTCTATTTCTCACTCTCAGTCAAAGGCGTTATGATATTACTATTAATTAAAAGCAAAATACCTATTTTTTATACCAAACTCACAATATTGCCCTTTTACTTCCATTCTATCCAAGGAAGTTAAAACCTTTGGGATACTTCTTACTTCATGCTTCTTGTTCCATCCCTTTTCTCTTGAAATCTTTGAACATTGTCATTCTCCCACTCCCTGATTTTTCCTAACATAGTTAAGTATTTAAAAGCATTTCCCCTACAGCATGTCTTTTTTTTTTAAAAAAGCATCTTGGTTATATATTCCAAGAGAATGTGTTCTTACCCATTCAGACTTAATTTCATATATTTATTGCCCACTGTTGCTCCTTCCCTTTATGTTGAAGTGCCATTTGATATAACAGATAAAGTGCATGAACTAGAACTGTATGCAGCTATAAGTGGATGAAAAAATCAGAAAAAAAATCATTATTTGGTAAAATATCTATAAAGTTCAGAAATCTTTATAGTCTGTTATAAAACTTGAAAAAAGAACAAATTCAGGCTTGGTTACTTCTGGGATGGAAGAGAGTAGGATTAGGGAGTGGAGCATAGCGGCCTTTAAGGGCATTATCATAATACATTCCTCAAGATGTGTATGAAAGTTGACCGGGAGATGCCCCATGTTCTGTTGTATGAGTAGTATTGTGTTTTGAATAAGAAAGTGTATTGAGGTGCGACGGGCCAGCCGCCACGAGTCGATGGGTTCCCGAATGGGGGAGTGGGAATGAATAAAAGACACTCTCACATATGATGGCGATCGCGGACTTCAGTGATCCTGAAGACACTAAGTTTATTTTACTGCACCCATATAAGCAGTTTGAGCACGTGCAAGTATGTATTAACATAACAAATGTAAATTCTTTAGCTTTCACATAGAGGATACAAAATTCACCGAAACTCACAAGTAATTATCTTATCAATTGCCCTGATAGGCATCAGCCTTCTGTGTCCGGGAACTGGCCGCTCCCACCAAATTCCTCAGCAGCTTTACAAGCTCAAGCTCCCCTCAGGTGCAGGCAGAGACAATTGCCTCAGGGGGAGGAAACAGGTAGCATAAACCAAGCCATTCTGCAAAGCTCAGAGTTTCCTGTAACCATGGCTCCCCACATTGAGGACATTCATCCCTCATATAGCAACACCTGGGAATACCTGGAGGTTGAGAAAAGGGAGCTAGAGAAGACATACTAATAAATTAATACCAAGTTTGATTTTTTTTGAGTTTCCAAACCCTACATCCTTTACCACACTATTCCCTGTTGCCTTATGAGATGCAAGTCACATTTGAGCCCTTCTGACTTATCCCAGCAGTGGTTTGAGTGTGGCAGGGATACTAAGGTAGTCCTATTTCGGGGAGACCTGTATCTCCTCTGATGAGTGACTTTTGCTCCGAAACTCTCCAACAGCTTTATCAAACTTCCTTAGAACTACACTGCAGTCTAAGACTCTTGCTACCCAACCTTCCTTTCCACTCTTCCCTATAGGGATCAGACCAGCATTGTAGGCTCATCACCGCACAGCTTCCTGTAGCTCATTTCCCATTTTTCCTCAGAAGCATTTCCCTCAGTTAATTTCTTACACATCTGCTTCTCGGAAAACCTAAACTAACACATGAGTCAATATATGTAAAGTGCCTGGCACATAGTAAGCAGTTAATTCATGTTAGTTTTTGTTACAATAAACTAAGTAAGATATGATGGTGATTTTGATTATGGTCATGATGATAGTAGGAAATGTCCTAATTGGAGAGACACATTTAGGTGATGGATACAGTAGGACTGTGATTGAACACAGGGTGAATAATGGGGTTAGTCTGCCCAGTTTCTTGCTTATCACTCCCCAGTTCACCTGCTAACCACATTGATTTGTTTATAATTCAGTGCAAACCCCAGAATGATCCACAGTTCTTTACTCATATTGTTAACATCTACATAAATATTTTCCCCCTCCCTCTTACATCTTTTCCTGGTAAATTCCTACCTGTTCTTTGAGATTAAGCTCAGGAATCAACTCTTCCAGGGAAACTTCCCTTTTCCTGTCTTCCTCTCATTTCTACCTTCACCTTCTCCTTGGGTTCCAAAATCATCTTGTGTTTATATGCCTCGTAGTAGTTGTCTATATTGAGTTATAACCAATCTATTTTTGTATCAGTTTCTTCTTTTAGACTCTAGATTCCTTTAGTCATGAGGTGAGATTACAGAGGTATTATAGGGGTCAATTAACCATTTGGTACTGTATTCAAAAAGCAATGGAAAACCATTGGAGGTTTTTAAATACAGAAGTAATTGGATGTGATTTTTGAGTTTTACAAAGATCACTTGGGCTACTGTTTGTTGGGTGGATTGGAGGACTACAAGAATAAATTTGGGGAGGTGGTTTGGTGTAGGCTTTGGAGCCCAATTGCCTGGATCCACTATATACTAAGCTATGTAATCTTGGAATGTTATATAACCTTTCTTTGCGTCAGTTTCCACACCCGTAAAATGGAGATAAATATAGCACTCCTTCAGAGTTGCTGTGAAGGTTAAATGAGTTAAAACATTTAGAATAGAATCTGGCACATAGTAAGCAGTCAGATGTTACCTATTATATTATTTAACAAATATCTATGTGCTTACTGCATCGTAGGCACTGGCCCAACATACCACTATTAAACTGAATTTCACAAATGATAAAAGCAAGTTCAAAGTAATACTCAGACATATTAATGATGTCCCTAAGAATCTGAATATAAACTGAACTATTTGGCCTTTGTTATGAGTGTTGGAGATGTTTTATTTAGACTTCTTTGATATTTTTTGTAACGGGCTCCATAAGGTACTAAATAAATCACTGTGAAAATTCTTTGAATAAAAAAGTCGCTGATATAAGACTCCTTTTGTTATGTTTCTCTGTTCTCATACAAGTTGGTAATTAAGAAATTAACTCTGAATATTTATTAATATTAAATATATTTCCATAATGAATGACTTTTGGGTAAAATATGTCAGCCTTGTAAGTTCAGAGCTTTTGTATACCAGTTTCTGAGGACTTTTGTTTTTATTTTTATTTTTTTAATAAAGGAGGCACAGTCGTAATTGATATGTAAATGTAATAAATGTATGGGGGAAGCTAGGATAGTCTCCATAATGGGATTTAAATTACTAATTTTTTTTAAAAAGAGTAGTTTGTATATATTGTGTTAAAGACTTAAAAGGATTTATACTTGTTTTTACACAAGAAAACATTAATAATAGTTCACTTTGGTGAGTGGGATTAAGTGACAGGAGTATACTTTTATAATTAAAAATATTTTATGCAGTAAGTAGCAGACATTTAAAGAAAACAATGACAAAGAAAATAAAGATAGACACAAATATACTGAGGGTGCCAAAAAAATATATACAAGTAGGCACTTTGGTCAGTGTTGCTCAAGCAGTAGTTCACCGTAATCAGAAGTGTCTGGACGCTGATGGTAACCACTTTGAGTACCTCTTGTAATTGCAGAAGTCAAACGTGATTTGTATTCATCTTTTGTTATCAGTATATATTGAGTGTTACAATTTTAATAGTTTTTTTCCTTTCTTCAAATGTGTATACATTTTTTTTGGCACCCTCTGCATTTATGAGGCAACTTACAAAAAGAATGCTTGGTTCATATGAGTGGATTCAGGCACCCTTAGCTTGTTCTAGCAAGGTCCATGGAAACTATTAAAACAAAACTTAACATGAGTTTTGTCTTTGTTCTTTTCCAGTGTTAATATTTGTTTACCTGCTTCATTTTTACAGGGATGTGCATGCAGTCTGTCTCTGGGATGATAAAGGCCCAGCGAAAATTCATCAGGCTTTAAAAGAAGATATTCTTGAGTTTATTAAGCAAGCACAGGCAGTAAGTTCTTTATATTAAGATTTATTTAAGACTTTACTCAAAGAATGTTTTTTTTTATTTTGAATGTAGGACTTCTGAAGTAATTTCAAATATCACATTGACTCTTGACATATTTGTTAAATAAATTTTTTAATGAAGTGATTGTTATTTGTTATTCCCCTCCCCCAGTGACATTTCTTTCAAGAAAGTACATTATTATCCTCAATTAAAAGGTGCTATAAGAAATTCAGTTTTTTATATGTTTTTAGACGTCCCCACCACCATAATTTTTGGCCATATGTCAGTCCACATAAATCTATTTTTTCCTCACAACTAATACCTGTTCTTAAGATAATAGTAATTTTCTTCAATTCCAGATACTTCTTTAACAGTGTAATCTTTTCTTTTTTTTTTTAATTAAAGTTTATTGAGGTGACAATTGTTAGTAAAGTTACATAAGTTTCAGGTGTACAATTCTGTAATACATCATCTATATATCACATTGTGTGTTCACCACCCAGAGTCGGTTCTCCTTCCATCACCATGTATTTGATCTCTTTTTACCCTCATCTACCCCCTTACCCTCTGGTAAGCACTAAACTATTGTCTGTGTCTACGATAGATGATTGGATAAAGAAAATATGGTATATATACACAATGAAATACTATTCTGCCACAAGAAAAGATGAAATAATGCCATTTGTGACAACATGGATGGATCTTGAGATTATTATGCTAAGCGAAATAAATCAGACAGAAGAAGTCGAGTACCATATGATTTCACTGATATGTGGTATATAAAACTAAAAACAACAAAGGAACAAAACAAACAAATGAAGAAACAAAACTCACAGTGCAGTCTTTGGACTGTCCTTTGCATTTCTGCTGCTGAATTGAAATTGAGTGTTCTTGAGTTGATAATATTTATAAGTATTTAAAATTACTGAAATGAAGACAATGTTCATTTAGGCATTAGGTCAGTTATTCAAGAGCTTGTTTTGTTTGTTTTGTCTTTATTAACACCTTTTTTGGGGGGGAAATTAATGCAAAGATAAAGTGTTATTTTGAATCAATTCTGGCATCACTAATACATCCCTTAGAAGGAGAGCCTAAGGACATAATTATTTAACTTTCTAAAGAATGAAGTTTGAAAACTGGAGAGCTAGAATTTATTATTCTTTAGTTGAATTTTTGTGTTAGTGTCTCTTGTACAACTTTAGTAAAAGTTGTCTGTTAGAAATTTTGTTAAAAACTAGTTGCTTAGCAGTTGGAAATTGAAATTGAGTTTTATCCATGACTTAAAGGAAGATACTGAAATTAAGTACATGATTGGTATATATTTAATTCTGCTAATGTGCGGCCACTATCATGATGCAATATGATGTCATGTTAGGGATTATTTATGAAATGAAATGCTTTATTGATAACACCATTAATTCTGCAGTCTTAATCATTTTTAAAAATTATAGCTTTAGAGGAAATTATATTTTAATGAAAATAAATCATTTTTTCAGATCTGCCTAGAAAAATTAAATGTTTCAGCGTCAAATTTAATCAAAACTGTGTTTTTCCAAAGCTGATTTAGAAATGCAATTTCCACTTGCATTGGAAAGCATATCAGCTTATCTGTTCATGACGTTTGGTGAAGATAAATTGTTTCAAATTGATAGAGCTTTATTCTTCAGTTTCTAGAAATGGGCTCATAAAGAGTAATCTTAGATATTGTTAACAAATGTTTAAAAATATACTTCACACTAATATGTTAGCGTGAAGAAAATATGTTAAGGGTTTCACTGGTAACGTGACCCAGTAAAGTTTGGAATGTAGACCTCGGTAACAACCTGAGGATGAGATTTAGTGCCACTAATTCAGAGCAGTTAAATTATAGAATAGCAGTGCCAGAGACAGGTGTATAATTTTAAAAGATTTTTGAACTTTTAAGAAAATCTAGTGCATTAGTTATTTTACTAGTCAATTTACTAGACCAAGTGAGCTCACCGTGTTAGAATGGGCCAAATCTCCCAAACAGGAAAGACAATATGCATTAAAATGTTTATTATAGCATTTTTTAAAATAACAAAGTGAAGTAAAAATAAAGATACAGTGCTTGGGAAGTTATTCGGATATTGAATTTTTTTTTTTTTTTTTTTAGATTAACATAACTTATTTACTCATAATTTTGTGGTTTCACACTTTGGGACCAGCTCACTTGATTTCACCTAAGTTTACTAATGTGGCAGCAGTGAACTGCAAGGACTGGATGGTTCAAGAAAGCTTTTCTCACATACTTGGTGTTTGGTCCTGGCTTCCATCTGGGCCTCTCTCCCCTCATGTGGTTTCTTATGTTCAAGGAAACCAGTCTTTGAGGTGATAGTGGCTCTACAAGACCTTTTCAGGTCTTGGCTCAGAAGTGTCACAGTGTCACATCTGCTGCATTCTGTTGGTCAGAGCAAGTCATAGGACTAGCCCAAACTCCAGTGGTGGAGAGACAGGCTCCACCATATGGAAAATAAAAAAAGATATAATTCATATACCAGAAAATTCACCCTCTTAAAATATACAGTTTGGTGGGTTTGGGGATATTCATAAAGCTGTACACCATCACCCACTAATTCTAGAACATTTTCATCAACCCAGATAGAAACTCTGTATAATCACTAATTAGCACAATCACTAGATTCGCACAATGACTAATCTCCTTTCTGTCCATATGGATTTGTTTCTTCTGGACATTTCATATAACTAGAATCATACAATCATACAATATGACTAGCATCTTTCACTTACGATAATGTTTTCAAGGGTCATCTGTGTTGTACCATTGGCCAGTATTTCATTTCTTTTTATGGCGGAATAATATTCCATTCCACGGCTGTGCCACATTTTGTTTATCTGTTCATCACTGATGGACATTTGGGTTGTTACCTCTTTTTGGCTCTTGCGTAATGCTACTATAAACATTTGTGTATAAGTTTTGTTTTTGTTGGGGTTTTTTGAGGTGTAATTGATATAATATTAGTTTGAAGTGTACAACATAATGATTCAATATTTGTATTATTGCAAAATGATCACAACAATAAGTCTAGTTAACATACATCACATAGTTACAAAAATTTTTTTCTTGTGATGAGATTTTAAGACGTTAGTAACTTTCAAATATGCAATATAGTATTAACTACAATCACTATGCTGTACATTACATTCCCATGACTTATTTATTTTATAACTGGAAGTTTGTACCTTTTGATCCCCTTCCTTCATTTTGCCCCCTCCCTCTGGAATGGCAACCACCAGTGTGTTCTCTGTATCTATGAGCCTGTTTTGTGTGTTTTTCTTCTTTTAGATTCTACATATAAGTGAGATCATATGGTATTTGTCTTTCTCTGTGTTACTTATTTCACTTAGCATAATCCCCTCAAGGTCCATCCATGTTGTTCCAAATGGCATTTTTTGGACATTTTTTATGACCAAATAATGTTCCATTTTGTATATATACCACGTTTTCTTTATTCCTCCATTGATGGACATTTAGGTTGTTTCTATATTCTTGGCTATTGTAAATAATATTGCAGTGAACATGGGGGTACATATAGCCATCCCTCGGTATATATGGGGGGATTCCAGGACTGTTCTGCACCCGCCTTCCCACCCCCAGATACCAAAATCCACAGATTCTCAAGTCCCTTAGTTGGCCCTTTGTATCTATGGGCTGCATCTGCAGATTCAGCTAACCACAGATGAAGAACCCATGAATATGGAGGGCCAACTGTATGTTTTTTGAATTAGTGTTTTTGTTTTCTTTGGGTAGATATCTATAAGTAGAATTTCTGGGTCATATGGTAGTTCTATTTATCATTTTTTGAGGAACCTTCATGCTGTTTTCCATAGTGGTTGCACCAATTTACATTCCCACCAACAGTGCAAAAGTTCCCTTTTCTCCACATCCTTGCTAATACTTGTTATTTCTTGTCTTTTTAATAATAAACATGCTAATAGGTTTGAGGTTTGAGCTCATTATGATTTCGATTTGCACTTCCCTGATGATTAGTGATATTGGACATCTTTTCATGTACCTGTTGGTCATCTGTATGTCTTCTTTGGAGAAAGGTCCGTGTAGATCCTCTGCCCATTTTTCAATTGTTTCTTTTTGTTTGTTTGTTTTTGCTATTGAGTTGTATGCATTATTTATATACTTGGATATTAACCTCTTATCAGGTATGATTTGCAAATATTTTCTCCTGTTAGTAGGTTGCCTTTTCATTTTGTTGATGGTTTCCTTTGGTGTGCTGAAGCTTTTGAGTTTGATGGTCTACTTGTTTGTTTTTGGTGTCAAATCCAAAAAAATCACTGTCAACACTGATATCAAGTAGCTTACGACCTATATTTTCTTCTAGGAGTTTTATGGTTTCAGGTCTTAAATTTAAGTCTTTTATTTCAAGTTAATTTTTGTGTATGGTGTAAGACAGTGGTCGAGTTTCATTCTTTTGTATGTGGCTGTCCAGTTTTCCCAACACCATTTATTGAAGAGACTGTCCTTTCCCTATTGTCCTTTCCCTGTCTTGACTTTTTTATCATAAATAAATTGACCATATATGTGTGGGTTTGTTTCTGGGCTCCATTCTGTTCCATTGATCTGTGTGTTTGTTTTTATGCCAATGCCATACTGTTTTGATTACTAGAGCTTTGTAATAGTGTGAAATCAGGCAGCATAATGCCTCCAGCTTTGTTCTTCTTCAAGATTTCTTTGGCTATTCGGGGTCTTTTGTGGTTCCTTACAAATTTTAGAATTGTTTGTTCTATTTCTTTGAAAAACGCCATTTTGATAAGGATCACTCTGGGGTGTATGGAAACTTTAACAATTTTAATTCTTCCAACCCCTGAGCACAGAATGTCTTTTCATTTTTTTGTCTTCTTCATTTTCTTTCATCAATGTCTTAGTTTTCATTGTAGGTCTTTCACCTCCCTGATAGTTACTTAATTCTTTTGATGTAGTTTCTTTTTCTGATAGTTTGTTATTAGTGTATAGAAACACAACAGATTTTTGTGTTTTGATTGTGTATCCTGCAACTTTACTTAATTTGTTTCTTAGTCCTGACAGTTTTTTGTAGAGTTTCTCTCTAAGATTTTCTGTGTATATCTTGTCATCTGCAAATAGTAACAGTTTTACATCTTTCGTTCCAATTTGGATACCTTGTATTTCTTTTTTTCTTCCTATTGGTTGGCTAGGACTTCCAGTATTGTGTTGAATAGGTGTGGTAAGAGTGGGCCTCCTTGTCTTGTTCCTGACCTTAGAGTAAAGGCTTTCAGCTTTTCACTGTTGATGTTAGCTGAGGGTTTGTCACATATGGATTTTATTATGTTGAACTACATTCCTCTTATACCCACTTTGTTGAGAGTTTTTATCATATAAGGATGTTGAATTTTGTCAAATGATTTTTCAGCATCTATCAAGATGATCATATGATTTTTATCCTTCATTTTGTTAATGTGGTGTATCACATTGATTTGCCAAAGTGCCATTCTTGTGGTATTGGAATAAATGCCACTTCACCATGGTGTATTATCCTTTTAATGTGCTGTAGAATTTGGTTTGCTAATACTTGGTTCAGGAATATTGCATGTACATTTACCAGGGATATTGACCTGTAATTTTCTTTTCTTGTGGCATCCTTATCTGATTTGGGAATCAGGGTAATGCTGGCCTCATAAAATTAATAAGGAAGTGTTTCCTCCTCTTCTATTTTTTAGAAGACGTTAAGGATTGTTATTAATTCTTCCTTAAATGCTTGATAAAATTCACCAGTGAATCTATCTGGTCCTGGACTTTTCTTTGTTGAAGTTTTTGATTACTGATTCAGCCTCCTTACTAGTAATTGGTCTGTTTAGATTTTTTATTTCTTTATTATTCAGTCTTGGTAGAGTGTGTGTTTTTACATATTTATTTATTCTAGGTTATCAAATTTATTGGCGCATAATGTTCATAGCAGTTTGCTATGATTCTTTGTATATCTGTGGTATCAATTAAAATGTCTCCTCTTTAATTTCTGATTTTATTTGTTTGAGTCCTCTTTCTGTTATTCTTGGTGAGTGTGCACAAGTTTTTGTGAACATTTTTTGTATACAGATATTTATAACAGCATTATACACAATAGCCAAAAGGTGAAAACAACTCAAATGTCTGTCAGTGGACAACCAGATAAACAAAATATGGTATATCCATAAAATGAAATAGTATGCAGCCATAAAAAGGAACAAAATACTGATGTATACTACAACAGGCAAATATATAGCCACAGAAAGTAAATTAGTGGTTGCTTAGGGGGTGGGGAAAAGAGGAGTTAGAGGGGAGGATAAGAAGGTGATAGCTAACAGATACAGGGTTTCTGTTAATTGAGATATAATTGACATAGCATTTTATTAGTTTCAGGTGTACAACAATGATTTGATATGTGTATGTATTGTGAAATAATCACAATAAGTCTATGTGAACATATTTTAATTTCTTTTGGGTATAATATAGTTTTTACAGTAACTAAAATATTTGAAGTTTATGGCATGAATATGTTCTAGTATTCTCTTAAAAGCATCTGTATTTATTTCAAACTGGTACAATTCTTTTTTTTCAGCGAGTACTGAGCCATCAAGATGATACAGCTTTGCTGAAAGCGTATATTGTTGAATGGCGAAAATTCTTTACACAATGTGATATTTTACCGAAGCCTTTTTGTCAACTAGAGATTACTTTAATGGGTAAACAGGGCAGCAATAAAAAATCAAATGTAGAAGACAGTATTGTTCGTAAGGTATGTCAGTTTTCCCATTTTTTTCCTAATATTTTTCAGAAAGCTGGTGATTTAAAAACATTTGAAAGTAATTTAGATTTTAAATGGGTTTTTCTACTTCACATGTAAATTTCTTTTTAGTTCTTGCTGGATTTTATTGATTAATAATTAATTTTCTTTCATCCATTTTTAGCTTCAATTCTTTCATCTCTTTATGTGGTTTTAATCTGTAGATCTGTGCCTTCTAACATTACTTTCTTTGTTTTTCCTTTTTACTTTCTCCTTTTTCTAGTTTTTATCTTCAATATTTTATTTCTGTATTCTTTCTTTGTACTTTTACCTTCCTGTAAACTAATTACTTTTATTCTGTTTCAAAAATCTCTCATTTTATTAGGTTACCTTCTGGTATCTTTGTGTTTGTGTCTAAATTACTGTCATCTTGATAATTTTTTACTTGATTCTAGTTATTAAAATTCAGTATGTACTGTGTTTATTTTCATATTTTGCATAGTTTCTAGTTTAAAGCTCTTTGCTCAGTAGCAACTGATGATTTAATGGAAAAAGCTCAGATCTGAAATTAGAGTCCAAGGTTTCCCTTTCAACTCTTCATCAGTAATGACCTAACTTCTCTGTCCTCATTTATCATATATTTTCCTATTTGTGAGAATCAAATAGAACCACAGATTTGAAAACAAAAAAAAATGCCATTTGAACTTTAAACAACTCATTACTTGCTGTGATGGTTTTAGCAACAAACTCAGACATTCACACATTCAAATAGTGACCTGGGCATTATTGCCCCAGCCTTAAAATTTGTACTAATGCTGACAGGTTACTGTACATTTAGATACCCAATGGTTCTTCAGTGGTAGAAATAATTGCAATATGAGAAATTACCTCACCCCCCAAAAAAGAAAAATGTCTGAATGCTTTTTAATTTGCAGTTCCATGATTTTATCCTCTCTTGTTTTTCTATTATTCCTTTAATTTTTACCACTACCTGTTGATTCTTCGGTCAATATTGCTCAAGCAGTAGTTCACCGTAATCAGAAGTGTCTGGACGCTGATGGTAACCATTTTGAGTACCTCTTGTAATTACAGAAGTCAAACATGACTTCTTCTGTTATCGGTATATGTTGAGTATTACAATTTTAATACAGTTTTCCTTTCCTTAAAATGTGTGTACATTTTTTTGGCACCCTCTGTAGCTTCTCGGACTGCAGTAGTTGGATGCAAGTTCCAGTGTTGCCACATATGAACTGTGTCAGTTTGGCAAAGTTAGCTTTCCTCTCTGTGCCCCAGCTTCCACATATCTAAAAGGGAGATAATAGTACCTATGTCTAGGTTGTGAGGATTAAATGAGTTATATGTGAAAAGTACTTAGGGCAGTGCTAGGAACATGGTGAATGTTAATAACTGTTCTTCTTGTTATTATTGATGTTGCTGCTGTTGTTACTAATATATTTCCTGTAGCTGACCAAGTTACTTGGAGTGGTAATACATACTCAGGAATATGTATATATATTATCATTTCATCATTTAAATGGAAAATATCTGTAAGATGGATTTATATATATATATTTTTAAGATCCAGTAGATTTACAATTGGTTCTTTTCATATTTGTTATGTCTTTGCACAAACATAAGTGCACGTGAGCATTCCAAACACATTCCACTAGTTTTGAAATTGAACCTTTGAATTATAGAGGAAGTAACATTTTCCATGTATTACCATATTTAATTTTTACAACAACCACTTGAAATTTGTGCTTTTATTTTCATTAGTTTACAGATGAGAAATCAGGTAAATAAGTAACAGAGCTGGAATTTGAATTCAGTTATGTTTGATTCTGAAACACATGTTCTTCACAATTGTTTACCACATTTAAATATACTGCTTCCCTGAAGTATTCAAGTGAATGTAGGCCTGAGAAATTGATTTCATTTTTCAGTGTTTGTACTTAAAATTTTTTATTGTATATGTGGTACTTGGTATACTAATAATTGAAATTATTGCATATTTTGTTCTTTTTTCCTAGCTCATGCTTGATACATGGAATGAATCGATCTTTTCAAATATAAAAAATAGACTCCAAGATAGTGCAATGAAGCTGGTACATGCTGAAAGATTAGGAGAAGCTTTTGATTCTCAGCTGGTCATTGGAGTAAGAGAATCCTATGGTATGTTCTGAACTTACATGGTCATAATTTTCTTTTCATGCAAATTCTAAGACAACAGAGTAGTACTATCAAAGTTATGTTTATTAGCATATAGTCACATCAACTTGTAGATGCTTTTACGAATACATAAAAGGTACAAATTCTGCTTTAGGAAACGTAGAAAATTCATATTCATGTGGTTAATATTTATTTTCTCTATCTCATTTCTTGGCTGGTGAATCTTTTTAGCAATTTCAATTAGACAAATGTAAATTTGAATCTATAGCTTATGAAAGGTAACTGGTGTTGTACTTATATTTTTAGGACAAAAGTTAATTCCATGTGTACATTTCTCTCTCTGAACTTTTCTGTTTCTGACAATGACATTCTTATTTGTTTTTCAAACAGATATATTGTTCCCTCTGACTAGAATATTCTTCCTCTTCCCTTTTTATCTTCTAACTCATCCTCATCCTCTATTTCCTTTGGAGGCCTTCCCTAATTCTCAGACTAGGTTAGGTCCTCTCATGGTGCTCTGTAGTACCTGTGCCTCCCTGTCATAATACTTTAGTGTAATTAACTGTGTTGTTGACACTGTGTCTTTACTGAATATGGAATGCCTGGCACAAAATCTATGCCGATAAGAATTTTTATATTCATGAACCTTTAGTTATCTTTGACTTGCTTTCTCCATTGCCTTCATATTTCTTTAGGTATCAAGTCTAGATTTTCATTAGCCATGTCCCTGAAATTTATTTTTATTTCAACTGCCACCAGGTTAGACTTCTTTAAACTCTATTTCTGAATTTTGAAACAGTCTTCTTATAGTGATCATATTGCTATCATTTTACCCACATACTGTTCACAAGATTAATTTTCAGCTACTATTTTGTGGGCATTTTTCTTACCCATTTAGTGGTACACCATGCTAAATTCTGATTATTTAGCCTGAGATTTGACGCACTCCACAGCCATTCCTAACTTTCCATCCTACTTTATCTTCTATTAACTTTATAATCCACTCAGACAACCTAATCATTATATCTTGACTTGGCCTTGTGCTTTTCTACTTCTGAATATTTACTTGCTTTACTAATCTATGTAAACCCTGGTTTATTCCTTAAGGCTCATTTCAAATCCCATCTCTTAGGTGAATGGTTTCTTGATGTAGTTAAAAGTCAGCATCTTTCTTACTCAAAATTAAAATAGTCCACATAATCTATACTGTTTGTCACTTTAATGCTTTGTGCTGTTATCTTTTACATTTTTTATAGAGGAGATTTTTTTGTCTTACATGTTTTTATGTTTTCTTGAGCATTGTCACAAACCCGTGCACATAATGACTCCTCAGTATCTGTTATTTCATATATTGTCCTCAAAATACTGATTTGAATCATAATTAGAGTAAAATTTTATTTTCTGTTTTTCAGTTAACCTTTGTTCTAATCCTGAGGATAAGCTTCAAATTTATAGGGACAATTTTGAGAAGGCATACTTGGATTCAACAGAGAGATTTTATAGAACACAGGCACCCTCGTATTTACAACAAAATGGTGTACAGAATTATATGAAATATGTAAGTCAGAACTTAGTACATGTGATAATTTGAGCTATTCTCTTGATGTTCTTAAAATGATTGCTATTTTGCTTCTGGACAGGCAGATGCTAAATTAAAAGAAGAAGAAAAACGAGCACTGCGTTATTTAGAAACAAGACGAGAATGTAACTCTGTCGAAGCAGTAAGTAATTTTTTAATTGTTTATTCTATGGGATTATTTGATGTACAGTAGCCCAGGGGTGACAAATAAATACTTGCAAATACATAATGCAAGTAACTTTATTCATCTTTTCTCATGTCTGACCAACATTACTAATTGATTATAGTACTCTTTCCCAATGAACCAAAGCACAGCTTTCAAAGGCATCTTACTCAGAAATCATTGTTTTACAGACCTGACGTGGAAGATAAAATCTATTTGCCATCCCTGCTCTAGGCGTTACTATATTTATTGTTCTTAATTTTTAATCAGTCTCCTTTTATTATGTGTTCTGCATATCTAAAGTTAATAATTTCAGTGACTTTCCTATGGCAAGAAAAATATGCTCCCTAGAGATAGTTGGTTCTCACTATTCACAGTGATTATGTTCTATAAAGTGGCTGTGAACACTGAATTAGTGAGTACCGACCATTACTACTAGAGGGTATTTCTTCTCACGGGAGGATGTTTTCAAAGTTCATCTTGTCGTGAGATCAAATACTATTTGATAAGACAACATCAGTCTTCATATTGTTTTGTTTGTTTTATATTGTTAAGTTCCTTGTTCAAAGCACAAACTGATCAGAGGTAGTAGCCATGCTACAATGTCTGTCCCGGGTGTTTTCTTTTACATGGAAAATAACCTGTGTGCTTTAGTAAGGAAAACATAGCAATAATTTTTCCTCCAGTTCCCTTCAGTCTTTGGAGCCTAGGACGTAAATTTAGATTTACATTTAAAGAAGTAACATTTTAGTTCACCTACAACCAACTAATTTTCTTTTTTGTTTTATGTTTCTTTTTTTTTTTCACTTTTCTTTTGCATCTTCCATCTTGAATGTGGTAGTCATGTTTATCCTTTGTTCAGGAGTCAGGTTGGGTTGGGCCTTTTTTCCCATGTTTTTGTTTTGTTTTGTGTTGCTTTTCATAATGTGCAGTATATTTCCTCTTTCAAAGATTAATATAACTTTGATATTGGCCAGAAAACGGGGCTAATTTAGTGGTTGTTGATAGAAGCTCTCTATAGAAATTTAAAGCCAGGCTTGGGCTTCTTTCAGTAGCAGTGGAGGCAATTGAATGTTAAACAAGTGTATCATGCTCAGTTATCCCTCAGAAATACTAATCTAGTGACAGTGACAAAGTTTAATTGGAGTGGGGAAGAGCTGGAAATAGGAAGTAGGGGTTTTTGCAGTGATTCAAGCACATGTTAGGAGTACCAAGAAGGATTACATTAATGGGAATGGAAAGGACAGGATAGAGAGAAAGACTTCCAGAGGTAGAACAGTGTCTCATATGGATGGGGCTAGATATTGGAGAGAATTGAGTCAATAATGTTTCTGAGGTTTTGGCTTGGGAGAATTGTACTGCTACAGAGAGATCAAGTACATAAGCTGAGTGATTCTAGAATTTAAAAATAAGTTTTTGTTTTGTTATTTTTCAACAAAGACCCTATGTGCAATACAGCATGATTCCAAAGAATTTTTACTTTATCGGGATATAGGTTTGTTTTTATTTTGTTTTGATTTTGTGCTCATTCTGATTGAAGTATGACATACATACTGAAAAGTGCACAGAAATCTCAAGTATGTAATTATGAGAATTATCACAAAGTGAACATACCCATGAAATCATCAGAAAAAAAGAATTAACAGCAATTCAAAAACCTTCTGTCATAACCCCCCACAAGGATAATTAACCATCTTTTTCTTCAAAGCTTGTCACTTTCCTAACTTAACAAAGATTAATATTAATCAGTGACTACTGTATAGTTTATACAGCAGAAGAAACATCAAGCAACAAAACTGTAGAATTAATTATGACACTGGGAATTTAAGGCTTAATGCAGATGCGTTTCTATATTATATACCTTACTGAGCTAAGGCCATTATATACATAATATTTATTATATATTTGTAATATACAGTGTTTGTTTCCAAAGAGAATCATGCGTAAAAATGAAGTATGTTGTAATGGAAGGAACAGTAAACAAAAACATCACCAAATCCTGGGTTCTAATTTAATATGAATAAAATGTAAACACTATTATTTGAATACCTAGTAAGAAACAAATCACTTTCCACACTAAAACTATTCAAAACAGATTTACTGTCCTAAATTCTCTCTTAGAGGAATTATCAGGCATTGAAATATGCTATGCTGTATCTTTTTATTATTATTAAATGTATTGGGGTGACAATGGTTAGTAAAATTATGCAGGTTTCAAGTGTACAGTTGTATAGTACATCATCTATCTATCACAACTATATCTTAATGCTTTAGTCTGTACTTACCTATTAGGCTATTCTTATTAATGGAGGAAAATTACATATCAGTTCATATGGGGCTATACAATAATGCACACCTGAATTTAAGATTAAAATATGTACGTTTTTGGCACTTAAATTTTCCTCTGAAAATTAACAAATTATTATGGTTTATCAATTACTGTCTTTGAATTTAGTTAGTATGAGTCAGTTAAGATCTTAAACCTGGTTGGTGTTCAGTATATGCAGGAGAACAAGTTTCTGGACGGTTAATAGAGCACATCTCACCTAGGTAGTACCCAGTTGTGAGGCGAGGCCTTATGAAGGTCAGATGTTCATTTCAAGTAATGTTCATATAGTGCTTAGCAGCTTACTGAAAATTTCAGTTGTTTATAAGAGTTCTATTTCATTCTTTAGGGTATTCCAAGCATCTGACTATATCATTTGCAAATAATGATGCTTCTTCCTTTCTAATGTTAACATCTCCTCTTTCCTTCAATGGACTAAATCCACCTATAATTAAATGGTTAATTTTAGAAAAATGTTAATAACATTGGGGATCCTTGTTGTCTTCGTCTTTGATGGGAATGCTTCTAAATTTTCACCATTAAGTATGGTGCTATTTTTTGGCCTGATGATTGCATTTTATTATGTTAAGAGAGTATTCACTTATTCTTGTTTTATTAAAGAGTATTATCAGGCCTGCGTTTCTACTTTTATTTATAGGAGAGCACCTTAGCCCCACTCAGATCCAATTATATACACAATTCTAATAAGCTTGGTTACCATTGATAGGCCTGTAGCAGAGAACAGCACTATATTAGTAAAACCAAGTAAGAGATTTCAGAGCTATGCTGCCGAAGAGGCACTATTGACAGCAAAAAGTGATACATAACAGTAAGAAAAGAGTAAGGAAAAAAAGTTTAAACCAAAATAACGTTTTTCTATGGCTATTAGTATTTTAGGTAATAGTCCAACATACCTTGGTAATCCCTGGGGGCAATTAGTATTTATTATGCACCTAAAATATGTCAGGCCTTGTGGATGTTGGGAATAAGGGGACAGATCTGGTCCCTGCCTTCAGAGCGACACTGGAATAAAATGCATTGTTTATACAACAGAGTAATGGAATAGAGAGGGAATCGGTGATGGCAAGCCTTCATCTCGTCACAGTAATTAGGGCACTGATAGGGAGGCAGTGTATTACAGTGGTTAGGGCATACTATTGGAACTAGACGGGGATTTGATTTCCATTGTCATTTTACCAGCTATTGGCCCTTTGGCAAGTTAGTCAACCTCTGTAATCCTTGTTTTCTCCACTATAAAATGGGATAATACCCACTTATGTTGTCAGAGTTTAACGAAGTACTATATAGAAAATACTTAAGTACTGTGCGTGGCATGATCGTTTTACTGTTAGGGCTCTGGTTTGGAGAAAGTTGCTTACTGGTTCTAAGACAGGTAGGAACTAATTTGCTGCCTCTACAAAATACTGATAAAACTGAATTAGAACCTGGTCACAAGTCATAAATTATTAACTGTAAAGTAAGTACTGGTTAGCCTTTAGCATTTCAGTACTAAGGGTGGTATCCAAAATGTCAAGGTGAATTGGCCTGACTCTTCATTGTTCCCTGTAAAGAGTTAATTGTGTAACTAATTTAGAAATGAAACAAGTACCACTGGTTATAATGGTTAAACAAGCAAACAACAACAACAAAACTAAACCAAGCTGGAAAGGCCAAGAGAAATGAATGTTTGAAATAACCTACCACACATGGAGTGAATTGATTCTTGAATACATTACAGATGTCCATACATGGTGAACAACCTAGCTGATAACGATAAAGTAGAATCTGAAAATGGAGAAACCTAGGATAATTTTTAGTTCAACTTCTATGTTATAGCTGAGACAAAGCAAATTATTGCTTACACAGAATTATACAATTAACGAAACCAGAACTGTTCTTGTTGCTTTTTACTAAATTTCAGTGATGTAGAACTAATTGTTCAAGTTGAATATAAGTAAAAGGAGACTACTCCATCACTTAGCCTCCCTATCCCACCTTTCATCTTCATAGACCTATGCATTCATTCATTCAACAAATACTGAGTGCCCGTTGTGTTTTATGTCAGGCATCATCTTTGAAGAGTTTTGCTATAGAGGAAGGTAAAACATCAAGCACATTGATAGTTAAAGTGTTTCACCTTGCAGACCTCTGGGGAGAGATTGCTATGGATTGATTGATTTAGACGTTGTGCTCATCTCAGGCAAAATACAGCATATGGCAAAAAGTTTTTTTCTTCACGGAAGCTAGCAAAAGGAGACAGAAAGGGGAATACAAGGTGAGACAGATGGTTTATCACTATCCTTTCCATTCAAGATGTACTTTTCAAATAACAAGAAGGTATTTAGAGTTGACTGTATGTAGTACTTTGGTAAATGATGGGGAAGAAATACAAAACAGGAATAAGGTGGTCTCTGCCCTCAAAGAATTGACGCTCTCGTTAAGACAAGACTCATTTGAAGTGAGAGAACTCTATCAAGCAATCTCCCTTCTTTTTGCTTACCTTAAAATCATTGTCTAAAGGATTTGTCAACACACAGGGATCTATATCAGTTATTATTTTTTTGGAAAAAAAAACAAACAACTTTGTTATGAAAGTTTTCAAATATTTACAAAAGTAGAGAAAATAGTATAATGAACCCAACCCGCCATACCCACCCCCAAAGTTAACAATGACCATCATTTTGTCATACTAGCTTGGTGGTTCTCTTTTTTCTTTTCTTCCTCCCTCCTTCCTTTCCTTCTTTTCTTTTTTCCCTAACATTTTAAAAGAAATGACATCATGCATTTTTACCCTAAATCTTTCTATATTATAACATTTTTAAGGCCTGTTTCTATTTCATCATATATATATATATATGTATATATGTATATATACATATATACATATATATACACACACATAATATTATATACCTAACTAATCCGCTAATGTTGGGCGTTTTAATTATTCATTATTATTATAGTTTATTTCTTATAAATTATACTTCCTGGAACATCCTTATATGCTTATATCTTTTTAACATTTTTGTGCATACATCTTACTCACATGTGGCATTCTCTTGGAATGGAATTTCCTGGAAGTGAGATTGCTGAAGCAAAGGGTATACACCTTTTGCAAATTGCTACATAACACCAAACTGATTTTCAGAAATGTTGTAGTAATTCTTACTTCCTTCAACAGTGTCCCTGTTTAATCTTTGTTGATCTGCGTTTTGTCAGTCTATTAATTTGGCCAATCTACTAGTATAATAGATTTTTAAAGACATTTTTTTAATGGTTATGTGTAAATTATAAATGAGGCTGGCCGTCTTTATTCTTAATTTGGACTATTTGTATTTCTTCTTTTGTGTGTTCAGGCTAATCTTTTGTAAGCACTTTCATTATTTTACTCTTTATTGAAAAACCATAGTATCATTATTTCCCATCTCTGATTTTAAAGACCCTCATACTTTGGCCCTATCCTATTTTTCTTAATACTGTCCTATAAGAGTCATTCTACTTCAATAAGGAGTATTTTCTCATTCTATTGATTTTTTTTTCTCAGATTTATTTCTGAGTAATATTTTACCTTTCTTACTGTTTTACTTACTAGTTTTATTTTATTCTGCCTATCACAATCCTCCAGATTCCTTATAGCCCGCTGTGCAACAGAATTGTCTCACATTATCTCTAGCTTTCATCAGTTTCCTCTTAATTGATATCCCCCTGTACCTATTTATTGTTTCTGCCACTTGATTTAATAGCATATTACAGACTGCTTTGTTGTGTTTGTTATTTATCAAGCACCAACCATGAATGGTTGCATGAATACATAGCTATGGACAAAGCAGTCTCTGTTCTTATGAAGTTTATAATGTGGATTTATTTCCACTTCTTTGCTTTATTGGTCAGTTTGAACTTTTTTTTTTTTTAATTTTACTGGGGAACATTGGGGAACAGTGTGTTTCTCCAGGGCCTATCAGCTCCAAATTGTTGTCCTTCAATCTAGTTGTGGAGGGCGCAGCTTAGCCCCAAATCCAATTGCAGCTTTCAATCTTTAGTTGCAGGGAGCGCAGCCCACCATCCCATGTGGGAATTGAACCTGCAACTTTGTTGTTGAGAGCTCACACTCTAATAAACTGAGCCATCTGGCCACCCCTCCGGAAGCTCAGCAGCAGCTCCTTGTCTTCAATCTAGTTGTGGAAGGCGCAGCTAACTGGCCTATGTGGGAATCGAACAGGCAACTGAACAGGGCTCCCGCTCTAACCAACTGAGCCATCCAGCCACCATGAATGAACTTCTTTTCATATACCTTTGTTATATGTAAAATATGCGCACATTTTTAGGTATACAATTATATGGTTCCAACTGGATTGTAGTAAAATCACTGATGGTATAAACCTGTTTTATACTTCTCTATTCCTTACAACACTTAACTCAGTCCTGAGCATGTAGCCATTACTACATATTATCTTGCTCTGTTAATGTAGTAATGAAAGTTGTAGGCTGTGGAGTCATATTACCAGGCCTCATATTACAGCTCATATTACTCATATTACATAAGACCTTATGAAGTAACTGTACAACATTTGCAAGTTACTTAGCCTCTCTAAGCTTGTTTTCTTATATGTTAAATGTCTGCTTCATAAGGTTTTCATGCGGGTTAAATGACAGAATGTATGTAAAGCATTTAGCACAATGCTTGGTACAGAGTAAGTGCTCATTAAAAGATAACTGTTATTATAATGAGTTGTTAAAGCTCTTAAGCTAGAAACTGCTTCAACAACCTTTAATGTCCCTAACTCCTTTCATCTAAGCAATTAGACCAAATTCTGCAGTTTACTTCAATTGTCTTGTTAAATTAGCCTCTCCTTTTAATCTCATCGTAACCCGCAATAAGAAATACATTTTATATTGTGGCTTAGTACATGCTATGTTTGTTTTCACATATTTGAAAGAAAAGTTTTATGAAATAATATTAATTGTTATTACTTGTGATGCACTCTGATTTTCGTTGTTGTTCTATGTTATTTTAAAAAGCTTACACAGCCATTAAAACTGATTTCACAACCATTTGAAAAACACTGGTGTAGATTTTTGGAATCTGCAAAATTTGGGCTACTACTGAACTGGTTATGTTCAAATATAAATTACCAATGAAATGTAAAACAGAGATGAAGTGACAGGGGCTTTGAGCTTATTTCAGTTGAACTTTCTCTTTTTTCTCTATTAGCGCTACTTAAATTTACCTATTGTCGTCTGGTTTTGCTGATGAAGGTGGGAGTGTTTAGTTGTGCATATTCCACATATAGAATGGTATAGAATGAGATTACTCAAAAATTGGGGCAGAGCTTCGCACTTTGGCAGGGCAGAAACTTCTCAACCACTTCGTATGCTTCATATGTGTATTGTTTTTCTTATGACAGAAATTGACATACGTGGATTTTAAAATCATTAGCATTTCTAAAGAGGTCCATGAAAAAAATCTTTTCAGTATGTAAAACTTTTCATAATTTTGAAAGTAGAAAAAAATAGTGTAGTGAATTTCCATTACTTAAATTCAACTTCGGTAATTATCAACATTATGTCCATTCCAAGAGGAATTTTTAACAAAACTTGTAAGGCACACATAATTCCCTTTCTTAATATAGATGATCTGTTTCTCAGAAGAGATATATCATCTTTAGTGTACCTTGCTTTAGTCCTTACAATCCATTCGTTTTGTTTGATACCTGCAAGGAAAGTAAATAACAATGTGACACAAGGGAGCAGTGGTGGGATAGAGTGGATTTTCATGAGGGCCAGGGATTTTCCTGAGGACCAGGGAGAACACTGGCCATCTTACCTGGAACACTTCAACAGTCTCATTGCCAGTGCCCCCACTACCACTCAGTACCACCTGCCTTGCTGCCATTAGACCGATCTTTTAAAAATGATGCGGAGGAAGTAGAAGCTCATCAATGTATTCTCTGTTTAAAGCCTTTGAGTCTTCCTTCCCTACCCCATTCATAGTCTGACTCCAGCCTACCTTTCATAATCTGGCACCAGCCTACCTTTCTAGCTTTCTCTTCCACTATCTGTGTCTTCCCTACCCCATTCAGTGTCTCGTTATGCTTAGAATACTCAATTTATTTGAAGGACTTGCTCTTATTTTTCCAGATCCAACTTAAGTTTCATCTTGTGGGTGACAACTTTTTAACTACCCCGAAAGAAGTACATAATTCCTTTGATTATTTTTGTTTGGGGTGTGTGTGTGTGTGTGTGTGTGTGTGTGTGTGTGTGTGTGTTTTGCCACTTAACTGAGTTGTATTTATTAGTTTATGTTTGCCTCTCTCCTCACCCTTAATTAGACAGTGATCTCTTCCAAAGCAGGGCTTATATTTTATTCTTCTTAGTCTCCTAACCACTTCTTTGGTGCCCATACATCGTAGGCATCTAATGATGGTTTATTGAATGAATGTATGAATAATTTCAGAATTTTAGACTCTAATTTCAACACAGGTTCTCTCCAGAAGAGTTTGTCAAAGTTTATTTTTTTATTTTGTTTTGTATATGTGTCGTTTTTTTCCTCTCCCCTCCTTTGGGGACTTTTATTAAAACTTCTAAAGAGAATCTATGTTTTACAGCCTTTTCATTAGGGGGAAATACACTTTGGTAAACTAGTGTAGAATCTCTATCTTCAATATTCCTGTAGTAAAGGTAAGTAAAATCTACTTTTAGTATACTTAACTTGTTTCTGTTGTTGAAAAATATAGTTTTATGCAGCTATAAAGCAAAATGGAGTGGAATAAATTTGTGCTTATTTGTGCTTTTAATAGCCTTGACCAGTTTTTCATATATTTCAGCTCATGGAATGCTGTGTAAATGCCCTGGTGACATCCTTTAAAGAGACAATCTTAGCAGAGTGCCAAGGCATGATCAAGCGAAATGAAACTGAAAGTAGGTAAAACATCACTTAAAGTTCTCATAACTTTAAGAGGGTATCTTTGAAGCAGATCACTTTTAATAAATTGCTGTTAGATCATTCTTTTATACATAGGTGCATTTGTTACAGTAAACTGTGCTTAAAGAAAATGATAAAATATTCAGCACAGTTAGAAGCACTGTAAACAAGATCATAAACTTCTATTTTAAGTAATTCATCGCCCTTAGGTATCAATATGTGCATGCGTGCATGTATATTTGTGAATTTCAGTTTGTTCTCCGAAGGAGAATTCTGCTTTTACAGGCTAAATGGTAAACTTATGATATCGGATAGAACTAGGTATCTGACTTTTGTGTGGAACCTCGCAGCAAATAGTTTTAGAAAACAATAAAACACTCCATGTTGGTCTTCATCCCTCTCCCCCAAAATATTTTACAATTTAAGATTTTGAAAGTGATTTATCTATAACTTAAATGTTTTCTTAATAAAGATGTATTTGGGTGGGTAATAAGTACATTGCAAACCACACTATAAATTACTCATATCCCTAACTACCCGAAGATAAACCACTTTTAACATTTTGATGTATTACTATCCAGATTTCATTTTGTACAATTGCAAGGTCCTATTTAATCTCTAGTTGCATTTAAAGTACGTATTTTAATTCACTTAAGGTCATACACTTTTTACAAGTAATTTTGTAGTAAATTGCAAGCTGCTTATTGGCATAAATGAAATATTTGAATTTCTATATGCCAGGCTAAGTAGAGTTATATATGACTATGTTGGACTACCTTCAAAAGGATTTATTTAGTAGTAACCAGTTCTGTGAGGTAAGATTTTTGTGAAGGTCAGTTAAATGGTATAACATGAGAAAGTACTTTTGAGCAGTGAAAAATTTTTTGTGAATACAGTTTTATATTATCTCTAATATACTTTTTTAAAATAATCATTACTCTCAAAATCTGATGATATGATTGTTTTGCCCCATAATGATGTGGCCTTGTATTGTCATATAAATATTGCATCTACTTCATGAAATGTACTAATGTTTTAATAAACTTTTGTACTTCTTAGAATAAAAAAATATTCCATTGCATTCAAGGTCAAGTGATTCATGTTTTAAAAAAGAGTTGGGTTTTGCACTGTATGATCACTTGTAATTAAGAGTTTCTTTTAAAAATACTTTTTGTTGGATTGAGAAGGTGGCTCAGGAAGTTATAGTACTTATAACAACTCCTGAACTAATTGTATCCACAAAATACTGTCAACTTCCACCTAATATTTCTCCAGAGTCTTTCTATCATAGGCATTCTAGACTCATGATACAAATCAATGAGAAAATTTGTTCTGATGGATGAAATGATTGCATGAGTGTGTTCTATCCTTTCAGAATTACACTTAATGTTTTCATTGATGGACAAAGTTCCTAATGGGATAGAGCCAATGCTGAAAGACTTGGAAGAACATATCATTAGTGCTGGCCTGGCAGATATGGTAGCAGCTGCTGAAACAATTACTACAGTAAGTTTTCCACAATGGCAATGATAGATGTATAACAAGTTTACTGTTTTAAATGGAGGTTTGGGTATTTAAAATAGTAATGATGACAAAACTGATGTTGGAATACCTTTTAATTTTAAAGAAAAAATTTTTTGGAAAATTTCCCAAATTTTAAAGCTATAGTGTTTTGCTAAAATTATGTTTATGTTTTCTCACTTTTTAATATTCTTTTCTTTTTAAAAACTCAAATATAAAACATTTTATTTTTAGGACTCTGAGAAATATGTTGAGCAGTTACTTACACTATTTAATAGATTTAGTAAACTCGTCAAAGAAGCATTTCAAGATGATCCACGATTTCTTACTGCAAGAGATAAGGTATATATTCCTATATATTAACACTACTGTAATAATTTACTTTTAATAGGAAATTTGCATCATTATGCTATTAAATTACAAACCAAAAAACCCAGCAATTCTGATTTTTTCATCAATGGAGGGCAACCATATTTTTTATATTTGGTTTGTTATGTTTTTGTAAGCATTGGGTAGGCTTGTGAACTATAATTTAGCCAGAAAGTTGCTCTCTTCCTCATTTTTCCCAGAACGTTTTTCTGTTTTCTCATATTACTGATTATTGAATTCCTATTCATCTTTCCTTTATGACCCAGCTCAAAGTACCTATGTCCTGGAACTTCTTTGGTACCCTGCCTCTCCCCACTTTCTAGCCCAAGCAGAGTTGAGTCCTCTGTCCTCCCCTAGGACTTCTGTGAGAGTTCTGTTAGACTTATCCTTGCTTTCCACACGCTTTTCTCCCATCCTCACTAGTAGGTCATAATGATAATGAAAGACAGTGTTGTCCTTAGACTTGTATCTTTTTAAATATCATAATCCCATTACTAGAAGTAACCATTAGTGTTTTTCTCCCTTCAACTACTTTTCTTTACTTCCCAAGTTAGTTTTTTTTTTCTATGACTCTAAAAAGACTATCAGCTTCTTGCAGTAGGTTTTTTTTCTCATTCTGTGTTTCTGTTTTTAGATAGCTAGATAGACAGACAGACAGACAGAGTAGGAAAGGGGTTAAAGGAGGTAATGAGGTGATTTGAAATATTTGAAATTGAATGGCCTACAAAGGCTTCATTGAGGTGACAATTGAATCAAGATTGAAGGTGATTAAGAATAAATCATGTGGCTATCTGAGGGAAGAGTGTTCCAGCCAGAGGGGGCAGCAGATGCAATGGCTCTAAGGCAGGAATATACTTATGTTCCAGGAACAAAGGAAGAGGCCCTTGTGGCCACAGTGGATTGAGTAAGGGGGAAAATTATAAGAAATGAAGTCAAAGGGGTGACAGGAAGCCAGGTCATGTGAGACTCCGTAAGCCATGGCAGAGAGTTTGGTGTTTACTCTGAGTAGCGTGGAAAGTCATTGAAAGGTTTGGAACAGAACCGCCGGACCTGACTTATGTTTTGACAGCATAACCTGGCTGCTGGGAAAAGAATAGACTAAAGGGGGCAAGAGAAGAAGCAAGACTATCAGTTAACCTACTTAGAAATTCAATTAAGTAGTGATGGAAGCTTGGCCCAGTACAATAATAGATAGAGGTAGTCAAAAGTAGTTGAATTCTGATTACATTATAAAAATAGACTATATAGGATTTGGTAATGGATCAGATGTGGAATGTGATAGAGACCAGTCAAGGATAACACTCAGATTTTTGTTCTGATCAATTTATAAGCACATGCTTGCTGAGATGGGTTAGACTTTGGAAGAAGCACGTTTAAGGAAGAGAGACTGGTTGCAGAGACCCTGGGAACTCAGTTGTAGACAAGTTAACTTTGAAATGTTTACTGAGCATCTGTGTAGCAAAGTCACAGGAAGTTTAAAGGAAGAAATGGAGTTTAAAGGAAGAAATGGCCCTAAAAAAAATGAATTTGGGAGCTTCAGCATGTAGATGGTATTTAAAGCACTGACACTGACTATGATCACCAAGGTAATGAGTGAGGATAGAGAAGAGATCCAAGCACCGGCCTGGGGCATTCTAAATTTTGTTATCAGAATGATGAGGAACAATCTCTCAGGAGGGGAGAGGAGAATGAGTGGCATGACCAGGAAAGTATGGTGGAAGGGGGAAAAACACTTTCAGGTAGAGGGCATGTTGTGCTGTTCTAAAGTGCTGCTGATAGGTCACATAAGATGGGGATTCATCACTGTCTTCAGCAACGTGGAGTTTGGGAGTGACTGACAAAAACAATTAGGCAGAGTAGTGGTGTGAAAGCCTGGTGAGAATGGTTTTCAACAAGAAATAGCAGTAGGGAAATGGGAGAGAGTAAGGTAGTTCCTCCAGGAGTTTAACTTAGAGAGAGAAACGGGGCAGTAGCTGAAGGTGGCCAAAGACGAGAGAATTTTTAATATTTAAAGAATAATATGTTTGTATGCTGAGGCTACAGGAACAATGGAGAGGGAAAAAGTTGGTGATGCAAGAGGAATAGACGGGAATTCTGATTATTAAAGTTTTTTCAGTGAAATAGGAAGGCAAATTATCAGCTGAGAGTGTACATGGAGGAGGAAATATTGCAGGTTTGAAGAAAAGAGATAGTATAAAAATGTTTTGTAGGATAATGTGTGGATGAGAGAAAATGGTATGATTGTCAGGCAGCATTAAGACCCCAGTTAAGAATAATGATAATCATACATGATAGATTGTGCTGAAATTAATGACTTGAAAAATTCTATTTAATGTCAAATATACCATTAAAAATAAAAACTCATTTATATTTTTATGTATTTTTGGAATTGTAACAATTTGTCTAACTGTATTTCAAATATGAAAAAGAATGCTCATATTTTATTTTAAATTATTATTTGCAGGCATATAAAGCAGTTGTTAATGATGCTACCATATTTAAACTTGAATTACCTTTGAAGCAGAAAGGGTAAGTTTTTTAAAAAGGATACATTTAGAATTCTTAAATTTTTTGGAGTGTTATTGGATATGCAAAGGTGTCCTATTTTCCTAATCCTATTAGTTTTATTTTCTTGTTTTTTGTTTTACTTTTATGATTTTTGCAGCCTTTGATTATTAAAAACTCTGTCTTGATTTTAAAATTTATATTATCGCCATTTATAACCAAAACAAATGTTGACTTTATTTTTTTAAGTAGAAAAAATATTTTTTCCTTAATCTTTTACAATCTCTCATTGTTTTTTTCCTCTTCATTAGTCACTGAAGTTACTACCTGTAATACATAGAATAGACTCAATTTACCATAAGGATGCAAAATGGAAATAAATTTTAACGTAAACTTTTATTTACCGTTTTTAAAAATGGATCTCTCATTAGTGGGATGAATTTATCTGTACTAATACATATTATAGAAAAATCTGAAGTCAAGATTTAGTGAAATAGTAATAAATCTGAGCTAGTAATGGTATCTTCACAGTAGTGCTAAATAGCACTAAAGGTTAATTGGAAAAATATTTGGATGTAATTTCTAGCTGAGAATTGTTTCTTATAAAACAAATTTTATACATAATGCTGAAATATTTGAAAGAAGCATTTTTTAAGGAAAAGTTCACGATTTTAAAATTTTATTTTAATTATTTTTAGTTGCTTTTTAAAAGCTATGTAAGTTATTGGAGTGATATTACAGTGGAAGACAAGTGGATCATACAGTATTTACTTTTTGACATAGTTTAAAAGGGCATTTATTGTGTTATTTATAAATTGCGAACTATATGAAACATAACACTGCATCTTGGAGATCTCTTCATATTAATACATAAAGGTTTTCCTCATTCTCCACTGCCCCAATATTAATGAAAATTTTCACACTTACAGTAAAGCTACTCTATTGCTTTATCAAGTATGTATCTCTATATAGATCCATTAGTCAACTTTTTAAATACTGTATTTTGCCGTGTATAATGCACACTTTTTTTGCCCAAATTTGTGAGGGAAAAATAAGGATGCTCGTTATACATGGGTAGGACTGATTCAGTATCTATATAAATGTTTTTAATTCTTTTATTTATGCTTATGAGTTAAAAGTGTAATGCTAGAAATCAATAATGATACCTGTATATTATATATAAAATAATACCTTGGCATGCGATAATTGGTTTTGTTGAACTTGCAGTGACGAAGAGTTGTTGGCCTTCTATGATGTGTAAATATCGTGAATTTGTTACCAGTACATAAAATTTTTTGTACCTTGTATCTGTTCTTCTGTTTTGTAATTATTTGTTAACATAAAATTTCTAGTACCATAATATGTTACAAAATAAATGCGAAATTTCCTTTATAATACAAAAAACTAAGTACCTAAATATCAACAAATAAAATTTGAATTAAAAAATTAAAACGAAAGATTTTTTCCCTTGAAAGTTTGGGCCAAAAACGTGGGTGCACATTATACAGGGGAGCACATTATACATGGCAAAATACGGTACATTTCAAAAGAAGTTTCAGGCATAAATAAGGTTTACTCCCTAAATAGTTCAGCATGCAGTCATAATTGAATTTGGTGTTTATGTTTTGAAATAAAATTTTCCTATAGTCATGCAAAAATCTTACGTCTACAGTTTTGTGAGATTTCACAAATGCCTACACCTCTCTTAAGATATATGCAGTATCTTCGTCATCCTTGGGTTACCTCATGCCCATTCTCAGTCAGTCCCACCTCCACTTCCACCTCCTTCCAGAGGCAGCTGTTATTCTGATTATTTCAACACAGATTAATTTTGCCTGATCTAGGACTTCATATGAATGGAATTATGCAATATGTCCTTTTTTGTGCAAAGCTTTCAGTTCAGCGTAGTGGTCTTAAGCTTCATGTTTTTGCATATCACAGTGGTTTATTTTCCAAAGTGGTGTACTGTTCTACACTCCCACCAACAAAGTATGAAAGGACCTCATTCTTGCCCATGTTTAATACTGTCATTTTAATGTTAGTCATTCTGGATGTAAGTAGTGATACCTCATTGTATGTAATTTTAATTCTCATTTCCCTCGCGACTGCTCATGTTCATCACTTTTTCATGTATTTTTCGCATTCTTGTATCTTCCTTTATAAAGTATTCAAATCTTTGGCCTGTTTGGTTTTTTTTTAGTATTGGCTCCTTTTTATTAGTGAACTATCAAGAGTTCTTACGTATTCTGTCTACAGGTCTTTTGTAAGATATATGTTTTTCTTTTCTGTTTTTTTGCTTCCTATGTTTTATGTAGAAAACCTTCATCTACTTCTGCTCTTAGGTCATGAAGATGATCTTTTGTTTTCTTCTAGAAACTTTATAATTTTGCATTTCACATTTAAGTCTAATATCCGTCTTAATGTTTGTGTATAGTGTAAGTTACGGTTTAAATTTTGGTCGTTTGTTGATTTGTTTGTTTTCCATATGAATAGCAAGTGGTTTTATCACCGTTTGTTGGAAATACTTTCCATTCCCTACTGAATGGATGTTGACTTTTATTAAATGCTTTCTCTGTGTTGAAATGATCATAAGTTTCCCTTATTCTCTTGATGTGGTGAAATACATTGTTTGTTTGTTTGTTTGTTTGTTTGTTTTAAACATTTAACCCAGTTTGAATTCCTGGGATAAACTCTGCTTGGTCATGATGTATTGTTCTTTTTATATATTCCTAAATTCAATTCACTAATGTTTTCTTAAATTACTTTTCATTTGTGTTCGTGAAGGATTTATCTCTTCCTTTCTGGTCTTTGTGCCTTGTGCAATTTTCATCTTTATGATGTCTTTGACATTTTCTGGTATCAGGATTATGCTAGTGTCATAATAAGGACTGAGAGCTATTCACTCCTTTGTGTGTTCTAAAAGAATTAGTGTGATTGGTATTAACTTCTTCCTTATATGATTGATAGAATTCATAAGTAAAACCATCTGGGCCTGGAGTTTTCTTTTTCTTTTCTTTTTTTTTTTTTTAATTAAAGTTTATTGGGGTGGCAATTGTTAGTAAAGTTACTTAGATTTCAGGTGTACAATTCTGTATTACATCATTTATAAATCCCATTGTGTGTTCACCACCGAGAGTCAGTTCTCCTTCCATCACCATATATTTGATCCCCCTTACCCTCATCTACCATCCATTTTGAATTAATTTTGGTACATGGTGACAGATAGCAGTCCAGTTTCATTCTTTTGCACGTGGCTATCCAATTCTCCCAGCACCATTCATTGAAGAGGCTGTCTTTCCTTCATTGTATGTTTTTAGCTTCTTTGTCAAAAATTATCTGTCATATTTATGTGGTTTTATTTCTGGGTGCTCAATTCTATTCCATTGGTCTATGTGTCTGTTTTTCTGCCACTACCATGCTGTTTTGATTATTGTAGCCCTGTAGTACAAGCTAAAATCAGGGAGTGTGATACCTCCAGCATTGTTCTTTTTTCTTAAGATTGCTTTGGCTATTCGGGGTCTTTTGTGGTTCCAAACAAATCTGATGATTTTTTGTACTATTACTTTAAAAAATGCCATTGGGATTTTGGTGGGGATTGCATTAAATCTGTATATTGCTTTAGGTAATGTGGCCATTTTAACTATGTTGATTTTTCCAATCCATGAGCACGGAATGTCTTTTCATTTCTTTGTGTCTTCTTCAGTTTCTTTTAAAAATGTCTTGTAGTTTTCAGCATATAGGCCTTCACATCCTTGGTTAAGTTTATTCCTAGGTATTTTACTCTTTTTGCTGCAATTGCAAAAGGAATTGTTTTTATTTCTTTTTCTGAGATTTCATTGTTAGTATATAGGAATGAAATGGACTTTTGTACGTTGATTTTGTAGCTGGCAATTTTACTGTATTCATTCATTGTTTCTAATAGCTTTTTGGTGGAGTTTTTAGGGTTTTCTATATATAGCATCATGTCATCTGCAAAGAGTGACAATTTAACTTCTTCATTCCCAGTTTGAATGCCTTTTATTTCTTTCTCTTGCCCGATTGCTCTGGCGAGGACTTCCAACACTATGTTGATAAGCAGAGGTGATAGGGGACAGCCCTGTCGTGTTCCTGAATGTAGAGCAAAGGGCTTAAGTTTTTCACCATTAATTATGATGTTAGCTGAGGGTTTGTCATATATGGGCTTTATTATGTTAAAGTATTTTCCTTCTAAACCTATTTTACTAAGTTTTTTAATCATAAATGGATGTTGTATCTTGTCAAATGCTTTTTCTGCATCAATTGATGTAATCATGTGATTTTTGTCCTTTATTTTGTTTATGTGATGTATCACATTGATGCCTTTGCGTATGTTGAACCATCCGTGTGCCCCTGGGATGAAACCCACTTGGTTGTGATGAATAATCTTTTCAGTGCATTGTTGCATTCAATTTGCTAGAATTTTGTTTAGGATTTTTGCATCTGTATTCATCAGAGATACTGGTCTGTAGTTCTCTTTTTTGGTGGTGTCTTTACCAGGTTTTGGTATCAGGGTAATGTTGGCCTCATAAAATGAGTTAGGGAGTACTTACTGTCTCTTCTTCAATGTTTTGGAAGAGTTTGAGCAGGATGGGTATTAGATCCTTTTTGAAGGTTCGGTAGAATTCACTAGTGAAGCCATCTGGTCCCGGACTTTTGCTTTTGGGAAGGTTTTGGATGACTGATTCAATTTCGTTACTGGTGATCGGTCTGTTTAGATTTTCCAGTTCTTCATGGTTCAGCCTTGGAGGCTATATGTTTCTAAGACCTTGTCCATTTCTTCTAGGTTATCGAATTTGGTGGCATATAGTCCTTCATAGAATTCTTGGATGATCCTTTGTATTTCTGTGGCATCCGTGATAACTTCCCCTTTTTCATTTTTGGTTTTGTTTATTAGTGCTTCTCTCTTTTTATCTTAGCCTAGCTAAGGGTTTGTCAATTTTGTTAATCTTTTCAAAGAACCAGCTCTTTGTCACATTAATTTTTTCTATTGTCTTTTTGTTCTCTATTTCATTTAGTTCTGCTCTGATTTTTATTATTTCCTTTCTTCTCCTGACCTTGGGTTTCATTTGTTCTTCTTTTTCTAGTTCTTTAAGGTGTGATGTGAGGTTATTTGTTTCAGATTTTTCTTGTTTCTTGAGATAGGCCTGTATAATGATATAAATTTCCCTCTTAAAACTGCTTTCGCTGCATCCTAAAAATTTTGGTAGGATGTATTTTCATTCTTACTTGTTTCTATGTATCTATTGATCTCTCCTCTAATTTCTTCTTTGACCCGGTCGTGCTTTCTTTTTGCAGTTGATACCCAATTTCAAAGCCTTGTGATCAGCGAATGTGCTTGGTATGATTTCAATCTTCTCAAATGTGCTGAGGTTAGTTTTATGTCCCAATATATGGTCTATCCTTGAGAATGTTCCATGTACACTAGAAAAATGTATAGTATGATGTTTTAGGATGAAGTGCTCTATAAATGTCAATTATGTCCATTTCATCTAATGTGTCATTTAGGGCTGCTATTTCATTATTTATTTTCTGTTTGGATGATCTATCCATAGCTGTCAATGATGTATTTAAGTCCCCTAGTATAATTGTGTTTTGGTCAATTTCTCCCTTTAGTTATGTTAATAGTTGCTTGGTATATTTCGGTGCTCCCTGATTGGGGGCATAAATATTGATGACTGTTAATGTCTTCTTGTTGCATAGTCCCCTTTACCATTATGCAATGTCCATCTTTGTCTCTTGTTACCTTTTTCACCCTGAAGTCTATTTCATCTGATATCACTGTAGCTACTCCTGATTTTCTCTGGATACCATTTGCTTGGAGTGTCAATTTCCACCCTTTCACTTTGAGTCTGTGGTTGTCTTTGTAGCTGAGATGCGTCTCTTTGCAACAGCATATTGTTGGGTTTAGTTTTTTCATCCAATCTGCTACTCTGTGCCTTTTTATTGGTGAGTTCAGTCCATTTACATTTAGGGTGATTATTGATATGTGAGGATTTCTTATCATTCTATCTTTAGTTTTCTAGTAAGACTGTATCCCATTATTTCTTTGCCTTTTTGTTGTTGTATATTATTGCTGTGTGGTGGTATTCTATGATGTTTCCCTCTCTTTGTTCTTTTATTACAGTACATATTTCAGTTCTGGATTTTTTTTGAGTGGTTACCCTTAAGTTTATGTAAAAGAAAGTTTGACATTTAGAGTATTCCATTTTCTTCAGCATGCTTACTTTCTCCATTCCCATATTCCATTTCAGGCCTTTATTCTCCCCCTTTTTATGTTTTGGTTGCCACAAATTGTCCCTGTTGATGGTGGTCGAATAGCCTTCTTTAGTATTTCTTGTAGAGCAGGTCATGTATTAGAAAATTCCCTCAGCTTCTGTATGCCTGGAAAGGTCTTTATTCCTCCTTCATATCTAAAGGATGTCTTTGCTGGGTATATTATTCTTGGCTCATAATTTCTCTCTTTCAATATTTTGAATATTTGATTTCACTCCCTCCTTGGCTTGCAGAGTTTCTGCTGAGAAATCTGATGATAATCTAATGGGCTTTCCTTTGTAGGTTACCATGTGCTTTTCCCTGGCTGCCTTGAGGATTCTTTCTTTGTCATTGATTTTTGACAGCTTCAGTACAATGTGCCTTGGAGAAGGCCTGTTGGAGTTGAGATAATTAGGTGTTCTATTTGCTTCTTGGATTCAAGGATCCAGTTTTTTCCACAAGTTTGGGAAGTTCTCATTGACTATTTGTTTGAATATATTCTCTGTTCCTTTCTCTCTTTCTTCTCCTTCTGCTATGCCCATTATTCTTATATTGCTCTTTCTGATGGAGTCAGAAAGTTCTTGTAGAGTTCTTTCATTTCTTTTAAGTCTCAAGTCTCTTTTTTCTTCCATCCGTGTCATTTCCAGGTTTCTATCTTCGATGTCACTGGTTTTTTCCTCCATCTGGTCAACTCTACTACCTAAGCTGGCTATTTCATTCTTAATTTCTTCTATTGAGTTCTTAATCTCCAGAAATTCTATTTGGTTATTGTTTAAAATTTCAATCTCTTTTTTTAAAATGTTCATGTTGTTCTTTGATTGTGTTTCTGAGTTCATTAAGCTGCCTTTCTGTGTTTCCTTGCATCTTGCAATCTTGAATTCTCTGTCATTTAAGTCACATATTTCCATACCTTTAAGTTCCTTTTCTGGAGACTTTTCACTTTCTTTCTGAGCTGTCTTGTTGCCTTGGTTATTCATGGCAATTACTGATTTATTATTTCTCTTCCTAAACATCTACAGGAGTGTGTTCTGCAACAGGGTGACAGGAAGAGGTCTTTCTTTTGTTTTCCAGTGCGTGTTGGTAGAATGTTTTATTTTCTCTCCGACTGCAGCCTTTTTATCTCTCTCACACTGTAGTGTTATGTTTTCTCTGCACTAGGCCAGCTTCTCCTCTGTTAACAGTTTGCCTGGGTCATAGGGCACCGCCTCTGTGTGGGGATGTGGAGAGCCTTTGAAGTTCCATATCTCTTCCTACACCAGATTCAGAGCCCGTGTGTTTCAGCAGTTCTGTTTACTCCTGCAGGGATCCACCCAGATAGGTGGGGACAGGGGCAGGGTGAGTTGTGAGAACTGGCCCAGAGCAGTGGTGGCGACCATCACCATAGCTGGTCCTGCTTCCACAGCTCCCTCCCCTTTGCCGGAACTAGTTGGGCTGCGAATCTGTGTCTGCCGTCCACAGTTCTCAGAACTGCAAATATTGTTCTTTTGATCTGACACTGCTACTGTTCGCCTTCTAGCACCGGGCAGCTGGGGGCGGGGTGAGCTCTAGGAGGGTAGGGACGGGGCAGCAAGTCTCAGTGCCTAAGGCTTCCATTCTCTGGGACAGTGAGGGCTTAAACCACCATTTTCAGCCTCCTTCCCTCAGTCTTTGCTCCGAGGTCTCTGCCATGAGCGTTGGGTTCAGCCGTGTTGTATGTTGTCCCCTCAGCCCTGTGGGCCATAAACAGAACCCTAGCAGTCCGAGTTCCTCTCTGTCCTGCAGCTGCGTTACTTCCGGGATGCAGCGAGCTCAGAGCACTGAGCTATGTCTGCGTCCTGTGCCCCCGTGGCTCCATCTCCGCACTTCTCCCTTCCCTCCTCCCCCTCTCGCGCAGTTTGCCCACCTTTAGGTGAATTCAGTAGTGAGTCTCTTCGTCTTACCTGTCTGCTGTGCAGGGAGTCCTTTGTGGAGTTATAGTTTTTCAATTTGTTGTAAATTCCAGTGGAGATTTCCAGAGGCTCACCTCATGCCGCCATTTTGATAACATCTCTGGAGTTTTCTTTATGGGAACATTTTGATCACAAATTTAATTTCTTTAATCATTACAGGGCTCTTCAGATTTTTTATTTAATCTAGTTTTAGTTTTGATAAGTTATGTTTTTCGAGGTATTTGTTCATTTCCTCTAAGTTGTTGGATTTATGTAGAGATAGTTGTAAGTACTGTTTCTTATTACTCTCTTCTCTTTGGAAATACATTAAAACAGTTTTTTTCTAGAACCATTTGATAGTAAGTCGTTCTCATTCCAAGTACATTAGTGTGTTTTCTACAAATATCATCACAATATAACTATCAAAATCAGGAAATTGATTTTGATGCATACTACCATCTATTATTCCGCAAACCCTTTTAAGTTTCATTGATTGACTATATACTGTTTTTTATATAGGGAAAGGATCCAGTACAGAACCGTGTGTTACATTTAGTCATTATATTTCTTTGGTTCTCTTTGGTCTGGAACCATTCTCAGACTTTCTTTGATTCTCAAGAACTTGACGCTTTTGAAAATTGCAGGCCAATTATTTTGTAGAATGTCCCTTTTTGAAATGGAGTTAATCTGATGTTTCCTTTTAATTAGAATCAGCTTTGTATCTTTGGCAGAAGTGAAGCTTTGTTCTTGTCCTTGTACCTTATCCGAGGGTATATGATTTTGATTTATCCCATTACTGATCTTGTGTAGTTTGATCACTTGATTTAGTTGGTGTCTGCAGACTTCTCCATTGCAAAGCTATTGTTTTTCTCTTTATAACTATCTTGTGATTGTTGCTTTAAAACTACGTAAAGATCTCATTGTTCATCATGTTTTCAGTTTATACATTTATTTATCATATCAGTTTGGACTCATGGTTTTCTAGTTTAACATTAGGTTATAATTTATCATTCTTTACTTTAGTTTTGAAATGATCCTAGATTTCACTAATGGGAGCTGATTTCATGTCCTTTTAACAGTACACTCTTCCTTTCCTTTTGGCATGTGAGGAATTCTACTCATTTGGTGCATTCCCTTGCCTAGTCTTGGAATCAGCCATTCTTTCACAAAGCCCCAGTTCCTTTTAGTAGGCAATGATATTTAGTGGACAAGATCTGGGCTAGGTATATTCATTGCTATTGGGATGTCACTGCTTCTAGGCCCTCTCAGTGGACGAATTTCAAGATACACATACACCTTTATAACTACAGTGCGTGGCCCTGTTTCCTTGTGGATCCATTCCTCACCCTGCCGAGGCTCTGACTCCCCAAGCAGAGTCACCCCCTGCACGATTGCCTTCCTCATCCTGCTGAAACCGTAGTGCCTGCCCCTTATGTGAACAGCCAGCCTCCTTACCTGTTGGTCTCTCATACGCCATACCTGGCCGCTCCATGTCAATGACACCCTTTAGCTGTTTGGGCTTTGACACCCGATGCTAAGCCTTTCTAGACAATGTCTAATTTACCTAGCCTACGCTCTGACACCCCAAGTAATTAATCCTACATGGATGGCTCTTTCACTCTGCTTGGGCTTTCATGTCCTTCGTTAAATTTATTCCTAGGTATGTTTTTCTTTGGGATGCCTTTTTAAATGGAATTATTTTCTTATTTTCTTTTGGATTGTTCAGTGGCGGTGTATAAAAAAACAACTAATCCTTGTGTGTTCATCTTGTACCCTGCTGCTTTGCTAAAATTCATTCATTAGCTCTAATAGCTTTTTTGTGAATTCTTTCATACTTTGTATGAGCAAGATTATGACATCTGCAAATAGAGATACTTCTTCCTTTCTAATTTGGCTGCCTTTTATTTCTTTTTCTTGCCTGATTGCTCAACTAGAACTTCTGAACAGCAGTGGGAAATGTGGACAGCCTTGTATTGTTCCTGAATTTAGGGAGAACACTCTCAGTCTTTCACCACTGTGTGTTCGCAGCGGGTTTTTCGTACCTTCACTTTTCTTAACAGTAGCATGGCATTCGGCCTGGTAGATTTAGCGTAGTTTATTTAATTGATCCTTTATTGCCACACTAGGTAGATTCTGATATTTGCTATTACTGATAGTGCTCTAGAGAATAGTATTGTATATTTGTCATTTTACACACGTGAAAGAGTCTCTACAATCTAGATTCCCACAAGTGGAGATTGCTGATTTCTCTTTACTTTCTGATTCTGTTACCATGTCCTCCTACCTTTAGCTCCAGATTAAAGTAGAAAATTTCTGTGGCATAAAAGGACTATTACTAGCTGGTCCAGGCATCAGGACATGGATGTTGTGGTTCTTGGAAGTGGTGGAGGTAATGTTTTAGAGAAATAAAACTGATAGTAGTGTACAGTTATTTGGGAGACTTACTTCTGAGGAGGAATGAAAAAGGTTTTCCATTCAGAACAACCAATGTTTTCATTGAGGACTACCAGAAAAATCAGGTAAATTTAGAAAACAGTAATTTTAATATTAGCAAAGAGCTACAGAAGCAACTAGGACAAAAGATTTGAAACTTCTGGAAGTGAGAGAACCTTTCAGAGTTAGCTGAGGTTTGGAGTTGTGTTTTCCTGAAAAGAAGCAGCTAAGAATTAGGTTTGTCTAAGGCTGAGGAATACTGCTGAGTGACAGTAGAGCTTTTGGTGGTCACACATGACTAGAATGACAAAACCCACTAGTCTCGTAATTGAAAACCCAGGAGAGACACTCCTTAGATTCAGTGGCTAACCAGACAGAAGTAGATTGATTGAACCAACTCCACTCTTAATTGGATTAGAGTTATCAGCCTCTTTCATAGCAGAAAAAAGGATGAACCCACTCTTAGTGAGAGATGCTTTTCTATGCAGTGCCCAGTATTCAGTCCTGATAATTCAGACATTACTAGTCCTGTGAAAGCAGAGAAACTTCTCATCAACTAAGAGAAAAATCATTTTAGAAGCAGATTCTCAGATGAGCCGAATATTGAGTTAACAGATAAGTTCTTTAAAATAATTAAGCCTAGTCGCTTAACTACAGCAGTAGACCACTCACACCCACTGGAAAGGCTAGAATTAAAAAGATGTTAGCAAGTGTTGGTAAGGATTTGGAGAGATTGGAATCATATATAGCTGGTGTGCAGCTATTTTGGAAACAGTTGGATAGTTCTTCAAGAAGTTCAGTATAGAGTTACTATATAACCCAGCAGTTCCACTTTTGGGTGTATACCCAAGAGAAATGAAAACATACATCCACTCAAAAACTTGTACGTGAATGTTTATAGCAGCATTATTCTTAGTAGCCAAAGAAATGGAAATAATCCAAATAATCATTATTTGATGAATGGATAAACAAAATATAGTATGTATATCCATACAACAAAATACTATTCAGCCTTAAAAAGGAATGAAACTCTGATATATGGTACAGTATGAATAAAACCTTGAGACTATTATGTTAAATAGAATAAGCTAGACACAAAAGGACAAATTTTGTATAATGCCACTTATATGAGGTATCCAGAATAGTCAAATTCATTGATAGAGAAAGTAGAATAGATGATACCAGGGAAGGGGTATGGGCAGGGTGTAGAAGTTATCGTTTAATGGATATAGGGTTTCTGTTTGGGATAATGAAAAAGTTCTGGACATAGATAGTGGTGATATTTGCAGAATATTGTGAATGTACTTAATGCCACTAAATTGTACACTTAAAAATTGTTAAAATGCTTAATATATTTTACTACAGTAAAAAGATAAATATTTTTAGAAAGAAATGAACTAATGAAAATGTTTTAAATTTTATTATGATGATGGTTGCACAACCTTATAAATGAGTATACTTAAAAGCCATTGAATTACACATTTTAAATGGATGGTATGTGAATAATGCCATCTCAATAATAATCTTAAGTATTAATATTAATGGACAAACAGGTGAAAATTGTTACCCGAGTAAAGGTGAAATAGGTATAATATGGAATTGGATCATAGAAAACAGAAAGGAAGGCATAAGCAATAACTGAAGATTTAGTTGTTTACCAAAATTTTCCAAAATTGATTAAGATACCAACTCTTAGATTCAGGCATCTCTCTGAATCCCAAGCAGGGTAAACACAAAGTAAAGCATTCCTGGGTACATCATAGTAAAACAGCTCAAAACTGAAAACAACAAAAAAACCTGAAACAGTCAGAGATGGGTAAAATTACACAGTGCCTTCAAAGAAACAACAAAAAGCCTGACAGCTGTCTTCCCAACAGGTTGAATTGGAGGAAGGGAGCTAGACCACTGCAGCTGACAGTAGTTCACGCAGGAGCTAGGCATTGGCAGTGCGAATAAATTGGAAGAGATGGATAGATTCTTGTGAAGTAAGTTAGTGGTTCAGACTGGCATGTGTCTACCTGGCGAGACACAGAAAGACTTGCCTAGAGTATGCCAGTGCGGATACTTTCAAGGAAATAATTTCTCTCTAAATCCTCAACTTCCACATCTACTCTTTTCTAAAATTGAGCCCTCTGGTGGAAGCATTGCCATTTCTCATGTCCACTTCTTTCTACAATTACTCTTCCTCCATTTGCTAATAAAGGCATACCTCTCTTGAGATACGTTGCCTCAGAATATTTTTAAAAGCCTCCAAATTGCATAAGAAAGGAATATTTTTTGAAACATTGGTATTGATGTACAAAAAATAAAATTCTAATGACTAGGTATCAGATTCTTTTGCAAGTCAGATCGTTTCCAATTCTTTGCCATCGACATAATTGATGACTAGTTTGATGCATTATTAAAAATAACTTTTTGTTAGATTATGATGTATTTTTTTAGGAAATAACTCAGGAGGTACTCAAGGAAATGAGTAACATAAGAAAAACTTCCTCCAGTTTTATCTACTTACCTGAGTAAGATTTTTCAGGGCAAAGACATAAATTTAGAAAAATAAAAAGTAAAAATAAAATGGATTGTGATTTATAATTGGAAGGGAAAAAGTTTCATCCACTCATTAAGAGTTTCACATACAGTAAAATTTTACATATTCATATGTTTTTTATGTTGTTTTGGTAAGTTTTATGCTTAAAATAATTTGGATAACTCAACTCTGGTAAAATAACCCTTGAATTTTATATAAACAAACAATTTTTAAATGTTGAACGTACGTATACATATTTTAAAGAAGTAGGATAAAGGAGAAATACAAGACTTTCAAGCATAAAGGTACCATACATTGGTCGTAGATTTTTGTTGATTAACTGAAAGATAACAAGTTCTTCATTGTTTAAGAAAAATTTGTTTACAGTTTTTCAAAATGGGTGATGGTCGCTATCACATCACCATAGAATTTAGGTTACATTGGAAACATTTCAAAGAGTGAAGTCACAGATTTAACATTAATAATGAAAAGTTTTAATTTTTAACTTATAAATATGCATGGATTTGCACAGTTTTCAAAAGTATTTTAGCAAGTGTCTGAATAAAATCTTTTAAAGATCATTGGCATGGCCACCAGTAGAATGAGGCAAGGAGACACTTCGGGTACAAAATATAACGAGGTCTCACCCTCAGGGTCCTACAAGCATGCTTATGAGACTCTTGAGTGTGTGCCTCCTTAAATCATGCACCCTAGGTGTCTTCTTGTTCATCCTAGTCCCAACCCTGATCACATAATAAATTTGTGAAAAATTGGCTGTGTAAAAAAATATTTGCAAATATCAATCATTTTTCATTAACTGCTTTTGTTTTTTTAGGGTGGGATTAAAAACTCAGCCTGAATCAAAATGCCCTGAACTGCTTGCCAATTACTGTGACATGTTGCTAAGAAAAACACCATTAAGCAAAAAACTAACCTCTGAAGAGATTGAAGCAAAACTTAAAGAAGTGGTACAGAAATCTTTTTTCTTAATTTCAAAAGTTTTAATTACCTTACTTTGAATTCGTGTTTTGCTCATAAGACTCTCTGTGATAGTATCAAGTTTTTAAAAATGTGTAACTAATATGAAGTTTTACAGTGCAAGGTCTCTATAAGGCAGTTATTTTTCTTCCTGGAAAAAAAATTTTTTTTAATTTTTTATGTATTTAAGTGTGTTTTTCCAGGATTCATCAGCTCCAAGTCAAGTAGTTGTTTCAATCTAGTTGTGGAGGGCACAGCTCACAGTGGCCTATGTGGGGATCAAACCAGCAAATGTGTTGTTAAGAGCGTCACACTCTAACCAACTGAGCTAACTGGCCACCTCCCACTGAAAATTTTTATTCTATAGCTTCCAGAAAGGGAAACAGCATTTAATTCTTCCCCTTGATCAATTCTTTTTGGGTAATTAAGTTCTAGTACCTATTAAAGGACCAAAAAAAAAGGGTGGGAGGGCAGGGAGTATGGTGCTGATGGTGTTTGGAATGATTATTGAAAGACTGGGAGTTTTTACTTCTGTTTTTGTGAGAGTCCAAAATATATAACCAGGTATGAGTGAGAGTAGATGCTTTCATTTTTGTTTGTCTCCTGGTTGTTAGTGTAATGTCATATAAGTCTAGGAATACAAAGAGGAAAATAATAAAGATATAGAGAAAGTATAGACTAAAAGGCCTAGACGATTAGTGTCAGAAAAAGGTGAAGAAGATCTGTAGAAGAGAAAGTTGGGAGGAACCATTGCTTTTCATGTAAAATTTTACCATGTTTTATATAAAATTTGAAAACTTGATGTTTCTAGGAACGAGAACTTGATGTTTCTAGGAACTCTAGGAACGAGTTATTTGGTTATAGTTTCAAAATTTGCTAACTTTAGAAGTAAAACATAGTGTATCAGGACTGGTTACTTTTCAGAGATGGGCAATTTAGTAGGCCTCTCTCTGTATATGCTTATATAAATTTCTGAATTTTGACAATTGGGAGATATAGAGAGGTGTAAATGAGAGAGATGGCTAAACATATATGTAAATTGACAGTAACATTGTTTTCTGTACAGCTCTTGGTACTCAAATACGTACAAAACAAAGATGTTTTTATGAGATATCACAAAGCTCACTTGACACGACGTCTTATATTGGACATCTCTGCTGATAGTGAAATTGAAGAGAATATGGTTGAGTGGCTAAGAGTAAGTACTTTTTTAAAATATTTGGTTTGCTTAATATGGTTCATATATAACCTTAAGTAATACATTTTGGTGATATCTTTAATGTCGAAGAAATAGGGAACATTTTATAAGCATATAGCATCTGTTATATAAAATAAAATGATATCTAATAAAGTATAGTTTCTTAATAAAGGCTTTTAGTGAAGTACCTTTGCTCTCATTAGAACTGACCTTATTAAATAGGTTACAGGAAAAATAATTTCATTTTTAAACTATTTTCTGTACTATAGAGATGTTTGTAAATAAATACTTCTACATAGCAAAAAGAACCAGCAGGTAAAGGTGATGGCTTATTTAGGGTAATCATTGCTAATTGTGACTACATTCCCAAAATTCCCATATGTTGTCTTTTCTTTTCAGTTTGTTTTAATGGAATTTAAGTTACATTAAAATATGTCTTTCATTTATATTTATATTTCAAATTACAGATGTTTCTTCGTACTGTGGGATAGTAAAAATTACTTTGCAGACTGAAACCATGCAGATAGATCTTAATATTAACAGTCAGTGGGGATAATAGTTTTGTGACTGATTTCAGAAATTTTTGTCAAAATATTAAACTGTCTTTCTGTTATAACTATATAGGAGAAAGAAAAAAACTAGTAAAATTAGTATGTATTTAGTACACTAATTTAAAACATAAACTTTCAGAGTTAAAGTATTTTATTTCCTTGTAAAAGATAAGAGTAGTTAGGGAAATGTTTGCAATTCATATTTCTGATAGTGCATCTAGAATATATAAAGAACTCTTACAACTCAACAGTAAAAAGACAACTCAATTAAAAATGGGCAAAGGATTAGAATAGACATTTCTTCCCAGAGGATAACAAATGGCCAACAAGTATATGCAAAGATGCTCAACATCATTGATCATTAGGGAGATGCAAATCAAAGCCAAAATGAGGTACCACTTTACTCCCACTAAGATAGCTAAAATAAAAAAGACACACTAATGTTGATGAGAAAGTGGAGAAATTGGAATTTTCATGCATTGCTGGTGAGAGTATAAAATGGTGCAACCACACTGAAAAACTCTTATGTAGTTCCTCAACAAGTTAAACATAGAGTTGACCCAGCAGTTGTACTCCTAGGTAATTCCACTCAAGAGAAATGAATATGACCACGCAAAAACTTGTACAATGAATGTTTATAGCAGCATTATTCATAATAGCCGAAAAGTGGAAAAAACCCAAAATGTCAGTCAGCTGATGAAAAGATAAAATGTGGTCTATAAATACAATGGACTATTATTTGGCAATCAAAAGAAATAAAGTCCTGATACATGCTACAACAAGGATGAACTTCGAAAACATTATGCTGACAACCCAGTCACACAAAAAACACATAATGTATGATTCCACCTATACAAAATGTCCAAAATAGCCAATTCTGTAGATACAGAAAGTAAATTAGTGGTTCCCAAGGAGCTAGGGGAGGGGATCAGGGGAGTGACTGCTGATAAGTATAAAGATTCTTTTTGGGGTGATATATATGTCCAACAGTGACAGTTGCATAACTCCATAAATACTGTACAAAGATCCACTTAATTGTACACTTTAAAAGGGTGAGTTTTGTGGTAGATGAATTATATCTCAATAACACTATTAAAATGAAGAATAGATTGACTAGCAATTGCCTTCTTGTCATGTAATTTGCAATACAGAACGAGCATCTTTTGTATGCCTTGGGGAGTTGTCATACTCTCTATAAGTTTGGATCAGCTTTCAGCCCTTGGTCTTTTGGTCTTTCAATGTCATGAAAGTTTTTGCTGGTGTCACTTTCTCTGGGGCATCTTATCTTTTTTTGTCACTTATCTTTTTCTCATTTATGTTGACAATTTACCTTCATTAAATTGCTATAGTCTTCAACGTTGGCAGTATCAACATTACAACCACAGTCAGCTCTGTTCTGTTTTATTTTAACTTCCAGGATTATTTTCATTGGTACAAGTTTATCATTTTTGTTGGCCATTTTTGTTAATGTCATATGGATTTATCACTGAAAGACAAGGATACAATAAAACTATATGCTTTGCCGTCTGGGTAAACTGAATCAACAGAAGACTAACAGATTGTTGAAAGAAGTATTGTGATTGATCATTGATATGATGTGCTTTGTTATTTGTATAGTGATTTGTAGATTGAGGAGCTAGAGATGAAGTTTGTACTTTACGCATTACTGACATTTAACATATAGTGGTACTGAGAGTTGAACTGTATTGTGAGTGAATTGACTGGTGCTATTTATCTATTCTGTGGTAACTGAAATTCATGCATATTTCAATCATGCAAAGAAAACCAGGCTTGCTTGTACTACCCTATTGGTATTAAGAGTGAAATTTAATAGATATTAGACTACAAACATTGTAATAAAAGAGAGAGGAAGAATTTTGTATTAAAGCATCTAAGATGTAGTTTTCCTTTAAAATTTTTACTAGTAGTATATCAGATTGTATATTATTTATTAAATCTTCTGTTTTTGGTTTTCATAGGAAGTTGGTATGCCAGCAGATTATGTAAACAAGCTTGCTAGAATGTTTCAGGACATAAAAGTATCTGAAGATTTGAATCAAGCTTTTAAGGAAATGCACAAAAATAATAAATTGGCTTTACCAGGTATTATTTCATAATTTATGTATATAATACATATATATATATATATATATATATATATTTAAACTTTAAAAAAGAGTATCTTTATTTTCCAATAAATTGAAAATAAATCTTGGCAGTAATACATACAAAGATGTTACAAAGACCGTATTCCTTGAAGACATCTTGCAAAACAATTTAGATTTGCTAATTCTTATTATGGAAACAAAAGGACACTTTTTAACAAAACTTTATAGTCATATTTATTTTTCACCAAAAGCTTACCCTGTGTGTATGTATATTTATTTTGAGTTTTATCCATTGTTAACATTATCTACTTTTTTTCTAATATTCTTGCCTATAGCTGATTCAGTTAATATAAAAATTTTGAATGCTGGTGCCTGGTCAAGAAGTTCTGAGAAAGTCTTTGTCTCACTTCCTACTGAACTAGAGGATTTGATACCTGAAGTAGAAGAATTCTACAAAAAAAATCATAGTGGTAGAAAATTGCATTGGCATCATCTCATGTCAAATGGAATTGTAAGTAGATTGTGTTAGTTCAGCTATTGGTTTGGCTGAAAGTAGCAGAACTCCAGATAAGAGCTGCTTAAACAAGATAGATCTTTGCTTCTCTCAAATGTAAAAGTTTGAGCAGGTCCAGTAGCCTTGGACCTTGAACTTGTTAGGGACATAGGCTTCTGGTTATATCACCATTCTTCAGGCATTGTCCTTGTTTGCAGAATCCAATATGACCCTCACTATGTCTGTCTTCCAGTACAAAAGAAAGATGAGGGTATATTTCCTTTAAGGGCAACTTCTGGAAGTTTCCTCCAATATTTCCACTTATATCTCATTGGCCAGAATTTAGTCACATGGCTAAATTTTGCTCCAGGAATCTCTGGGAGATGAGTCATTATTTTGAGCAATCATTAAGGTCTGCTAAAAATTTTATTACCATGTAAAAAAGAATGAATGGATATTGGAAGACAGCTACCAGTCTTTGCCATATATAAGCTCATGTAAGAGATAATGATGGTAGATAGATGATCATCATTATGAAGAGATTCTTACTGGTTTTTTAATTATTTTATCTATCATAGATAACATTTAAGAATGAAGTAGGTCAGTATGATTTGGAGGTAACAACGTTTCAGCTGGCTGTGTTGTTTGCATGGAACCAAAGACCCAGAGAGAAAATCAGCTTTGAAAATCTAAAACTTGCAACTGAACTCCCTGATGCTGAGCTAAGAAGGACTTTATGGGTTTGTTTTATGTGTTTTGTTTTTTAAAGTGTATCCTCTCACATAACAGGAAATCGTGTTGGCTTGCTTATAATTAATTTATGAATTCATTACACACTCAAGTGACTTTTAATTAAGAAAAATACACTAATGAGGTATTTATGGAAAAAAGGAAATTGAAAACAAGCAAGTTACTAAGATGGAGACAGGCCAAAAAAGGGTGGGGTGAAATTGCGTTGGTTACCGGTGAGGAGTGTGATGAAAGATTTCGTAATGAGAATGTGTTCAAAGATTTTAAGACGACCAAAAATCTAAGACAACTGTGGTCGTTTTGAAGTCTCGTAAAATGTCTTCATTAGCCTCCTTGTTCATACCTACATTCTCAGCATAAATGATTACCTAGAGATAAACAGCTGGTACATAACTGGCAGGTGGTGTTTGCTGTGGGTCATACGTGATCAGTTCCTCTAGTTTCTTGTCTTATATTGTAAAGAGAACATTTATAGCTTCCTTATAACCAGCTCTTTTCTCCTCATTCCCTCCTTATTGTGCACTTACTTTGTTATATTCATGGAGGTACCGAATAAAAGTTTGAATTCTGAATTTGTGCTTATAATCCTTTCTCGCCTATATTGGTCATGTTGGAGAATTGATCTTTGTATTTAGTGGTATTTATAGATGCTAATTGTTTCCTCTTTATTCTTCATAGTCTTTAGTAGCTTTCCCAAAGCTCAAACGGCAAGTTTTATTGTACGAACCTCAAGTCAACTCACCCAAAGACTTTACAGAAGGTACACTCTTCTCAGTGAACCAGGAGTTCAGTTTAATGTAAGTTTTACGTTGGTTGATCTAAAATAAAACTACCTTGTTTGAATTTTAGTGCTTCATTTTTAGCAAAATAATTATTTTCCTTACGTGATATTTAAAACACATCCATATACTGTCATCACTCTAGATTGATGCCATTTAGTTGTCAAACATATTAATGAACTGGAGATGTTTACTTCTTTACATATTTTTCATGAATACATTTTGGTGTCTGACATTCTACTATAATGCTTTTCATCTTTAAAGTAAACCATCCTATTGCATTTTAAAGCAGTGTTATCCACGCAAAGCATTTTTTGTCCTTAACATCTAGTTAGAAGATAATGCTGAATTACAACCCGTATATCTTCAATTATCTAATCGATTTCATGGCAGTATAAATTATGTTAAGTTTGTTATTACAGGGAGTATAGTCACCCATATTTTATTAACAGAACCTTTTTGTGTTTTAGGAAAATCGTAGGGTTCATTTTAAATAAAGCTATGTGTTGTTCATTTGTTACTTTTCCTTTAAACAGTTCTGGATATTATTTTTTAGAATATTTCTAACTCTTATCTCAGACATTGTTTCTATAATATGTTTAAAAGGCCTTTCACTGTAAAATATTTGATTAAATGTTTTTTCTAGAAAAAATGCAAAAGTTCAGAAAAGGGGTAAAATCAACTTGATTGGACGCTTGCAGCTCACTACAGAAAGAATGAGAGAAGAAGAGAATGAAGGAATAGTTCAACTAAGAATACTAAGAACCCAGGTTTGTAATATTAAGACAGAATGTCTAAATTTTGAAAAAATTTGACTTTGTTGATTTTTTTTTTTAATCTTCAAACCTTTTTTGAATTTAAAAGCATGTAGGTATTCAGACATTTTGTAAGGAAGATCTAATATTCATTTTACTGGAATTTAAAAATTGTATTGACAGCATTCTCTTAGCTGCTGAAAGAGATGTTGTCTGTATGGCTTGGTGGACTCTGGTAGGTTCTGTTGGCTGGGCAAAACCTTGGTTTTAGGTTATGTCTTCCTTTGACCACACCTGAATAAATGTAACTCAGCAACAAATTACATTTCTAGGATTGACATATTTTTAATTTTATTTAAGACTTGTAATTCCATTGTAATGTGAAATTGAGAAACTTTTTAAAAACATTTTAAAGCTAGAATTGTGATACCTTCTGAACGTGATAAAGAATACCTATTGTAAGCTAATATATGACAACTTTAACTTTAGAAACAGTCTTACTAAAATCAAGTTTTCCCACTTTTACTATTTTTATTTAATATTATTTGAAACTACTGGCCAATGCAATGAAATACGAAACACATAAGAGGAAAAGACTAAATTTTTTATTATTTATAGATCATATAATACGACAAAGGAGCAGAGAAAATATGAATACATAAAAATTGCTTTTCTAATTAGGAATATACAAAGCTTAAAACTTAAGAGGAAAATAACAGAAGAAAGCATAGAATTCAAAGTATAGTTTTCAGTGAGTTTTGATAAATGCATATATCTATGTGACCATCAGATCAATTAAGATACAGAACATACCTGTCACGCCAGTAATTTCCCCATGCCTTCCATCCAACCAATCTGCCTACTTCCAACCTATCTGATGCCTGTCACCACTGCTTAGTTTTTGTTTGTTTGTTTGTTTGTTTGTTTGTTTGTTTTATTGGGGAAGGGGAACAGGACTTTATTGGGGAACAGTGTGTACTTCCAGGACTTTTTTTTTTTTTTCCCAAGTCAAGTTGTTGTCCTTTCAATCTTAGTTGTGGAGGGTGCCGTTTAGCTTCAAGTTGTTGTCCTTTCAGTCTTAGTTGTGGAGGGCACAGCTCAGCTCCAGATCCAGTTGCCGTTTCTAGTTGCTGTTTCTAGTGGCAGGGGGCACAGCCCACCATCCCTTGTGGGAGTCGAACCAGCAACCTTGTGGTTGAGAGGATGCGCTCCAACCAACTGAGCCATCCAGGAGCTCAGCGGCAGTTCAGCTCAAGGTGCCATGTTCAATCTTTAGTTGCAGGGGGCACAACCCACCATCCTTTGCGGGAGTTGAGGAATTGAACTGGCAACCTTGTGGTTGAGAGCCCACTGGCCCATGTGGGAATCGAACCGGCAGCCTTCAGAGTTAGGAGCACGGAGCTCTAACCGCCTGAGCCACCGGGCTGGCCCCATCACTGCTTAGTTTTGCCTGTTCTCATCTTCCTATAAATGGAATCAGACAGTGTATGTTCTCTTGGTATCTGGCTTCTTTTGCTCAACAGTCTTTAATGATGAGGCCAAATAACTTAATGAGTGAATTTTTCTCATATTACTATCAAGTTGACTGAATTTCATTTACAAATTCAACTAGGAATGTTTTTGGAATTTCACAGATTGATTCTCAGTTTTATCAGAAGGAATAAATAGTTGAGAGTGATTGAAAACCTTCAAAAATATAAATAAGGTGGTGGTGGTGGCGGAACTTGCCTCGCCCAATATTAAAATTTATTAAAATATCTACAAAAAGACAACAATGTGACAAGCAGATTGACAATAACTCAGAGTTAAACCTTATATCTAAGTTTAGACAAACTTTACAATAAAGGAAATCATTTCCACGGCCCATGAAAAGGGAATGGATTATTCAATAAGAAGTTTTGGGAAATTGTACTCTTGTGGGGGGAAATCAGGATATATTCCTAATTTATGGCTGCACCAGGGTAAATTTCAGTTGGATTAGAATTGTATAAATCCCAGATGTATAATGGGATGGCAAGTATAGTTACATTGTAAGGTGTGCAGAGAAAATGGTTTTTTTGTTTTGTCTTAAACTGATCCATAGTTATGCCCAATCCAGTAACCCAAGCTGTCCCTTTAGGTAATACTGAGACTTGCTTATTTCTCCCTTATCCCACTCCACCCATCCCCATTCTTGGCTGTTTTCACAGAAAGCTTCTGGATGTGTTGAGAGTGAGAGGAATTCATTTAACCTCATAGTGGCAGTAAAGGGATCATCATATTTACACAATGGTGACAGTGTCCTGGGTTCTTGCTCTTGGCAGCAATGGAGTGCTTTATCTGTCACCTATCGGATTTTGACTTTCTGTTGCTATCTCCTGCTGATGTGTGTAGCAGATGAACCATGATTTATTCTTTTTCCAGTTGGTAAGGACCACATAGTCTCTTCCCTACTCTGACTGCCTGTCCTCTGCTCTTACTGGGCTCTTGAGCTCTCTGAGACTATGCCAGCTCTTCTGTGTGGCGCCCTTGGCCTACATGGAACACTGGCATTATCATCTGCTGCTGCAGGATCACCCTTTCCTGCCACTAAAGGACCCATGGCAGGTCCATCAGCTCTAAACTCTGTGTCGTGTGGGAACTGAGAGATTCAGGAGTGCTAATTGTTTCTGTCACATTCCACTATTCAAGTGACCTCCAGTATATTAAATAGGGACAGAGCTAGAGCCCCTGCGCTTTGTTTTTTCCTCTTGACTTCTTTAACACAACCTGTGATCTTAACCTCTAGCAAATCTAGAAGAGGAGAAATTGGGACATTTACAATGGTTCCTCTCCTTCTCCCTGGGTCCTGTAATATTCAAGCGCCTGAAGGGATAGTCTTTCCCTGTTCTTTCTATTTGCACTCTTGACATAACCCCCGTGATCAAGATCTTGGCATCTGGATATATTGAGAATGGGAGGTGTTCCCCTGACCTCCTAGTGACAGTGAAGGAATCCTCGTGTCTAGACAAGGGAAGTTGAATTATGCTGACTCAGTAGTGCCTGCCTTCCAAGCCTTAATGCTTTGCTACAAAACTCCATTTTGAATGTTAAAAGTAATTCTTACCTTATTTTCTGTTTTCACATTTCCTTTATAAATAAGTCTAATCTCCAGCAAGGCAGATAGATGCCTTTTGTTGGCTAAGGAGAGAGCTTGTACTGCAAAAGGCAAAAGAGAAAAGAATATTTAATAATTTTCTAATTATTACTATTACAAGCTTAATAGTAATTAATTAAGAAACCATCAAGGAAAAATATTGATAAAATTGACTTAGATGAAAAAATGCTTACTCCTGAAAAAAGTTAAAACATTTCATTGAATCAGTACACACTGAAGATAATATTTATAACAAGTACAATTTATTTATCTGGTAAATATATAGAGAGTAGTAATGACTGATTTTTAAAGCAGACACTATCAGCCTCCTACACAAATAACTGAGTACAAGGGGTAAGTATGTGTAAGGGGTTTGTTGTATTTTAATTGGTTTTTTAACACATTACCAGTTTATATACATATGGTGTTCACAGGTAAGATAAAATTTTTCAATGCACATGGTATGGAAAAAGGAATGAAAGGAATTGGCCAAAACATTAGTTATAGCACAGAGGTTATAATTTTGCTTCTCCTCATTTATTAAATCTCTATAATCAGGTTTTCTTTTATAGTGAGAAAAAAACTATTTCTGTTTAGTAAAAGATATTAGTCTCAAGATTAATTTCCTGATGATTTCTAATAATTTTGGATGGATATTAGATAGAGGATGAAATACATAAAAGTCACTTTTTGTTTTGTTTTACTTAAAACAATATAGTAATACTTTTTCATTTTTATTTTTTCTTTTAGGAAGCTATCATACAAATAATGAAGATGAGAAAGAAAATTAGTAATGCTCAGCTGCAGACTGAATTAGTAGAAATTTTGAAAAACATGTTCTTGCCACAAAAGAAAATGATTAAAGAGCAAATAGAATGGCTAATAGAGCACAAATACATCAGAAGAGATGAATCTGATATCAACACTTTCATATATATGGCATAATTTTGAACATCATGAACAATATTAAGAACCCAAATTTTGGAGTGCTTGGGCAGTAAGTTGTAACAGTTTGTGCTGGAGGAAGGTTTATTTGGACTTTGATTACATAACTGTTAAAATCTCTGCCTTACCTAACAAAACAACTATATTTTACCAATCACATTAGTTAGCATGACGGCATTATACCTTCATGTTGCAAACTCTGACGGCATGCTGTTTTGTGGAGAAACTTGCATTCATGAAGAGCCCTTTATGAACTTTTAAAAGTAAATTTGATTTATACCCACCAGAAGCAATACAGTTGGGAAGGGTGAAGGCGGGGTTCTTATTGCTTTTCTCTTTTTTTCCTCTCTTACAAAAATGTACTTGCACAACGAAGGATCTTCACTGAATTTGTGCACTGAAAAGTGCTGTTATGTTTGTGCACTGAAAAATGCTGTTATGTTTTGTTTTAAAAATGCAATTAAAACTAGAAATAGCACTCTTGGTTTCTTTTGATCAAAGGAGTGAGCTGGTCTACACAAGATTGGGAAAGGGCAGGTTAGGTGAGAAGATAAGTATTTAGTAAGTATCAAATTATTTGTTCAAATACTGCTTCAGTATAACTGGATTTTAATGGTGACCTAAAAATGGTATTAAATTTTACCAACTTAAAAATGTTGGCTTTCTTTAAGCAGGAAACTGCTGTTTTAGTTGTTGGTTGTTAAATGATAATGAGTTTTTTATCTTATATGTCTGGAGAGCTTGTTTTGAAAAAGTGAAGCCTATATTAATTGTTGCTTCAGTTGTTTAAGAAAATGTATGGAGATAGGTCATTTTGATTGCAGAGTCAAAATAGCAAAGGAAACATTAAGTATGTTAATAAACACACTTAATATACTTAATACCTAATATTTATTATGCTATACCCAAATTTATTAAAACAAGGCAGAAATCTCTTGCTCTCATATAATACAGTTATGTAACTGATCTCTTAATTTGTAGCATAGAAATATTTTGGTATTTTAAAGTCTCTTGATTAGAGATTTGTAGCCTCAGGTTTTTGGAAAGGAAGACATTCTGTTTTTAAAAGTAATAAGTATTGGTGACCTAGGAGGAAGAGAAAAACTACAATGTAAGACCTGAAAAGCATAAACAAAATTGTTGCAGTTTTAATACGAGCAGTAAGCTTGCCAAATATATGTACATACATATTTATATATTTTAAAAATAAACATTTTTAAAATGTTCAGAAGGCAACACTTACCTTGTTCCTTTAGTAGTCAATCTAAAGTAGCAATTTCCTAGTTGCTGGTGACTGAATACCCTGAGTAGGGTAGATTTTAGGATTTAAGGACGTGACAACTTCAAAGAGAAAAACTTATTCCCCATTGGGAAAGAATGGCTCAACGTGGATTTTTATTACGGTGCACATTTCAAATTTTCTTGCAAATTACTTTATATTTTGTTTGATATTAAGTAAAATTTTAAACATATGATTTTGAAGATAGTAGGAAATGCAGTGCTGGAGCATTGAAAGTCATACTTGATTAACATACAGTAATTCCAAGTAATCTGTCCCCAATCTCAAGAGGTGCTGTGAGCCGTCTGCTGAAAGAGAGGAAAGCAAATTTAAAACACGTAAGGTTTTGCTGGTCATAGTCAAACACCTGTTCTGAAACTCATAGGAAATTGGAATTTTCTTAATAATTTAAAATCTTACACTTGAGCTCTAAGGTAGAATACGTCAATTATTAGACCGAGCATATTGGGAAGAATTAAACTCAATTAGTGCTCACCATTTTCTCTAATGCTAACAGTGGATAAATTTTTTAAAATTTTGTAATAATTGTCCTTATGTTTAACAGATAGTTTGGTATTGGCATATTTGCTTATCCAATACAAGAATGCCAAAGTAAGAAACAATGGAAGGGAATATTACAGGCCATTTTTTAAAGTTTAAGACTTGTTTTAAATCATAATTGTTCTCAGAACTTTTTTGGAACTTGTAATCATTTGGGTCACTTAATTTACGAATGAGAGCCATAATGTTTTGATTTATAAAGGCAAATTTAACAAAAAGTGGATAACTCTAAATCCATAACAAAGTTTTCTATTAAATTTTATAAACTTTTTAATAGCTAAGTATGTCCTAATTGTATTTGGGGGGATAGAACAGCAGTAAATACAGTAGATTCAAAGTTTTCATCATTTTTTCCGTCATGGACACAAAAGTTTAATACTTTTTGGTGTTTATGGAAATCATTTAGTTCATAAGGTGCCTATACCATTATTGAATTTTCTTTGAATATGTTTTCACAGTAGATTTCCTAATTTAAATTGAAAAAAAAAAAAGTACCAGCAATTTGCTAAAGGCAGAATCACAATTAGTATCCTTTGTCAGATCCCGTTTCTATAATGTGCACTTAAAATTAGTGCTATCTGAACAGGGTGGAAACCTGACATAGTTAAGGGGAAAAAATACTTACTTTTTTTTTCATGAGTAGCATGGCAATATGACTCTTCAGAGGTTAATTTAAGCTTCCAGCAATTATCTTCTAGTTTAAAGATGGAGCCATCTGGAAAATGTTAGCTTTTGTTGCCATCTCATCGACAGAGTAAAAAGACATGAAACAATTTACAAACTAAAACTATAGAGCAACTTTAATGCTTACAACAAAATGAATATTAGACCATTACTGTTCCAGTGATTTAATGAGGATCTTGAAATAAATTCTGAAGTCTTCCAATTTTTACGTTTATTGGAGAGGTCCCTGCATTCTGTCAACCTACATAAGTCTCTTATTTTGTGCATAAATGTTAACATTTCCAAAAATGAAATGTTAGTTTTCTAAATTTTGCTTTTTATTAAAATGTAACACAAAATATGACTGGGGTAGTTTACAAGTATTTTGCATTATTTGCAGTAGTTCATTAGCCCTTTTCTCAAAGGGCAAATTTTAAAAATTCAATTTGGGTGAAAGATTTGCTAGTTTTCCAGAAAGATTTGCTATCTTAAACTCAAGCTGGTTTTTCTATTTTCACGTAAATGACTGGGATGCTGTCTTATAAGTTCTTCCAAGGTCATGTTTGTGAAATAAACATTACATGAGAGCTTTCCTGTCATCTACACATATATGTCGTCTGGAGTGCTGAACAAATTTGAGTTCTTAAGTTGTAATCTATCCTCGTATGGTATATACGAATTTGAATGTGTGCCACTACATGCTGAGATGATAATGCTGTACAATTTTAAGTGGTAACAGGTTCTGTATGCAGTCGGCTGAAATATTTTGATGAACTGCTTAATTTTTGGATTTTATTTTTTAAGTTGTATAATTTATTTTCTTGCAAAATAAAAATGTAATATAAAAGCTTTCACCTACCCAGAAAATGTTGATGTTCTATAAAATAATTTCTAAGAGTTTAATTAAAATTTTATGATAGGTATATTTATATATTTCATGGTGAAATAGTAAATCTCAGCCAGCCTTAGGAATCAGAAATATGAAAATAACCACTTATTTATTTTAGACTTCGAATTCTAGTTCAAAATGAAAGCTGTCAGGAATGTAACTTTTACATTGATGATACCATATGGCTGTCATGCCTGGAAGAGCTCAAAAATTTTAAGCCTGGAAATGATTAGTACATTCATTCATAAATTTAGATAGGCCTTGTCATAACCAAAAATTAAATTTTATGACAGATAAAAATAAAAAAAATTATTTCATGTTTTACATATGAAAACTTGTGAAATATTTAACTTTCAAAGCTAGAGGTAGTTTAGTGATAAGGTTATGGAAATGGACCATGTTGTCACTTTTGGCTGCTAATAACAAAGTATAAAGACTGCGTGGCTTAAACAGTGTCGTGGTCACTCGGGGGTTGTGAAAGGATTCACAAGTCAGAAAATGTATTTAAGAAGAGAAGCACGGGCAGAGGAATTGCCATGGGCAAAGTCTAGAGTAGACAGCTGCACCAATGAGCAGGAGTGTTGGGGTTTTATATTTTTCTGTGCAGGATGTAAGGTGCTTGTCAGCTTGCAGATACAGTGTTAGTCAGGTAGTCAGAGCCATGCGGCTCACTTTTAAGCTCGTTCTTGCTAACTCACAAGCTCGCCCCTGTTAAGTCTTTACCTGTCTCATCACAAGCTCATTCCTGTTAACTCTTTACTCTGATCGGCAATGAAAAATCTTTGGGGATTGGGACAAGTGCCTGTCTTCTGTAGCTACTTCAGAGCTGGGTAGGGGCCTAGAGCTGTCCCTACCTACAAGATTGCTGATCGAGGATGGTGTAGTGACTGGGCCTCAGAAAATCCAGGCAGTGTTATCTAGGGACTGGACCGAGCTGGGGGCCCCAGACTAGGAGTTGGAGCTCTGATCTACAGGGCTGAGTAGTTTCAGGGCTGCAAGTGGGGATGGGCTGGAAGCCCTGCGTGATGAGCACCATATGTAATTCAGTGGACTCGGTTCTGGAAGAGACAAATTTAACCAGAAGGTTAAAGAGGCATGATCTGAATAGTAGTCACCCAAGAATAATAGGGAGGGGAACTAGTAAAGGTGAGAGAAGGCACCGTAACTAGGATCCCCAAGAGAAAAAAGGCGATCCCATGTGGGGTGCAAGTAAAGGGGAAAACAAGCTCTTAAGAGAAAGGTCATAAAGAGCAGCTCCAGGAATCAGGTTAGTTATTAATACTTATCAGTGTTGGGAGATTGACTTACTTCTGAAGAAGAGTTTAAGATCTTCAATTGGTTCACAGAAACAGGTGCAACAGTCTTCTTTCTGGGAGAGTCCTGTGGAGACTTAAACAGGTTTCAATGGAGGGAAGGGGATCCAGCCACTGACTGCAGCCCAACAATAGTTGGGATGCTCTGGAGAACTGTATAAGGTCCCTACTATTTAGGAGTTCATGTCTGTTAGGGACCCCTCTTTCCAAGGCTTTTAATAATTCCTGGTCCCTTCGTTTTACGGGACTATAAGAGGGAGCGGGGCCGGCCTATGGGAGGTGCTGGTTCCCATATTTCCTGAGTGCCTGCTGAACCTCTCCCAAGTTAACAGTATAGGAAATAACAGAACTGAGGTTGGAATCTGAAGTAATGGGCAGCAGTTAGAGCCAAGGCTCAGGTCTCCTGACAAAACTTTCTAGAGTCCTGTTTAAAGTCTGATTGGATCGTTTTCCTCCAAGATACAGGCTACAAGGTGTGATCACATAATATGGTGACTGTTTACATTTAAAAAATTTATTGCAGTAAAAGACATGTTGCCATTAATCCCCTCAAAGTACTTGCCCTCGCTTCAAAAACAACCCCTCATTCTTGCCACTTTCTGAAGCAGTTCCTGAAGTCCTCTTTCATGAGTGTCTTTAGTTGCGCTGCCTCGATGTCCTGAATCATTTTGACTTTGGGGAAGAGCCAGAAGTTGCATGGTGCCAGATCCAGTGAATAAGGTGGTGAGGACAGACCTGATGTTTTTACTTAACAGAAATTGCTGTATACCAGACGTGATGTATGACACAGAGTGTAGTCATGATGGATGATTTAGGGCACACTTTAAAACACACCTGTCAACCATAGCTCACACCTGACTGCACGAAACAAGTTGAAACTTGTCACACACTGTTACTAAGGTTCAACTCGCCACTTCCCGTATTGTAGATCCCTACCTTTCCGGTGGATGGCACTCAGGAGCATCATTCACCATATTTTGTGATCACAACAGTCACCATAGTTTTTAATCACCCCTCATATTAGCAAGAAATAGGCTGGGCTGAGCCCAAATCTAGGTGCTGTATTTACCCCTACAACCAAGCAGGTTTCAGAGGAAATAGGTCCAGAGTGAGCGGTTAAGACAGACTAAGTGGCTCCCATACCAATCAGGAAATTAACAGGCTTACCTGCCACGACAAGGAACACCCACAGTTCCACTCCTGTGACGATAACAGCCTCTTTCTTCTTGGGAGCCTCTGGAAGCCTCAGGCCCATCAGTCCATTACAACAATCTGTGAGGAAGGAGTTGGTCCCCACTCCCTTCAGAGCAGGGTCAATCCCTCCTCCAAAGCCCTTTTAGTTTGCACAGGGGGCACACCTGCTTTGCAGGATTAGGACACTCCTTACTCCAGTGGTCTTGGCTTTCACATCCAAAGCAGGCTCCTTTACCTGGTGTTCCTCTTCTGGGGTTGGCAGGGTGGCCCTGTGGTGGCCTGGGCCTTGGGCTGTCTATAATGGCAGCCAAAAGTCTGGCCTACCTCTGGCCTTGTTGTTCCTTTCCTCGCTTTGCCTCTCTCAGTTGTTAAGGACATTTAAATAAAGTCACTGGCCTTTTAGGATCTGAGCCCTTTGTCAGGAAGGCAACCCTGGGCCAGAACTATTATAATACCCTGCCAGATAGAAAAAACCTCAAGCCAAGCTTCCTTATATTGGCCTATATCTGACACCAAGGAGGGCATATGAACAGTCCCCAAATACAGAAGTTTATATAAGCATTAGCAAAACTTAGCTCTTACTATTGTGGAGATTGTTTCTTTAAGTAACTAAGGACCTGATTAAGATAATATAAAACAGATTATTCTGATAACACATAATCTTTGCTAATTAGGGAAAAAGAACTTTTTAAATATTAGTAGTATAACAATGTCTAACAAACTTTGTCTTACTTACCAGAAAGAGAAAACTATAATTTTGTACAAGCTTACTTTTGATATTCAAATTTATTTACTTAATTCATAATCTTTAGACCCTGAATTTTTACTGATAACTAAAAGCAAACAATTAGCATTTCCATTGGCAAATACAGGAACATATTTTGCAAACTTCAAACGCATAGGCTTGGGTAATAAAATGCAAGATATATTTACTAACAGATCTTAATTGATCTTTTAACGTTCCTGTGACAAGAAGCCAGAAATAGATGAAATCAGACCCATCTAATAATTAATACTTCAGCATTTCATTATTTTGAAATCCCTAGATATTCAATAATTTTTATCAGTTAACACAACTTACCAAAACTAAAATCTTAAGTTACTAATAGATGCTGGGAATCTATGTCCAAGCATCCAAATCATAAAATTATTACTGAAAAGTTTCATCTAAAACCTTATTTTAGTTGCTTCTTCCTAGTTCTTAACTCTATAAGATTTTAAAGTTAATTACTACCCAAGTTATTTTCTTGACAAATTGTGTAACAGAGATAACATGAATTTATTTTGGTAAACCCAGGTAAAACAAAAGATACCATATTTAATGTTAATAACCTTAAAAGATACGTCTATTTTTCAAGTTACCTCAACCTCAGGCAGTAGTGGCTGTGTTTACATTTCTGGTTATCTGCAAGATCTTGAAAGTTACTGAGAGTTGGAAAAATCTGTCTTTTTGAGAGGAGAGAGGTCAAATTTAGCCCAATTCTTAAGAAGAAAGCCGAGAAGAGAAACTTAGAGAATAGCGAGGCCATCTCCCTTGACTGTGAGGGAAGTGGTTCACAATAGCTGGGTAGGATATCAAGGGGCCTCCCCCTGAGTTTCCAAACAATGATTCTCTGACTATAGGTTTCGGATTTAGCAGGCACCTTAACACGTACCCAAGAGAAGGAGCCCAGTAAGTGAAACTGACTGTTAAGCTAGTAGGGCATCCCCTGCATGACTAAAGTCAAGGGTCATGGACCAGCCTGTGGAATTCCCGGTGCCCCACAGAGGTCCCCAGGCATATCCACTTACCTACTGACGCCCTGGCAAGCCACTGGAGGTGGTATAGCAGCACTTCCCCAGAAGACGGAAAAATATGAAATGGAGGAGATAGGGAGAGAGAGACACACAACAGAAAAAGAGAGTCCACACCAAGTTTGGCTGTGGGAGTTGCCCTTGGTGAATAGGAAGGGCTTTAGAGTTCCTTGGAGAGTAGAACCTGCCAGGAGATGTCATTCCCACAAAATTCACAGGGGATCCGCGAGAGACTCGTGGAAACAAGAGGAGACAGAGAGAGAGAACCTACTAGCACTTGTGGGTTCTCTCTGGACGACCTGCCAACACATTGGAGAGTGGGTCTCAGAGGGGATAGAGCCACCAGGAAGGAAGTCTGGTGGGGACAGGAGAGAGTGTCCCCGTATGGGCCACCAAAAATGTAGTGGTCGCTCACAGGTTGTGAAAATTCACAAGGCATGTAGAAATACAGGAGAAAGATTTATTAAAATAAATCAGGAGGGAGAGTCAGCTGGGCAGTGTCTAGAGTAGACAGCTGTGCCCAGACAGAGGGGTAAAAGTCAGAAAATTTAAGAGAGGAAACATCAGCAGAGGAGATGCCGGGGCAGAGTCTGGAGTAGACAGCTGTGCCCATAAGAAAGAATGTTGGGTTTTGTATTTTTCTATGAAGGATGTAGGGTTCCTGTCAGCTTGCAAGGGGTTGCTTTACAATTGGCTTCTTCTGGGAACCGTTCTGTTCCCACAGCTAGCCAGGGGTCCAGAGCCAAGCAGTTAATTGTAAGCTCATTCCTGTTAACTCACAAGTTCGCTCCTGCTAACTCTTTACCTCTCATCCCAAGCTCGTTCCTGTTCACTCTTTCATAATATATATATATATGTATATATATATATATATATATATATATATATATATATATATATCCATCAAAAGTAAAGTCAAAAGACAAATAGAAAAATGGGAAATATATTTACGATCCATATTATAATTAAAGGTCCAATTTCCCTAACATATTAAGAGCCCTTAGTATGAATAAGAAAAAGGACCTGCTGCATAGAAATATGGGCAAAGAACATAAACAGAAATATCCAAAGATATTCATCTCACTCACTCATGGTAAGAAATGCGAATCCCACTACCAGGGACATGGCAGGCCGCCCGTGACGAGGGCCCCAATGATCCCTGCCTCCTGGACTGTGGAATCCCTTCCCCTCACGTGTGGGCTGGACTCAGTGACTGGCTTCAAGCCACGAGAAGCAAAGACGTCACTCCTCTGATTAGCTTACAATAGAATGATGAGTCTTGCTACGGTAACAGACTCAATTTTCTCCTCAGGCCAGCAAGCTGCCAGCTGGGGAAAGAACTGAGGATGGCCTGTGGGCAATAGCAGGAGACAACAGATGCCCTCAGTCCAAACCTGCCAGGAGCCGAGTCCTCACTTACACTGTGTGAGGGAGCTGGGAGGGTGAGTGTGGCCATGACTGACACCTGCAATGCAGCCTCATGGGAGACCCTGCAGCAGAAAACCCAGCTAACTGAGATTCGGCCCACAGCAATCATACATAATAGTGAGTGCTGTTTAAGGAGAGCTGTTGTAATGAGTGATTGACTCCCCGCGGAGGGGACTCATAGCCATACTGAGGATCCTCTGGTCCCCTCCTGGGCGTGGCTCTTGCGGGTTGACAAACACACAAGGGTCTCCTTCAATGCAGCGGACAGACCCATACTATCGGGGCCAAGCCAGTTGGGAGCAAAGGGTCTGGCCATGGTTTGCGGGGCTGGTCTTGTAGGCACTCACGGAAAATCATTCTGGGAAAGAGGACTGGCATGGGACATCCTGTGAGGAACAGGGAGGACAACCCAAACCTGGCCGTGGCCCCATGTAGGGTCTGGTGGTCAGAGGCTCCTCCAGGGAAGCTTTAGATGTCTCTCTGACTCAGGAGACAGGGAAACGAATGGTCTCTGCACCTGTGGATGGCCTCGGAGGATGCCAGAGGCCAAGAAACATGACAAGGCCAATAATCGTGAGAAGCGCTGGACCGGACGGGGCTGTGCAGCCTGCAGGAGCGGTGTGCTTTTGCTATTATCTCATCTTCTCCTTGACCTTCTCAGCAGTTGCCGGGTCTCACCTGGACTGGCGGCTTTTAGGTCAATCCAGGAAGATAGATGAGATGGCCAGGCGTCGGTGGGGGTGAGAAAAGAATGAAATGAATTAATTAGTTGGGAGTTGTAGGGTTCATTTATTGCAGTTTGAAAGTTAATGAGGAAAAAACTCCGAAGGTTTATAGTGATAATAAAAACCACCACTGTTACACATTATTGTAATCATTACCATTTTTTGCACTTAATTGTTTTTACTAAATAACTGAATGAAGTTTATCCACAAACAAGTCTCTGACTATGGAAGTGACAAAGGAAGGGTTTCAGTCCATGGTGTTTCCTAAATCTGCCCGGGAGCCGGGGAACCACTCGCTCCAGCAGGTGAGCACCTGAACCACAGCCTGCATGCAGCCATCAGCCCAGAGGGCCAGACCACAGTCTCCACAGCAATCAGCCCAGCTGCTCAGGACTCAGCCAATGACTGACAGCTTCCTCATTTTGAATCCTGCTTCCAACTTAGAACCACATGGAGGAAAGCCAGGTATGTTCCCCTTAGCAGTCAGGTAGGATGCCCATCTTCTAGGCAGCCCACCTCCAGCTTAGCCATGCCAATGACCTCTTATCACCGTGTGCCTTCCTTTGTCTACACCAGGGAGCTTTCTCACTCCTTCCCCTGCCTTTCGGTCTCTGCCAAAGGCAGGCGGTGGTGGCCGACTCCCTTGCTACACAGGGCAAGCTCTCCAAGTGCTGTCTTCCTTTGGGAGGTCTTCCTCCATCTCCACAGAGGTTAACAGTGCAGGAAGCAAAGAAAGCACTCCAAATAATAGGCATGCCTGCGTTCGCTCTTTTACAAAACATATTTATATATATGTGTATTTATTCATTCAGCACAGATTTTTAGATGAGATATAATTCACATGCCACAAAATTACCCCTTTTAAAGAGTTCAATTCAGTGACTTAGAGTCTATTCACAAAGTTGTGCAACCATCGCCACTATCTAATTCAACAACATTTTTACCATCTCAAAAAGAAACCCGATATCCATTAAACAGTCACTTCTATTCCATCCTAGCCCCACCCCTGGCAAGCACCAATGTGCTTTCTGTGTCTATGGATTTACCTATTCTGAATATTTCATGGAAATACAGTCGTACAATATATAGCCTTTATATCTGGCTTCTTACACTTAGATTCGTGGTTTCAAGGCTCACCTACGATTCATTGCTTTGTTTGATTTAAGAATTTTTCATTCTAAGCAATATACGAGGTGTGGCAATTAAGTACACGAACTCATCCTATGAAAAGTGCTACATACCTCACTGCTGAATATTGCTCCGGTCACCTTCGCAGTACTCACCTTGGGAAGCTATGCGCCAAAGCCAGCACCTAGTCCACCCTTCAAAGCAATTTTGGAACTCTTCAGGAATGGTCATCAGAGATGTCATTGTATTACACTTGATGTCCTGAGTGTCATCAAAGTGTCTTCCTTTAATATTTCTTTCATCTTCAGGTAAAAAAAGAAATCATTGGGGGCCGGATCATGTGAGTAGGGAGGGTGTTCATATACAGTTATTTGTTTACTGGCTAAAATCTCCCTCACAGACAGTGCCGTGTGAGCTGGTGCATTGTCGTGATGCAAGAGCCATGAATTGGTGAAAAGTTCATGTCGTCTAAGTTTTCAAGAGCCTTTTCAGCACTTCCAAATAGTAAACTTGGTTACCTGTTGGTACAAATTCATAATGAATAATCCTTCTGATCTCAAAAAAAAAGGTTAGCAACACCGTTGCAACAATTTCGTGAACTTAATGGTCAGAACTCATATATATCAGGAGCATATATGTGCATGTGTGTGTGTCTGTAGACACATACATAGCTACCTAGATAGACAATAGATACATAGGTAGATCTACATATAGTTTTACTTTTAAATGTAGACACTACACAGCATATAGAAATTGCCATTATACCATTTTAAGAATCCTGTTTCATGGCATTAATTACTGTTCTCCTTCTGATCCCCAACTTGTCCCACCACCAGGCCCAGAAGGCAACATCTCAGCATCATCCCTGAGACTCCCATTCCCTGGAACACCATACACCACCGAGGAGGAGTCCACCCCTGGGCAACCCCAGCAGTGGCCAAAAAAGGGGGCAACTGTGGGGGTCCAGAGGGGTGAGGGAGAGTGCAAAGGAGAGAGACACAGGGAGAGGGAGAAAAGGAGAGGTGAGCGGCAAAAGCCTACACCTCCTGGTACTGGGTCCAGCCCTGTTTAGCTTCTGAGATCAGAAGTGACAAGGCCCTTTAGGGTTGTCCTGTGATCACAGCCCTTGGCAGCTGAGGCCGGTTAACCCAGAAGCCCTGGTGCACGGCCCTGCCACTCCAGGCTCCATTCACCAGCAGGCTGCGGCACAGTGGGTCCCCAGCCTCCTATGGACAGGCTCTCCTGACCCATCGTCCAGGGCTCTGCAGGCCAAGCCAGCAGGCTGCACCTTCTGAGTTCCCAGGAATTTGTGCACACTCGGGAGTGTGGCCAGTGGCATCCCTGCCCAGAACAGCTGGAAGTGCTAGGAGGAAAGTCAAGACTCCTGTATTTCAATGCTGCCCCAGCAATGCCCGTCTTCTCTTACTCAGTATGCACTGCTCCTTCCAGGCATTCCCCAAGCACAGTCATGTTGCAGGCTGGGATTCCAGGGACAGCACTAACTATAGCAAGAGCTACAGTGTCTCACGGTGACCAGTCGTTGCTGGACCAGGAACTCCCAGAGCACAGCGAGACTGTGCTGGGGCTCAGCACCCAGGACCAGAATTGCTATAGCTGCCATTGTGGAATGTTTCTGGTGACTCATTTTCAAAGATGGCCATCCATTCCTTTTCTCTTTGTACACACACACACTACCCCACCCCTGAGCTTACACACACACAGAAGATACATGCAAAATATATATGCCTACATATGTGTATGTATGTGCATGTACACAGTTGAAAGACCTCTGTAGTATGGACCCCTGTATTCACCACCCTAGTCAGTAAATGGGACATTGTCAGCAGCCCAGAAGCCACTGGTGTCCTTCTGACAACAAGCCCTCTCCCCAGGGTGACCGGTACCCTAACTTTTATGACAATCGTGTCCTACTAAGTCTCAGAGTGTAACTCCCAGGTGGGCACCTCTTAGCTGAGGCATTGATTTTGCCTCTTTTAACGGATTCAGATGGATTATGATGTGTGCCCTCTTTGGGGACTGGTTGCCTGGGCGACTCACCCTGCTCCTGGGAGCTGCCGGGGCTCATGCATTCCCATGGCTGTTTAGCGTTGTGTGCGTGGGCCATGTTCATCCATTCTCCTGTTAGACACAGGAGGCCCATTTCAGCTCAGGGCTCTGGGAGCTCACGGCCTGGGCTGTGTCACATGTTTCCCTGGTCACTGGTGTTTGTACCTCAGAGCAGAACTCCTGAGTTAAGGGTGCTCTCACCTTCCTGGGCAAAGCCACCATCTTTTGTAACACGGTGCACTGTTGTGTGGCAGGCCCTGTGCTGAGCTGAAGCTGGGTGGGGGCAGCAGTAATCAAAGCATGATTCAAAGAAATCTAAGGCCCAGCCTGGAGCGGGCCGTGGGGGAAGGGCAGGCTGCCGTGAGAGGGATGAAGTGGGGAGGCCTGGCTGAGTTTGTGGAGGGTGGTCAGAGACGCCCCTCTCGTTAGGGACAACTGCTGAGAGTGAATGCTGGGCAGGTGGTGTTAACTGTGTGAAACACTCTAGGCAGGAGGAAGAGTGTGTGCAAAGACTCTGAGGCTGGAAAGGGTGTATCAGTCGCTCTGGCTACAGGATCAAAGTACCACAGAGGGGCAGCTTAAACAACAGAAGTTGCTTTCTCACAGTTCTGGAGGCTGCACATCAGCGAGCACAGGTGTCTCTTCCTCTTGTAAGGGCACTAGCCCTACTGGATCAGGGCCCCACCCCTATGACCTCATTTCACTGGAGCACCTCTTCCCAGGCGCCATCTCCAAGTACAGCCACACTGCGGGTTAGGGCTTCGATATCTCAATTGGAGGAGACAAATGTTCAGTCTCCAACAGGACATGGGGGCATTTGAGAAACTGGAGCAAGTGTGGGGAGAGCGGTTAGGCAGCGTCTGGGTCATCTGTTGAGGGAGAAGCCACCCTGACATTTAGTGCTCTAAAACAACGACCTTCATTTATTTACTCAAGATTTCAGTTTGGGCAGAACCCAGGGGACTGCCCCTCTCTGCCCCATGTGACATCAGCTGAGGCCCTGCTCACAATGGCTGACACTGGGAGCTCAGCTCAGTGATGGCCAGGGGCCTGGGTCCGCCTTTATGGGGCTGTGTGGGCTTCTTCCTCTCAGAGTGGTGGCTTGTTTAGAAGATGAACAAATCAACAATTGCCAGTGATTTAAAGGTTAGACCAGGCCTTAGTGGGAGTGTCATTCCTGCCATTGTAGAGGTGACAGAGCCCAGGTACAGCTACCTGGGTGGGTTTTCTTTTTTTTTTTTTTTTAATAAAAATTATATATATTTAAGGTGTGCAACACAATATACTGTGTTTCTCTGAAAATAAGACCTAGCCGGACAATCAGCTCTAATGCATCTTTTGGAGCAAAAATTAGTATAAGACCCAGTCTTATAGTAAAATAAGACCGGGTATTATATTACATTACATTATATTATATAAGACCTGGTCTTATATTATAGTAAAATAAGCCCAGGTTTTATATTAATTTTTGCTTCAAAGACGCATTCGAGCTGACTGTCTGGCTAGGTCTTATTTTTGGGGAAATACGGTGTTTGCAAACACAGCGAAATGATTACTACAGTCAAGCTAATTCACACATCCATCTCCTGACATGTAACTCTGTGTGTGTGTGTGTGTGTGTGTGTGTGTGTGTGACCTGAACTCTAGTCTCAGCAGATTTCCACTATATACTACAGTATTGTTAGCTAGAGTCACCATGCTGTACGTTAGATCTCTAGACTTATTTATCCTACATAAGTATAACTTTGTACCCTTTGACCAGCATCTTCCCATTTCTCCCACTTCCCGGGCCTTGGTGACCACACAGACCTCATCTACTTTCAGCCAGGGGTGGCAATAAACATTGTCACCTTTTAGGATTGGCACCATCTCCTAGGCTATATATAGCTCCTCACCCTTGAAACACATTGGCGAGCTCTTTCTCCAAGCTAACACAACCCCCAAATAGTTCAGACACTTGGCAAAAGCACACAAAAGATGTGAAAGCCAGGCCAAGCTGTCCCAAACACCATTGTCTGTGGTTTGTTCCTTTGAGGCCAGCGCACAGGGGTTCCATGACTGGGTTTGCAGTGGAGGATGTGAGGTCCATGGCTTTGATCAGATTGTCTACCAGGAGATAAGGTTAAAGGTTCAGTCCAATCACAAGTCCAGGGTGTCACCTTGCTACTGACTGACTGGCTGTCAATCATAGGTTACCACGCCCCACCCCCCACCCCCCCATCCCCTGCCTCTTTGCGTTTCACTAATTTGCTATAGCAGCTCACGGGACTCAGGACACCAGACTGCTAGATTACCAGTTCATTATAAAGGATATTAAAGGATACAAGATTTTCAAATTATAAATAAAAGGTCACTGGAGCATCCCACAAATTTTAATTTCTAATGAAGTAAATATCAGCCCTCAATATTCCACAGAAACAAAAAGCTCTTTAGGGTACTGTCTTGCTTTTTATTCAGAGGAAAAGGGCTTTAATACCAGTAAGTGAGAAAACCACTGTGGCTCATGCCCAGCCATGAGTGTTCATATCTTGCTCTGACATCATCAGGTACCACTGTGATGGAATTACAAAACCTATATAAGGTCCTGGCTGGGCTGAGGTTTTGCCTGTTAATAGCCCAGGAAGCTGATTTGTGGTGACCTGTTGGACTGGACCAGTTAGCTTGTTTTCTCTTGTTTTATTTTTATTCTGTTTAGTTTTTTTCTTTTATCTTTACACTTTCCCTCATTTTCATTTTTTTTTTTTTACAACTTTCCATATTCTTATTTTTCTTTGTTCCCTTTTCTCAGTCTTCTTTTTTTTCTTTCCAGTCTTCTTTTTTCCTTTTCTTTTACTTAATTTGCTTTCTTGGTTCTTTTCTCATTGTTCTCTATTTTTTATTTTACTTGTTCTTTTTCTTGTGTTTTTGTTTTGTTGTTGTTGTTGTTTCTTTTTGTTGTTATTTCTTTAAAAGATTTATTTTATTTTTTTATTTTTTAAATTTATTGGAGTGACAATTGTTAGTAAAATTACATAGATTTCAGGTGTACAATTCTGTATTACATCATCTATAAATCCCATTGTGTGTTCACCACCCAGAGTCAGTTCTCCTTCCATCACCATATATTTGATTAAAAGATTTTTAGTTATACAGTTAGCATTGTTATTACATTTAGCACAATTAGCATTGTTCACTTTTATTAGCATCGTTAGTAAGCACAGTTAGCATTCTTTGTATTAGAATCAGGAGAGTATAGTTAGTATAGTTTATTGGCATCATAGTAAGCATAGTTAGCAGTGTTAGTACTAGTTCACATACTTAGCATAGTTAGTACTATTTGTTAGCATAGTTAGCAATGATAGTTAGTATCATCAGCTAGTGTATCAGCTAGTTATCGTCCCCATGTCGCATGAACTGACAGCCATCTCTACCAACGAGGAGCCCGATATTGGCCACTACAAGCTCCTGAACACCATTGGCCAGGGAAGCTTTGCCAAGGTGAGGTTGGCCCAGCACATTCTGACGGGGTCAGAGGTGGCTGTGAAAGTCATTCAACAGCAGGGCTACTTTAAATATTCAGAATTTCACTGCCTGAGGGTATTGAACCACCCTAACATTGTGAAGTTATCTGAGGTTATTGAAACCCAGACCACAATGGACCTTGTTCTGGAGCGTGTGCACTGATTGGACATGCACACTTACCTGACGATCCACGGCTGCCTGAACGAGAACGAGGCCCAAGGTATTTCCAGGCAGCTGGTATCCGCCGTGGAGCCCTGCCACCAGAGGGGCATTGTACACAGGGACCTGAAGCCAGAGAACGTCCTCCTGGATGCAGAACGGAACCCAAAACTTATAGACTTTGGCCTGAGCAAAGAATTCATCGGCTATCAGCTGAGCTCATTTTGTGGCACCGTGCCTTATATTGCCCCAGAGCTCTTCCTGGGCCAAGGCTCTGATGGCCCAAAATTAGACGTGTGGAGCCTGGGAGTGCTGCTCTATCAGATGGTCACTGGGACCCTACCGTTCTTGGGAACGAGCTTCTATCAGCTATGGGAGGGGATGCTGACAGGGCATTTCCAAGTCCCCTCCTACCTATCTTTGGACTGCATAAGGATGTTGAAGAAATTAATGACAGTCAACCACAGTGACAGAGGAACACTGGAAAATGTGATGAAGGAGAGATGGCTAAACCTGGGCCAAAAGGACGAACTCAGGCCTTCTACTGCGCCACCCTGGGACAACAAGGACACCTGGGTGACCCAGAGGATGATACAAATGGGGTTTGAACGGGAGCAGATTGAGGAGTCAGTGACACACAGTAGTTATGACCCACTGATGGCCACGTATCTAATTCTCAGTACCACAAAACGTGAGGCAAAGGGACACATAATCAAAGTAAAGACCTACCATTCCTCGGAGTTGAGCAGCCCTGAGCCTTCTCCAACCCGCAAGGTTCAACCATCAAGCCAGAAGGCCAAAGAGCCAGCCAGTTCACCAGTCAGTGTGCAGTCGACAAACGTGACTCCCAAATACAGCCGGGAATCCAGCACCAGTATTCCCCAACCCAGCCTGGACTCTCGGACCAGCACTCCCCACCACACATGGATTTGAGGACCAGTGCTCCTCAAATTCACATAGATTTTGGGACCAGTGCACCTCAGTCCAGCCCGAAGCCCAGGCCCAGCACTCTGAAGCCCAGACCAGAGTCGAGACCTGCCACACCCTGCTTAGATCCCCAGCGTGGCCCTTAGGGGTCCCACTCCACCCACAGCAACAGTAGCAGCACCAGTAGTGGGGCCCCAGAAGGAACAAATTTGGAAAACTCTCGCCGTACTGGGCATCCTGATGGTGTGACCCCAGGCTCTTCCTCGGGCCAACGGCAGGGCTGAAGCGGGTGGCTAGGAGGTTCTTGACTTTTATTTTAAGAAACCTATGCTGTTGGCCATCCACCAAGAAACAACATGTCAAACGAAACCAAGTCAAACCAATATAATGTTTACATTGTGGACGGCCAAAGCAGGGCCACAGTCAAGTACTCAGGGAAGTTCTAGCCGCTCTCCCTGCATAGTAAACGCTGAATCAGAAAATGCAGAGCACCAGGGAGGCCGGCCACATGGTGCGGGAGATTGGCCAGAGGCTGGACGCAAACGGCTGCGGCTGGGAGCAGTGCAAGAACTACACGGCGTGTAAAGGACTGGGTCTGGCGGACGATGGAGGAGTGCCACCTGCCCAAGCCTTCTTCTCAGGATTCAAATCAGGATGGTACCTGGCATGTCTATGTGGCCTTAAGAAGCATCATACCCAAAATACCTGGTGAGCCTGGAGGACGACCTGGAGCCCCTGGGGGGACTAGAGGAGAAGCCGCCCTCACTGCAGGTCCACCTCTCACCCTCCGCCGGGTGAAACTTCAGAGACTGGACTGTCAGAGACCAGGGGCCATTCTCCCCACCCC